>NC_041408.2:75169809-75511475 GCF_900747795.2 Erpetoichthys calabaricus | reverse complement strand
CGGATCTTTAAAATTGTTTTGTGTCATACAGTGTCAGATTAAATATTAAGGAACCCCCTACAGGAATGCCTCCAAGAGTCAATTTATTGCTACATACTGTAAAAAGAGACAAGACAAATGAAAAACATTTGGGGCAACACTGTGACCCCATATATTATAAAGGCAAAGTTTTAAGGGCTTTACAGCAAAAAAAAAGAATGTTCCTCGGGACATGAGGCTAAGACCGGACTGACAAAAATGATGACACTTCCTGTTAAGTACAGGCCAGAAGAGGCAGGTCCAGGGGACAGACACCAGAAGTGACGTCGGAGGTGGTCAGGCTGTCAATCATCTGGTCTGTAGAAGGAGGAAGAGAAGAAGTGTTTGCATACACTGCCACCTTGTAGACTGGCATTGAATTACCATCACCAGAGCCTTTAAGCTGTCCCAAAGGCACACACGTGTGACAGTACAAATAAATAAAACCTTTGCCTGAAACTGTGTCATATGGTCAAATTCCCTGACTAATTTCACACATTTTGCGTTGGTTTTTATTTTTAGCTCACTTATCATTTAGGTGTTTGCTCAGAATGCCAGATTAGTTTCTCTTTTGACAACAGTGTTTTATAAGTAATGACTTAGACATGAGGAGTCTATTAGTGTTGGCAATTAACTAACATTTTTTTTCACATTTTTACATGTTGCAGAGAGCAGCTGGTTTTTTAACTCCCAAGTTATAAAGAATTAAGATGGATCGATTTACTATAAGTATCTGATTCAAAGTACTTTATAATTTATTCTCGAAGGAGGAACAAGTCAGGCTGATTCCTGCAAATGACATTGACAGTTTGAATACATCATTTGCCTCTCCCCCTCATTCACTGGTCAAGAGTCCTGCCTTCCGTTCAGAAATGCAGTATTTTGGTAATGTTTCCTCTGTATGAAGTACGCTAATTTTTCCTATTATTTCTTAATAATATTTTAGTGACAAAATGCACATGTTTTGCACATTTTGAGCATATAGTTAGACAGCGGACGTATGAATCATGCAACACATGTTAGGTAGAATTTTTTTCTTTTTTTTTTTTTCCTCACATCATTTAGCATTATCCTGAGTTGGTCACCATTACGTTCTATTCTATTATGAACATTTTTCTCTTGTACTTCACGAAAACATAAGATTAATAATTTTCTCAGCCATCTTTTACCAGACTACACAGGGTAAGTAACATATCATTTTTGGGTAGAGTATTCATCCCAAAGTGAACTGTTATTCATGTTTCGTCAAATATATTTGTTCAAGTTCACATTTATTTACAACTGTTGTTTTTTGCTTTTCATTGTGATTACAGATTACGATTTCAGCATTAATAATGTACTACCTTTTTGTTATTTTTTTTTTTTATTGCAGGTGCTGGAATAGTAATTTCTTCTGATGCCAACGAACTGCTGGAGTTTATTGACAATCAAGGTCAGGTTCACGTTATTCAAAAATATTTGGAAAGACCTCTTTTGTTAGAACCAGGCCATCGCAAATTTGATATTAGGTAGGGTTTCACTTTTATTGTACTACTCTTTTATTATATTAAAATGAATTGCTTTCTGTTTTAACTTATTTTATTACACTATACTTGCATGAAGAAGAATATCTACATGAAAAACCCATTCTCTTTCTAAACCTTAATGAGGGTGCATTTTATGTTAAAACTTCCATCCGTTTTGTCTTTTTTCTAGTTTTTTTTTTTTTTGTCCTAATCACTGAAGACTAACTTTATTTGTAATTGATCTAGATACAAAAATACAAAGTCACTGCATAGAAAGAAAAAATTGCATACCACCTATTTATAGTGATCACCATCTTAGTTTACAAGTTCAGAAATATATGAAAAACAGATTTATTCCATGGAAAATTTGGGTGTGTTTAAAACATTTTCTTTTGTTTAGTGCACAATTAACTGTGCAGAATGACTAATGCATTAGGTGCTCTAGACTGAACCAGAAGGAGGGAAAAGGATTATGCAGTATGTTAGTGAAAAAATATGGCTAGCTGTACAAAGTGTCATTCATAGTAGGATTGTATGATTTTCTTTCTCATCCTTTTATTAAATTCTCTTTTTAATTTAAGGGCTGAAAAAAGAGTAGAGTCGCATGTTTGTATTGTTCTAAACTTAATTGCAATGCAGATGATAGGAGCCTAATCCAAAGACACACGATACACTATGTTTGGAATTTGGATTTCTCTCTAATTGATAATGGTTTTATTGGTTCTTGGGAGTAGCTTGTATTGTTCTAATCTCTGTCATGGTCAGTTTTGTAACTGTGCCTATAGCACTTGTTCCAAGTAGACCCCCAGCTTGATGGTTACTTGATATAAGTCAACCTCTTGTGTAAGTCGCATTAGATAAAAGTATCTGCTACTTGTATTATTTTATCATTATCATTACATGTACTGCGGTGGGCTGGTGCCCTGCCCAGGGTTTGTTTCCTGCCTTTCACCCTGTGTTGGCTGGGATTGGCTCCAGCAGACCCCCGTGACCCTGTGTTAGGATATAGCGGGTTGGATAATGGATGGATGGATTACATGTAAATGTAATGTAAATACTTGTATGACATCCAAAACTTTAAAATCAGCTTTACAGAGTAACATACTGTGTGTATTTATGGCACTGTCTTCTTTACTATGAATGCTAACATTGTGGTATTATTTCATCCATCCATCCATTTTCCAACCCGCTGAATCCGAACACAGGGTCACGGGGGTCTGCTGGAGCCAATCCCAGCCAACATAGGGCACAAGGCAGGAACCAATCCCGGGCAGGGTGCCAACCCACCGCAGGACACACACACCCACACACCAAGCACACACTAGGGCCAATTTAGAATCACCAATCCACCTAACCTGCATGTCTTTGGATCGCGGGAGGAAACCGGAGCGCCCGGAGGAAACCCACGCAGACACAGGGAGAACATGCAAACTCCACGCAGGGAGGACCCAGGAAGCGAACCCGGGTCTCCTAACTGCGAGGCAGCAGCGCTACCACTGCGCCACCGTGCCGCCCGTGGTATTATTTTCAAGTCTTAATTAAGTTATTTCATATTGTTTTCATAACATTTAGAAGACATTTTAGGAAAAAACATTGATTCCCAGGCAATAAACAAAAATACCTGCTTAAGGAAAAATATTGCTTATTATAAACTTTAAGAGGAATGTTTTGTGTAGTTATTTTTGCAGCTATGTCTTTGTATTTCCCTTCAGTAAACAGAAGTATTGTGTATGGTGCCATTTATCAAGTTACACGTTCCATCCTCCTCTGCCTTATGTTTACTTTATCTTTGGTTCCATACTTGCATTGCTATTTATTTTTATTTTTTATTTACCATTTTTATTACAGGTCCAAAATTATTAGATAAGTTATTTTATTATTGTAAATTTTAGGTTTAAGTTGTCAGCACTTGAGGTGGTCCTTTGCTGATAAGACTGACCCAGTGAACACTCCTTTTCTTTAACTGTATGCCGCCCTTCTTCCAAAATTTACACCATGTACTGTAATTCTCCTACAGTCAAGTGCTGTGTTAATTTCAAACCAATGGGAAGATTATTGGGAATTAAGTTACAACTTGGGCGGCACGGTGGCGCAGTGGGTAGCGCTGCTGCCTCGCAGTTGGGAGATCTGGGGACCTGGGTTCGCTTCCCGGGTCCTCCCTGCGTGGAGTTTGCATGTTCTCCCCGTGTCTGCGTGGGTTTCCTCCGGGCGCTCCGGTTTCCTCCCACAGTCCAAAGACATGCAGGTTAGGTGGATTGGCGATTCTAAATTGGCCCTAGTGTGTGCTTGGTGTGTGGGTGTGTTTGTGTGTGTCCTGCGGTGGGTTGGCACCCTGCCCAGGATTGGTTCCCTGCCTTGTGCCCTGTGTTGGCTGGGATTGGCTCCAGCAGACCCCCGTGACCCTGTGTTCGGATTCAGCGGGTTGGAAAATGGATGGATGGAAGTTACAACTTGCTGCTGTATTGTGAAAAGTGGCAAGAGGAAGGCCTAAGAGAAGGTTTATGGATGTAGTAACAGAAGACATGCAGGAGGTGGGTGTGACAGAGCACGATGATGACAGGAAGATACGGAAAAAGATCTGGTGGGGCAACCCCTAACGGGAGCAGCCGGAGGAAGAAGACAACTTTCTGTTGACTGATAAAGAAATGTTGGTGTGTCAGTTTTGATTCACCGTAGTCAGAAATTCTGTTCTATTGTTATCCACTCTGCAAAAGTGATAGCATAATGAGTAAGTGCTGCAGGTACATGGATCTAGCAATGTGTCTTGATGACATGCTCCCTGTCATTGTGTGTTTAGAGTTGAATTGGCCCTGTGTGAGCAAATGTGTAGGTGATGGACTGGCACCATTTCTAGGGCTGCTTCTTGCCTTGCATCCAGTGCTGTCAGGATGGCTCCATTCCCTTACCACCCTGCAGTGGATTAAGTATGTTTGCAAATATTATGTTGTAGTAATTAGAATATAGACCTATGCCTTAGTTTATATTTTAAAATGTAATGAATTTTAAATTATGTTTTGGTTCTAACAGAGGTGAGTGAAAACATGTGGGTTCCAAGGCAATAAACTAAATGACTTACTTATGAAAAAAATATTGCTTATTATAAACTTGAAAAGGGAAACCAATCTTTTCATTCCTTGCTTTTGCAGAAGCTGGGTGCTTGTGGATCAGCAGTACAGTATCTACCTCTATAAAGAGGGTGTATTGCGGACATCCTCGGAACCATATAACAGTTCTGACTTTAATGACAAAACCAGTCACCTGACAAATCACTGTATCCAGAAAGAACACTCCAGAAATTTTGGGAAATATGAAGAAGGCAATGAAATATTTTTCGATGAATTTGCACAATACCTGCAGTGTTCCTGCAATACGTCGTTGGAAAGCAGCATTTTACCTCAGATCAAACAAATAGTAAGGTAATGTTTGAATGCATCTTACAAATAGCTGTACTGTAAACTGGTTGCAATTTATTACTAATCCTGTTGTAAAATGTGATGGAATATATTATAAAGTGGAAAAAATAAGATTTGTTTTTCATTTTGACATAGCCTTTAAAGTACTTAATACAGTATATTGAATCACTCACACGCCAGCCTCGGGGCGTGTACCTTACCTCTGCTTAGCTAGCAAACAAGAGAACTACTTTACGGATTTAGATCGGGTTTTTTTTCTATAATTTGCTTGAACATTCCGGTTGATTTTGCGACTTCTCTCATCGCGCTAAGAATCATAGTTCACTTGCAGGAGCGATATATTTGTGCTAATCTGAGACAGAAGCTGCGTGACATCAGGAGTGGGGAGCTGGGCAGGGCCCTCCTCACTGTCCTGTTTCACTACTAGGTGGACGGAGACGCGGGGGATGGCTAGTGTTAAATAAAATACTATTTTTTAATTTTATTGCATCCTTTGAAATTGTATCATGATGTATAATATTTTTCTAGATACACTGACTAAATGTTTTATAGTAGAGAATGGTATCTATACATTTTTAACTAATATGCATTTGATTGTTCTTTTTATAAATAAATATTTTGCATGCACATTGTGAATATACTGTAGTTTTGCATAAGAGGTTGAAGACTACTTTGTCAAATACTTCACTGTGGAAAAAAAATAGCAACATAACCAGGTTGTATTTCAGAAATAGTGCACTAAATATTATGGATACTACTAATCGGACTTGCACAGGTTTTATATTTCCTGCCTCCACAGCCTTGGGTGCTTCTTGGAAAGACAAAATCTAAGGTAGTGAGAACTGATAGAATATATAGGGTCAGAGTTAATAAGCCATTCAGATGCTGACTTTAGCTTTTCTTGGGGTATTCCTGTGAAATTGCTGGTGCCAAACTATATTGATTTTGACCATTTCTCTGAACCCACCAGAAAATACAAAATTGGAAGAAAGGGGGGTCTACTGCACACAGACACTACCCAGTCACCCTTCTGAAATGCAGGCTTGCACTTTGAAGAAGATTTTCTGTCTTTACCACATTCCTTATATACAATGTGAAAAGCAGCAGATTGGGGTGTGTAAGACATACACACATTGTTAAGGAAATGCTGCCTTTGATAGCTCAAGCATGTTTGGTGCAGCCAAAGCAGTTGAATATGAAGAACTGTTCATAATGGTGAAAGTGATCGATAGGATGCCTCAAACTGTGTTTTAGACATCTATGCACAAGGTGATGTGTAGGATTGGCATGCATACAAAGCACCAAGAGACATTGGTAGCAACCGATCCAGGTACAGTCACAATGTGCTTAACTACCTTAAACTAGGAGAGGAGAAACTTCAGCATCTTGCTGAAGAAAATCATTCATCACACTGGTGCTACTACCTACAAGTGTAACAACTGTAATCAAAAATGACACTCTTGCATTGTTCTTTACAGTCACATCCAACTTTGTATTAAGTAAGATTGTCAAGAAGCACTTTCATAATCCATTACATTTAATAATATAACAGATGGCATGATCTCCTACTGCATCACCCATTGACCGGTAAAGGTGTGTTTTTTTTCACAATGCTAATAATTAGAAATTTAAAACGTTATAATTATGGCTAATGAGAATTGAGAATATTAGAAATATGTAGATCATGAATTGCAGCAATTAAAATGGCTTGTAATTACAATGTTCTTGTGATACTGAAGAACAAACATTGATAACATTTAATGTATCTTTATATACAGGAGCTGTCTCATGTGTATTGAACCTGCTATCAGCACCAAATTATTGTCTTATCAGAGCTTTCAGTTGTTTGGTTTTGACTTCATGGTGGATGAAGATCTTAAAGTCTGGTTGATTGAAATCAATGGAGCTCCAGCATGTGCCCAGTAAGATCACATCAAGTTCTGTTAAGAAGCTTTTCATTCAGCTGATATTTGTATTTCTGTTGTATGGGAAATTTGGCAGTTCTGGTGAACAACCAGAGCTTTTATTATATACAATCTCGAAACTGTGCATTTTTGCTTAATTTAATTTATCGGCAACATTAAATTAAATAGTGGGCTTGCAAAATACATGAATGAATGAACTATATAAAGAAGGGCATGTTATGTAGTGTACACACAGAATAGGTTAGTATTGTTGAATTTTTGTGTAGATTTGTATTGTTCTCTGCAATTCTTTGATCTATGAACAGCCTTGGTATTTAAGTGCTTAGTCATTATGGAACCCAGTCTGCTTCAAATCTTCTTTAGTTTGTGATGCTGCCTCATCTTTTCCTGTGAGAAATTGTAAATAAAAGTATAGCGCTGTCCTTATTTTTATAATGCTAAAGATTTAGTGCTGAGTAGCCAATGATACCTACATTATTATATGGGTCCCAGTATCAGTTAAAGACCAACCCAGGGTTAGTTCTTGCCTAGCATCTGACTGCCCAGGAGTAAGCGTGTTAATTAAGGGATGTATAAGTGAAGCACTTGGGGAATTTTTATCATATTGTTTTAAAAATGTGAAACCATCTTCTTTAAAATGAGAAATGCACTTGTACATGAATTCTGGATAGATACAAATAATCATTCTGATTTTACTGACAAATTTAGATATGATATTCAGGTAAAAAGAGTGGAAATATTTTCTTATTGACTGTGATTTTATGTCAGTAAAGTGAGTATACTGGTTAGAGCCTAAGAGCAGTGAACCTCTGCAGACTGATCATTTCCTTTGGTCTATAGTTCTTGGGCACCGAGGCAATCACTAAACTTATATAAAGTTTGAGGACTATAAGTGTCTTGAACTAGGAGTTCCAAACCACGCAGTCTTAAACACTTTCAATAATGCCTGCTAGAGGTGGATATCGGTGTCAAACCCTGGCTAGTCATAAGAGCAAGCACCAAATCTTTATAGAATATTAGGGGGCTTTGCCCCCTGCTTGCTTTGCTCGCCAACCCCCTTGCCTTCGCAACACACTAGCCTCTTTGCAGTTCTGCTGCTCACGTATGGGGATGCGGATGTACAATTTAAACAGATTTTTATTTTCATGGAATTGTTATATATGCATCAATGCAATGTATAACTGCCCATGACTGAATTTCGTTTTTTTCTCTATTAAATAAAGACTTTTACGAATGTTTGGGTCTGAGATTTTTTAATTGTCTTTGCAAAAGCTATTTTAACCAGGAACTGTTAACGTTTTAGTACGAATGGCATATCAAGATCTCCTTTATTGTCTAATGTTATCCGCGGAAGATGTACTACATTACCTTTCTTGGATACATCCTTTTTTCTACAGTAATTCATGCGTTGTAAGGCCGGACGTTGTTAATGGTTGTAGATATTCTTTGTGATATTGTAAGTTGTTGTTTTCATCTTCCGCATGATCACCACCAACTGTTTCAGCATTGTTTATTGATGCACATTCAACCAATTTGCCGTGTAACCGTTCAACATTTTTGGACGCATTTAACCAATTTGATGTGTAACTGATTGACATTTTTGGCGTTAATTTATTTGACTTCCTCATTTCTCGGTGCTAGGATTGTGCATGTACTCATTTTTTATGTTGATAACCCTTCATAATGAAATTCTTAAATTAAATTTGGACATAATACGTCTTCTTTAATTGGGAACTTAAAGTGAGAAAAACATTAAAATTTATAAGAGCTGAGAGTGCAGGAAGTGTGTTGACAAAAGCTTCCAAAAAGTCTCATCTCCAAAAGGTCTGGTCAAAGGATTTTTTTTTTATATAATAGAGAGAAAAGATTTATTCTTCACAAAAAGTATTCCAATCACAATGAAGCTCCATAGAGCACAATGGCAAAATGGAATTGCCTGTGACATGAAGGCAATCCAAATCAAACAAGTCTTATTACAGACTCCAAAAGCAAGGTCAAAAACACAGGGCGGAAGGTTGAAAATATCCAGAAAAAAAAATCACAAGGCACATAACATTTACAAAAAGCACAAGAACTTGTCGCTCCTAAGTGCATTTGAGTGAACTGCCAGGAACTGTAGAAGTGTTATAAATCCAAACTCTGGATTTATAACGGCAGAGGGCAGTTCCTGGCGGTGGCTGGCAGGTGTTTCCACCTCTTAGGGCACCACCCACAAAACACATGGAACATAACAAGGGCAACTTAAAACCTCAGATAAAAAAAGAAACACATAATCAACATATAAATAATCAAAAGAGACATCAACTATTAATTTTAACCTGGACATGGCAATAAGCATACATTTTTAAGAAAACAAATGACACATAGAATTGAAATAGTTATATGAAAAAGTTTGGGAACCCCTCTCAGCCTGCATAATAATTTACTCTCAACAAAAAAGATAACAGTGGTATGTCTTTCATTTCCTAGGAACATCTGAGTACTGGGGTGTTTTCCGAACAAAGATTTTTAGTGAAGCAGTATTTAGTTGTGTGAAATTAAATCAAATGTGAAAAACTAGCTGTGCAAAAATTTGGGTACCCTTGTAATTTTGCTGATTTGAATGCATGTACAGTAACTGCTCAATTCTGATTACTTGCAACACCAAATTGGTTGGATTAGCTCGTTAAGCCTTGAAGTTCATAGACAGGTGTGTCCAATCATAAGAAAAGGTATTTAAGGTGGTCAATTGCAAGTTGTGCTTCCCTATGACTCTCCTCTGAAGAGTGACAGCATGGTTTCTTTAAAGCAACTCTCAAAAGATCTGAAAACAAAGATTGTTCAGTCTCATGGTTTAGGGGAAGGCTACAAAAAGCTGTCTCAGAGGTTTAAACTGTCAGTTTCAACTGTAAGGAATGGAATCAGGAAATGGAAGGCCACAGGCACAGCTGCTGTTAAACCCAGCAGGTCTGGCAGGCCAAGAAAAATACAGGAGCGGCATATGTGGAGGATTGTGAGAATGGTTACAGGCAACCCACAGATCACCTCCAAAGACCTGCAAGAACATCTTGCTGCAAATGGTGTATCTGTATATCGTTTTACAGTTCAGCACAATTTGCACAAAGAACATCTGTATGGCAGGATGATGATGAGAAAGAAGCCCTTTCTGCACTAATGCCACAAACAGGGTCGTTTGTTGTATGCAAATGCTCATTTAGACAAGCCAGATTCATTCTGGAACAAAGTGCTTTGGACTGATGAGACAAAAATTGAGTTATTTGGTCATAACAAAAAGTGCTTTGCATGGCGGAAGAAGAACACCGCATTCCAAGAAAAACACCTGCTACCTACTGTCAAATTTGGTGGAGGTTCCATCATGCTGTGGCACTGTGTGGCTAGTTCAGGGACTGGGGCCCTTGTTAAAGTCGAGGGTCGGATGAATTCAACCCAGTATCAACAAATTCTTCAGGATAATGTTCAAGCATCAGTCACAAAGTTGAAGTTGCGCAGGGGTTGGATATTCCAACAAGACAATGACCAGAAACAGAGTTCAAAATCTACAAAGGCATGCATGCAGAGGGAGAAGTACGATGTTCTGGAATGGCCGTCACCATCCCCTGACTTGAATATCATTGATAATCTATGGAATGATTTGAAGCAGGCTGTCCGTGCTTGGCAGCCATCAAATTTAACTGAACTGGAGAGATTTTTGAATGGAAGAATGGTCAGAAATACCTCCATCCAGAATCCAGACACTCATCAAAGGCTATAGGAGGACAGCGTCTAGAGGCTGTTATATTTGCAAAAGGAGGCTCAACTAGGTATTGATGTCATATCTCTGTTGGGGTGCCCAAATATATGCACCTGTCTAATTTTGTTATGATGTATATTGCATATTTTCTGTTAATCCAATAAACTTAATGTTACTGCTGAAATACTACTGTTTCCATAAGGCATGTCATATATTAAAAGGAAGTTGCTCCTTTAAAAGCTCAGCCAATGATAAACAAAAATTAAGAGGGGTTCCCAAACTTTTTAATTTGACTGTAATTTTTAGAGCATTATTATTGTAAAGAAAGAAGTGTGTGCTGATTCTATAGATGTGTACTCTGTAAGATGTACTAAATTAGTGGTTATAGATGCTGATATTTTTCTTTTTTTTTCTTCTTTTTTTAAAAAGGAAATTGTATCCTGAACTGTGCCAAGGCATCATTGATATGGCAATCTCCACCATATTTCCATTGAATGATTCTTCTCAAAAAACGTCTGTCCAACAGTCTATATTTATCAAGTTGTAATATACAGTATTTGAAAGACCAAGTATTTCACATCTGACTGCTTCTTCAAAATTCTCTCCAAGACTTCATTTGACTGCTATTTGCTGGATTTAATTTTCTTCATTTTGTTTCATTTTTATTTTTTGGCAACAACATGTGGAATGATGCAACAAGAAAGGAATGGATGGAAAATACAAAATTTTCAAGAGACCTACAATCATCTGCACTTCTAATCCTTGATGAAGTGGAATTCATGAATTAATTTTTTGGGGCAGTGGGATTTCCACTTTTGTTCTCAGATGGGGGTTATCGGCATGCTTTGGTATGTACTATGGGTGCCGAGGACATGCAAGATACAGTAGGAGAAAATACTCAACCTATTATGGGAACATGGTAGAATTGCCAGGATATAAATATTCAAGGATGCATTTTTTCCTTCGTGTTGGCAATTGTCCTTCTACAAATGACAAGCTGTTGCATAATCATGAACACTGGGACGGCTCTGCCGTTCATAGTTATGAGGGTTGCATACTTTATCATATAGCATTTGTGACTTTAGTGCCTTACATCTTTTCACACAAATGGAAGATACAAGATTTTTTTTTAGTGTGGTATCTAAAAAATAATGAAAAGGGATTAAAGTTTCATGTTATTAAGACATACATGTAGAAGTGCATAATTATTGTTATAATTGTAACATTTTTATGCATCCTGGTGAGTGCAGAAAGGCATTTCTTTCAGTAAAACCTGCATGCTTTAAACTTGGTAATTTTTTTTGTTTAGTTTTTGTCATGCCATACTTAGCAGCAGATATCCTTAATGGTGAGATAATCTGGCATCTGTTACAAGGTAATGGACAGTAAAATATCTAGATTTCTGGTACCTTTGTTACGAATGTAAAGTATTACTCACCATTTGATAAAAGCTGAATATATGTATGTTCCATATTGCCAGTGCACAGTAATGGCATAGTCACTGCGATTTAAATAAGTTACAATACACACTCATTAAGAATAATTAAAATATTCTTCATAATCTGGCAGAAAAACCATCATTAAAAGCCATCCATTTTTTTTAATATGTTAAGATTTTAATTGAATGTTGACCGACCTGACTAGTAAAGCCTTAATTGCGCTACTTAAATATATCAGTGGCTGTTAAATAATAAAATGATCCATTGACCAGTAAAACTTACATACAGAGATTTCCTAGAATAGGTGTCCTTTTAAATGCTTCTTTCCTAGAAGTAGTAATTTGTTGTTTGAACATTTGTATTTCACAGGTATTTTTTTTTAATCAATGTTACTATATATTTTCACATTTTGAGCAGATAATTAATGTTCAATGAGTCATCACATTATCTGATAATTTAGACTTTTCAGGGAAATTCACATGTAGGTTGTGCTGAACCTTGATTGCAGTTGAATTCCAGAAAAAAAATCTGTAATTAAGACCTCTAACTTGTGATGAATTCGATGTATTGCCGATACTTATTAAATGTTTTTTCATTTTATTCTTTAAGTTTACATTGGACAGATCTGTTACTAGCTAACTACTAGCTAGGCCATGTTACATTACGCACCTATTCCAGCAATTTTCAGTCCGTAGCCTTCATTAAAATAACCTTAGGGAGTCCAAGGCAGCCAGCAGTATGTGCCTGTGAAGTCCATCACCTAGTCTGACATACCCAGCAACTCACTCTAATTAGTCCATGACTTGCTCTGACAAAATCAGATAAAATCAAACAGGTTTGATTTTTGCCTTTATTTGTAGGGATGGGCTCTCTGTCCACGAGAGCTGACAACAAATGAATGCTAATGCAGAAGTACAATGCATAGAAAATAGCAACGAGGAATAAAAAAATGTGGGTGTTTAGGATCTCACAAACACAAGAGAAACTTGTCTGTCTGATGTCTCATGTTTTATGTACCACAACAGAATGCAAAAAGAAAAAAAAGGCAGAGATTGAGGCTGAACTTGCCGTAGCTGTTAGCCATTCGTAATGGCACTGGCTCCATCAAGCAATACACTATTGGCTGTCACAAAAAGGGATGATCACAACTATGCTGGAGGGTTGGCACAGAGTCACGTAATTTGATATTTGTGTAAATCGATATGGTTCAGTGACAAGATCAGCAACAGAGGTCAGAAAGTCTGACATACCCCACGACTAGAGGTCATGTCATGTGATAGCTGATAATTTAAAATTAAATCTCAAATTCTATAGACACTGTGAGCTATAGGAAATATTTTTGATTTGAATTGGTTTTTGTTTTTATTTCAATTAAAGAGTTTTTTTTTTTTACATATAAGAAAGGACAGGCCTTTTATTTATAATAAATAAATGAAGGACCAAAAAAAACTACCCAGGTAAAGGCTACAGCATGTTGAGAAAGTTTGTTTTTAGATAAGCTAAGCATAATACATTAGCAAATTGTTTCCTTGTACGACAATTTTTTTGCTTCTGTTTGCTAGACAATACATACATTTTAAAGGGTGCTTGAAAATGTATTTTGATAAATACATTAGCTTTTATTATTTAAGATTGGTTGATTCTGAAAACTGTGATCATGTTTGGAGAAAAGGAAGATAGTACAGAACTGAAAAAATGAAGCTGAAGTAAAAGTCTAATTTTTTTCTCTAAATATATTCTTCACACTATAAAGGAAACAAACGAGTTAACCACAATCAGGGTCAGAATTATAATTCTAATAAGGTGTCGCTTGGTTCCCCAGTTATTCAGTTGGTTTTGTTAAGTATGTTTTTAAGCAATAATAGTTGCAATATTTTCCTGCCATAATAGTACTGGATAGGCATTAAAGAATAGCACCTTATGAGATTTTTATTAGGTTTGATCAAGTATACTTTTGAAGAACCATGTTGTCTATTTTCATAGAAAATTTAGGTGACTTTTTTTTTTTTTTTTAGAAATGTTATTATTTGTTCATTTATTTGGAGTTTTCTTATAAAGCAGAAGGATAGATGTGTTGATTTAAAGATTGATTTGAAAGTCGATGTAAGCGTTTTTCTATTTTTACTTTCAAATGTAAATGCTAATAAGTGAAAATGTTTTAAAGGCTGTTTTCTTTTTCACTGACAGGTAGATTTGGTTTATGAAGTGAATGTCTAGAACCTGCCATCACCAATATATAAGGAAAAAAGTAGAGCCTTTTTTATTTTAGATAAAAGGAATATTTTGTACACTTTTCAGTTAATAGTAAAATTCCTTATTGGCTTTAGCATTAGTTTGCAGCTGCATTTTCTATTGAATTATAGTCAGATTTCATACAAACTTTATATAAAAATAAAAAAAGATTCCATGTAAAATGTCCAATTTTGTTCACCCGTAGTCCTTTTTGTTATGTACATCCTAGCCTCTTGGGGACACATTTAAAGGAAGCTCAGGATTACACCTATATTGCCTATCATCCCTCTTGGCAACATGGATTTGCCTGTCATTTAAACCAAACTTGACTTATTTTCTATTTGTCACTGCAAACTTTTGACATGCCTTTGTGTATAATAGAACAGATAAACACGATGAAGACTGTAATGGTTATCAAAAGTATTTGTTCCAATTGGAATAACCAGTATAGGACACCTTGTATGTAAAGGTGATTTTAGAACAATGAACTGTGAAAGGTCAGTTTCTGATCCAGTCGACACTGCACACCATGCAAAGTCTTCTTTTTCAGCTAACAGTATGACAACTGAATGTGTTTTCCCTTTCTGAATATGTGGAAAAATAATTTGCTAAAGAATGATTAAGAATGTTTGTATCTTTTTTTTCTTTTCTAGTTTGGTGTACAAAATTTTGTGATTATCATTCATTCTCTACAATTAATTTCCTTCGCACTTTTCTGAATAAGTTTCCTTGTAAAAATTCATTCAAGTCTGCCTGCTTTATAAAATTGGATGTGTTTTATTCATTTGCAACTGGTGCTTTTTTTCTTCTTAGATATGCTTGATGAATAATTGGCATTTACACTTCTCAATAATTGAGATGTGGTTAAATATGATGTAGCTATTTTGTAGGAAATTACGTTGTAGATATGTAGTGTTCATAAACTCTCACTGCATAAATAGAAAAACTCTTTGCTTTTTATGTATCTTCCATTATTGAGTTTTTGTACTGTGAAATACCACTCCATCTCTGTGGATTTAATTTTACTAAAAAGTTTATAGTCCCACCCAACCTTAGTTTGTAAAACGTGTTCATAATCACAGTAAATGAAGTTTACAACAGCAATGGACAGCTTCCCATACAGAGTTTACTACTACAGGGGTAGACCCACAATTCCTATGATCCTGTTATGGAGTATGCAGGTGTAGAAAATGGACAGTTAGAAGCAAACCAAATGAATGTTCACCTGCATACACACTTGGGTAGACAGTGTGTAGTAGTGGTTAAGGCTTTGGACCTCAGACCTTGAGGTTGGGGGTTCACATCCTGCTACTGAGACCAAAGTGACCATGAACAGGTCACATAAATAGCCTGTGCTCCAATTGGGGGGGGGGGAAACCCAAAAGAAATACAACCAATACTGTAAGTTGCCTTGGATAAAAATGTCGGCCAAATAATAAGTAAGAGATCAGGTGCAAATCAGGATAAATCCTGGTTTGCTTCAGAACTTTACTGATAATAATGAAGTTAAACCAAAACTCATGTAAAGCTTAATTTTTATACATTTTTATGTAAACTCGAATCATGCTTTAATTTAAATCACAATTTGCCCAAAGCTAAAAGACGTCTTTATTTTATATGTGGGTGTTTTGGTGTCAAAGCTTACAAGTAGGTGTAGAACTCTGCTTTGAGTACAAGCCATTTTAAGGTTTACACAGAGTGTCCTATAATGCAAGCACCTTTAGCATAAAGAAACTGATACAGCTTGTAGAGCAAGTACTAAAATAAAATGGGATTTAATTACAAGTTTCTGTATGCAAAAACAGCCTAACGCATGGACAAGTAAAGACTGTATGTACAATGGCTCGTGTATAAAACACTCGCTTGAAATTTAATACATCATGATTTACTGCTTTTGAATAAGACACCACAATTTTATAAAATCTTTGTAAATTGGTCATGTGCCTAAACTGTTATTTTTTTTCTCACTTCTGAAGATGTTTGCTGAAAATAATGAACTTAAACTTACGTTTGCATTAGTCTGAATTGTTAGAAAACCAAAAATATATACTTTACAGGTATTACAAATGCCATCATGTCATAACACGTGCTCCGTTGTCATGTTATGGCATGATGAGGTGGGGAATTCCAGCATTTTTTCCAAGTTCCAGTCTCTAATAACTACAGTACAGCCAATCACTTAATTTTTCCCCTCCATATAAACTTCTCCAGTTAAGGAATGTAATGGAATAGCTCAAAATGAATATGCTGGTTTGAAAGTAGGGCTGTGAAATGGGAAATGACTTAATAAAAATTGACAAATATTGTATAGCATATACTCTTAAACCTGTTCATGTTTAACAACTATTTTGGGAGAAACACTATAAGCGCTTTGCTCTGGAAATTGTTTGCAATAATCTGTGTAACATTCAAACATATTGTATGATTGCTGTTATTTTACAGAAACCAAGTAGACTGTAAATCTTCTAAAGGAACAGACATCGTTAAACTACGAGTAAACTAGTTTTATTTGATCGAGTCTGTATATTAAGCGGTCTTGTGTTATAACCTTTGCTTAGCAGAATGCTGCATGGCGTCATGAGGTTCCTCAGAACACTGTCATGAAAAAATAAAGCTGTGTCTTGCTCTCATTGTGAATGTGATTTATTAATATGTAAGCTTGTGTTTTCTTATTTGACACATTGAATGGTAAAACGTCCACTGTATAAAACTACATGCCTTCTTCAAGACAGCACAAAAAAGTGAATGTCTTCACTTAGTCTACTGCAATAACTCTTTGTACTGAATTGCTCTGTTTTTATAAAATTGTAATTTACTTTGAGTCACCAAAAGAGACACAGTAGTGTAAGTCTCCATTTCTGCTATTTGTGCTGCGCTGTTCCATCTCACATTTAACCCAAATAGCTTCTGCACTGCCAGGTCACAAGTACCCCAACAATGACCTACTGAGGTCTGATTTGGCACAGTGGCCAATTTTCTGAAATTGCTTTCCATAATACAGGATTATGGGAAGCTGGAGCCTATCCCAGTTTCCCCCCCCCCCCCCCCCCCCCCCCCCGTAATATAATCAGTCAACCTAAGGTGCACATATTGGGGGATGAAGGAGGAATGGAAGAAACATAGGAATAAAATGTGCAAACTCCAGTGAACTGGCCAGGAGAAAGTGCAACGCTGCCACACTATTTATATCGTATGGATGGATTAAATCTATTCTGTCTGCAAACTTTAATTCTGATTTTTAGTCTTTGGCCAAGTGTTAACCATACTAAGCTAAGCAGACCCAACAATTCTTCAGAAACAGTTTACAGTGTCACCTGTTTTGCTCATCCTTAATTGTTACTATTCTGATACATCTCAAACAACCTCCACAGAAAAAAGTGACTGAAACTAAAAAGTAAGCACTTAAAGAAAAAATACAAGGGCCCAGGAATTCCACTGAAGGAACTGTAAACTGTTGCTGATAGAGTTGTTACTAAGCTGAATAGACCCAACAATTTGTCATAATGTCTTATAAATATAAATTTGATACCACTGTCATTAAACAACGGGATCAATTAAAGGTATCGATAACTGTTTGGAACAAAAACCTGAAATCCCAGGGAACTGAACTTGAGAAAAACTGATCCAACGACAGCGAGCTACATAAAAGCACAATAAAATGGGAGACAGCCAAGCATCGTTTGCCGATTTTATTCCAGTACTGGCGTGCGTGCGGTTTAATGTCATTCTCACTAACTCGAATAATGAGAGAGTTTAAGAAAGAAGCTTCTTCACATCTTCTAAATACCTAAGCCAAGCGGAACGCTCATCATCTCTCGCTTCGTCTTGTGCCCGTCAGAAACCTGAAATGACTTTTGGTCCGAATTGTTTCCCCTATATTGCGTTTTGTGTGGGTGTGGTGTGTCGCACTGGTTTATGGGATTGTAGTCCTAAACTTATTTAAGTGCGTCGTTATCCAACTAAAAGAAAACTACATTACCCACCTCGGAGAAAAGCATGTTCTACAGCTACCTCGACTATACGCTACACTTGATTTAGAGAAAACATGGATTCTGCTTCGAAGTGGAAGAATCTGCCTGCTGCCCCATGTTTGAAACATTTAACTGATTCGGGATTTGGCTCAGTGCCTGCGGAACAGCATGCGGCGGTACAGGAGCTGACGAGAGCTCACATTGAGTCGTTTGATCACGCAGTTACAAATGGGTTGTGTCGAGCGGTGCAGGTTGGTACATTGTAACGATACGGCGTGCCGCAGGCTTCTGCGGGCTACACGTGGGTATGTGTGCTCCAGTGGAGCTTAATGAAGTAGCTGGGGATTGCTTGTTTAAAGAAAGAATACGAAACTGACAAGAGCGTGTTCTGAAGTGAAATAAAAAGTAAATGTCAAGCTTGTACTTCATTAGTTTGTTTATATCAGCCAGGTTATAACAGGGATACCCAACTCCGGTCCTGGAGGAAATGAAGCAATTCTGGGTAACAAATCTTAAAAAAACAAATCAATTAAAATTCATTTAAAAAATTTAATTAGCAGCAAAAACAAGTCACTAATTAAAAAAAGAGTTAGAATGAGAACCTGGAGCCACTGTAGTCCTCCAGGACTGGAGTTGATGTCCCCTGGGTCATTAGACTAGGACAGTAATCACCATAATTGGTCGTTCTGTGGTTAATTCTTGTTTTACCGTCTTTTTTTTTAAAGCTTGTACTGATTATAGTTAGAAAGTGTATTTAATTAGAATTGAAAAAGGATGCCGTTAGTGTCACAATATCTAAAGCATGAAGCAGTTATTTTTATATTAGATTAAGAAAGCAAGCACAAGTATTTATCCCACCCATTCTCAAGCAAGGTTTGTATTGCAGTTGTTGTTGTTGTTGATCACAAGTTTTATTTCTGGTGTAGGAGATGTGAGGGATGTCTGTTTCACTTTCCAGTTAGGACGGCAGAAATCTGTACAGAGATCTGTACAATTTATAAAGTAGGTTTATATATCGGCTAAAGTGAAATAACCTTTCCTTTCTCTGTTGTGACCTGGACTTGGCGAAAAATTAATTTCCAAGAAATAAACCAAACACATCTGCCACAATAAACCAAATAATACAATTTATTTATAAGGATAATAGAGGATGGTTATTGTTTTCCCCCACTCTTTTAACATGTAAAACACGAGACATCAGCCAGACAAGCTTCTCTTCTATTTCTGTGGTTCAAAGTATGCATGCACATTATTCCTTGTTGCTGTGTTCGGTGCATTTTTATTTCCAGATGAGCATTCAAACAATCCACAACTCTTTCCTCCTCCACTCTGCCCTTGTGAGTGTCACCCAACTCTGACTCTCCTGGCACACCTGGAGCATTTCCTTTTTAACCTGAGCAGGGGAGTACTTCTGGTGCAATAAGTTTGTCACATGGAAACACTTCCAGGTCAGGTCCTGAATGTGGAAAGCTTAAGAGTGTTATTTTATTTTGGAGCATTCATGTGTGACTATTACCAAAAGTAGAGTGTCATTTATGTCAAGTGCCCAAGTGTTAATGAATTCAACATGTTTTGGTGCAAGTAAAGTTTAAGGGAAGTTATGAAATTATGCTTACATCTAGCAGCAATCCAACACAAAAATTAATTAAAAAAAAAAATGTTATTGTTATTCCTGCAGGCTATATCTCCTCTGGAGATGATGTACAAAAATGATCGGCTCACATTTACATTTGTCGATGCTGCAGTGCACTCACCAGCGGTACCAAAAGGAAGTATTTGTAAAGAAACAAAAGTGTTCCCAGCGGAGTGCAGAGGGCGTAAAAGTACTTACAGAGGAAAGATAATGGTAACTACAATTATTTATTTTAATCTGGGGAATATACTTGCCTTCATTTTACTTTATGGAAAGATGCTTCCCTTGGGGGGGAAAAAAAAATCACATTGATCGTTCTGTTAACTGCTTGTGGAGTTTTGTTTAAACTTTAGGAAAGATACTGAAAAGGTGACTAAAAATAATGATAAAGGTGATTTTTAGCTGTGGAGTCCGAGTCGGAGACAATTTTGGGTACCTGGAGATGGGGTCAGAGTCGGCAAAGATGTAACAACTCCTACTCCTAATAAATTTAAATTGTAATGGAAAAAAAAATACAGAAAATTCCAATGTCCCATTTCACAAACAGTAGTCATAATTAAGTACTTCTCTAATATGAGAATAAAGCCCAGTGCATAGTTGTGTTACTACTAGTGTGAAGTTCAGCTGAGCTATTATACAACCTGACATTCACATATTGTAATCTGGATTATGGTGCATTACAAAAAGTGTTTTCATTTTATTTCAGATATAATGTGTTTAACAAGTTAATTTGAGTGTAAACAAGTGTAATGATGGAGGTGGAGGTGTGCGTTATGGCCTGATGTGTGTTCAGGGGTTCTTGTCTTTTGTTTAAACTGGCCAATATGGTAGAAAGTCAACTTTCTAGCCAGTAGTTCTGTGGTTAAATGACTTGTATGTTGCCTTCCTTCAGTCAACATGGAAAATACATTAGCATATTAAATACAGAGGAGTCGGAGTCAGAAGTACCAGAAATTAAGGAGTCAGAGTCGAAGGATTTATCTACCGACTCCACAGCCCTGATTTTTAGGCATGTTGCCTGGAACATTTCAGTTTTCAAATTTTGTTTCTTTAAAGTAGACAGCTATACACGTTCAGTACTGAAATATTAAGTTTATAGCAAATAAATAATTTTAAAAAGTGTTGATTTCTTAAGCCATTTGTTAATGGTAAATATAAATTATTTTGGCTGCACAAGATTACACAGAATTGTGGTTAGCAATATTGCTTCACGTTTCAGGAATCCTGGGTTCATTTTCTGGCTTGAGCCTTTTCGGTGGACTTTGCACCTTCTCTCAGTGTCTGGTTAGGTTTTCTATGGATTACTCCCCACACTTTCTCAAGACATGGATGTTGGAAATTGTGAACAGAAAATAGTTATGTGCATGAATGTACCTACTGTGGAGTTGTTCTTTATTTCGCCTTATACAATTTCTTGTATTAGGAATTTTAGTTTTCACATACCCTTTGGGGTCAGAGTGCAGGGTAAGCCATTGTACAGCACCCCTGGAGCAACTGTAGGTTAAGGGCCTTGCTCAAGGGCCCAGCAGAATATGATCTCTTTTGGCAGTGACAGGGATTCACACTGGCAACCTTCTGGATACCAGCGCAGATCCTTAGCCTCAGAGCTACCACACCGCCCCAGTTGTAATCTTTCTTGAGCTCAGTACTGCTTAAATGAACTCCACTGCCTAATTCTCTGAACTGTAGTAAATGAGTTTTGCAATGGATGAAAGGGGTTAAGATTATTTAAGCCTGGAGTATCTGTGTATTCTGTTGGTTTCCTAAGACATTAAAGGTTCATTATGTTATCATGACATAACCTGGGTTAACTTGCTCATGAGAACAGCAGCTATGCAAAGGCAGAACAGGTAAGGGGTGCTAAGACTGTGACCCCCATATGCATATTTGAATGAACTGAACTTCTATACCAGTAATGGAGCAAAATGTATAGAGTTTAGTTGCTATTTTCTGCCCTTTGACCATGTGGATTCTTTCAGAATACTGTGGTTTTCTCCCACATCCTGAAGATAATGAATGATTGGTATTTTATAATTAGACCAGTGTGTGTATGTGAAAGTGTGCCCATCTAGAAGTGACTCCTTGCTTGGGCATTGATGCTGCTGCAGCGACTGTAGCTTACAGTGACCCTGAATTAGACTGAGTGTTCAGGAACTCTGGCTTCATTAATTCTTTTTAATGGTAGCAACTTAGCTAAAACATTTATCATGAGTAATGAATAGTCACTTTCTAAAATACATTTGAATTTAAAATCTTTTTTTTTTTTTTCTTTCTTTATTCCTAGGCAGATATTAGCTGGTCTGTTAATGGCATTCCAAAGGGAATTATTAAGCAGTCCCTTGGTTATTTGCCAATCATGGTGAAATCGAAGCTCTGCAATCTACACCGCCTTTCCCCAGAGGGCCTCATTGAACATCATGAAGAAGCTGAGGTAAGAATGGCCATAGCATTCCAGTTGCTTGTTTATATTTATCTCCATGTATCTTATTAAACATGCAAAGTGATAATTGGCTTCTTTATAGGAACAATTAAACACGCTGTTACTTTTAAAATTTTTGCTTAGGCACAGCCATCGGCAGTGTGTCTGTCTGTGAAAGTGTCAACCTCGTTGAGAGGTTTACTTACCTGGTGACTCTTCCTATGAAGTCAGTAGGAGGACTGGGGGGTCATGAGGTGGTTGGAAAGGAGTGTGTGGTGCTCCGGGTATCTATGCAAAAGGATGAAGGTCTGAGTTTTTAGAGTCCTGGTGCTTCCTGTTTTGCATATATGGTTGAGAGACATGGGCGCTATCCAGTGACCTGAGACAAAGACAGGGGTCTGTCGGTATTGTGTCTCTTCTGAGAATTCTTGGGTACCACTGGTTTAACTTTGTGGTTGCTCAAGGAGTCCCAAATAAGGCAGGTTACCTGCATTGTGAGGGAGCGTCAGTTATGGCACTATGGCCATGTGGCGCGATTCCCCAAGGGTGATCCAGCTTGCAGGATCTCCATTGTTGAGGACCCGAGTGGCTGGACCAGGCCCATATAAAACCTGGCTGCAGCAGATAGACGGTCTTTTCCGGAGGGGGGGACTGGACTGTGTGTCTACCTTTGCCAGCCAGGATTCAGAGCTGTTTCATCGTGTGGTGGGTGCGGCAACGTGCTGTGCCAGTGCATGCTCCCTGACCTGACCTGCTACAGGCACAATATGTACTGCAAATATATATTGAGTACATTGATGATACAAGATGATTTTGTGCAAATAAGAGTTACAATAGAAATAAAAATACTGTTTGGAATTAAAGTAATTGGAATGTTTTTTGTAGGAACAAGGCCACATCAGTGTAAACACAAATCATGGCTCCGAGTCAGTATGTCTTAAATTTAAAATGTTATTTACTTACAGTGCCTTCTTCATTTCCTTCATCACTACTACGAATTAAAAATGCATACATTTCTTGTCAAATATGTCCACATCAGTTCAAAAGGTAGTAGTAGTGGTAATACTATACGAAGATCCTGAAGTCAATCTCTTATTTTGTCTCCCTTTATTAGGCTTGTCCATGCTTCTTCAGAAATAGCTATTTTCTATTGTGGTTCACTTGTTTGTGTCTTTTGAGTTTGTCCATGAGAGCAAACCTGAAACTGCAAAAACATGCAGCTGTAATAAAAAATGCCTTACATATTTTACATTTACTGATGTATTACTTAATAAAAGAGAGGTAATTCCCCCCCCCAAACCACTGTGACCCTGTAGCCTGTATAGACTTGGCCAAAGTCTAGTTGTCTGTGGTTTTCTCCAGAATTGGTTGATATTACCAATGGTGATTTAAAAGAAATTTAAAATCATTCAGTACCTCACTTAATCACTAAAAATGTCCCAGACATAATTGCAAAAGTGTTTAATTTGATGTAAATTAAAACAAATCTTTGCTTTATGAAAAAGATAAAAATTAAAGATAAACATTTATCCATTTATTTTGTAAATGTTCGGTAAGTTAAAATAAAAAAAAAAATAAAAAAATTTTGAAAACTGCTGAAAAACAGTAGAGGCTAGGATATTAAACATCCTGACAATCCTGACATATCCAATATCCTTGTTCCAAGCAGTTTTATAGTATGCACTGTATAATATACAATACATGTAGATTAGAGTGCTTTAATAATCAAGCTTCAAGACCCCAGCCACACGTCATGTAGTTTTGAATTCATGTTATATTATGTTAGTCAAACACTTCAACTATGACAATGTTTTTGTTTTTTCTTCTTTTAGTTATATCTATTTTATTACCTATTACAGTCATATGAAAAAGTTTGGGAACCCATCTTAATTCTTTGGATTTTTGTTTATCATTGGCTTAGCTTTTAAAGGAGCAACTTCCTTTTAATATATGACATGCCTTATGGAAACAGTAGTATTTCAGCACTGACATTAAGTTTATTGGATTAACAGATAATATGCAATATGCATCATAACAAAATTAGACAAGTGCATACGTTTGGGCACCCCAACAGAGATATGACATCAATACTTAGTTGAGCCTCCTTTTGCAAAACTAACAGCCTCTAGACGCTGTCCTCCTATAGCCTTTGGTAAGTGTCTGGATTCTGGATGGAGGTATTTTTGACCATTCTTCCATACAAAATCTCTCCGGTTCAGTTAAATTTGATGGCTGCCGAGCATGGACAGCCTGCTTTAAATCATCCCATAGATTTTCGATGATATTCAAATCAAGGGACTGTGACGGCCATTCCAGAACATTGTACTTCTCCCTCTGCATGAATGCCTTTTGTAGATTTTGAACTGTGTATTGGGTCATTGTCTTGTTGGAATATGCAACCCCTGCGTAACTTCAACTTTGTGACTGATGCTTGAACATTATCCTGAAGTCCCTGAACTAGCCACACAGCCCTACAGCATGATGGAACCTCCACCAAATTTGACAGCAGGTAGCAGGTGTTCTTCTTGGAATGCGGTGTTCTTCTTCCGCCATGCAAAGCACTTTTTGTTCTGATCAAATAACTCAATTTTTGTCTCATCAGTCCAAAGCCCTTTGTTCTAAAATGAATCTGGCTTGTCTAAATGAGCATTTGCATACAACAAGCGACTGTGTTTGTGGCGTGAGTGCAGAAAGGGCTTCTTTCTCATCACCTTGCCATACAGATGTTCTTTGCGCAAATTGCACTGAATTGTAGAACGATGTACAGACACAGCATCTGCAGCAATATGTTCTTGCAGGTCTTTGGAGGAGATCTGTGGGTTGTCTGTAACCATTCTGACAATCCTGCACATATGCCGCGCCTGTATTTTTCTTGGCCTGCCAGACCTGCTGGGTTTAACAGCAACTGTGCCTGTGGCCTTCCATTTCTTGATTCCATTCCTTACAGTTGGAACTGACAGTTTAAACCTCTGAGATAGCTTTTTGTAGCCTTCCCCTAAACCAGGGGTCCCCAACCACCGGTCCACGACCCACTACCGGGCCGCGAGAGAACTGCTGGCAACGGAGACTCACTCAGACTTTTCAGAATGCTTGGTGGGCGGGGCTTTGCAGCGGCGCAGAGAGAGGAGAGAGACCGAGGTGAGAGAGTATTACAACAAAGTATTGTTACTGTCCCGACAGTTTCCCCATATGACACGAGTCTATAGAAATCGCGTTACTACGAAGTACATTCACTAGATGCTTTCATTACAACGAAGTGACCTTGAAATGCCTGAATGAATCATCCACAGAGCAGTTAGATCTGTGGTCGCAGCTCAGATGTGCATGTTTGCACAACGATCCCCAAACAGAAACACTGTAAAAAAAATTCTTTCTTCGAACTTTCCTCGTACTGTTTTTTTTTTTGCTGTTTTTGTTTTCTGTGGTTTTCAGTGATACCTTTTGCTTATTGCTTGTCAACATTTGAAAAACATCCATTGGAATTTAACTCATTGTCACCCTCCTATAGAAACGGCAGACACGAAAAAAACGATAACAGTGTTAATGTTTGTGATGTGCAATCTGTTGGAATGGCTAATGCAAAGCATATGTCTTTGTTATATGCAAAAAAAAGAAGAAAAATCTCAGGTTGCAAACGTATGCGAACTGCTTAATAACTTAATAATAAAAGAAATGTTATGTAAATTGTGTATAAAATTGCCCCCCCCACACCCCATACCCCCCCCCCCGACCGGTCCGTGGAAAAATTTGCATCTAATAAAGTGGTCCTTGCTGTCAAAAAGGTTGGGGACCACTGCCCTAAACCATGAGACTGAACAATCTTTTTTTTTCAGATCTTTTGAGAGTTGCTTTGAGGATCCCATGCTGTCACTCTTCAGAGGAGAGTCAAAGGGAAGCACAACTTGTAATTGACCACCTTAAATACCTTTATATCTCATGATTGGACACACCTGTCTTTGAAGGTCAAGGCTTAACGAGCTAATCCAACCAATTTGGTGTTGCAAGTAATCAGCATTGAACAGTGACAGGCATTCAAATCAGCAAAATTACAAGAGGACCCACATTTTTGCACAGCCAGTTTTTCACATTTGATTTAATTTCATAACTAAATACTGCTTCACTAAAAATCTTTGTTCGGAAAACACCCCAGTACTCAGATGTTCCTAGGAAATGAAAGACATACCACTGTTATCTTTTTTTGTTGAAAGTAAATTATTATGCAGGCTGAGAGGGGTTCCCAAACTTTTTCATATGACTGTGAATATATTTATGTTACTTATTCTGAAGTAAGTACATATTTTTGCTTACAGATTTTTGAATTGCTTTTCTTCATACCTCCACACTGTGAATTCTTTGTAACAAATAAATTCAATGTTTTCATGGAGTGTTTGAAAGGACATTTTCTTTTTATGACAGATATCTTTCCTTTTATGCAAATGTAAGATGTATTATATGCTCATGTACACATCAATAATCATATTTATTTAATTATTGACTTGATTTTAATAAATATTTTAATAGGAAATGGGAGGATATTTCATAATAAATGGAATAGAGAAGGTAATAAGAATGTTGATTATGCCCAGAAGGAATTTTCCTATTGCATTGGCAAGACCAAAGTGGAAGAGCAGAGGTCAAGGCTACACTCAGTATGGTAAATTATCATTCTTGTGTAATTTATATTTCTTTGACATGTTAAAGTATTTCAGTAGGTTTTTTGTAAAGCCGTCATCATGATTTTTTTTATAAATTGTTTAGTGTGACAGCCTATTGGCCAGGGTCCTTGACTTTGCTGTTTCAGTCCATTCCCATATTTCACTCCCTGTTTGTTTATTTTTTTTATTCCCCAGGTGTTTCAATGCGTTGTGTAAGGGACGAGCACACTGCTATTAATATGAACCTGCATTATTTGGACAATGGAACTGTAAATGTTAATTTCATTTACAACAAAGAACTTTTTTTTATTCCACTGGGTTTTGCACTCAAGGTATGGAAAAATAACACATTGTCTTTGATTTAGCAGTTTTACTATACAGTTGTAGATATTAAAATCACTTTTTATATTTTGCTAAAAAGTGGGGGCAGTGAAATATGATAGATACCGTATTTACTCGTGAACCACGCACCTTCGTGTAAGATGCGCACCCTAATTTTTACAAACAAAATCGCGAAAAACTTTTTTCCCCCCCCGTGTACGACGTGCATTGTGATTGTATAGGAAGCGTTTAGGGCATGTTTTCTGTGAAATGCCCTTCTGTTTTTGTTGCATGACGAAAGTTTTTCTTTTTTCTGTCGCGCGAGTGAGAGAGCCCAAGCAGAAGAAGTAAACATTACAGAAGAAAAATTTCTCATGTATGACGCGCACCTGATTTTCTAATGCTAATTTTTGAGAAAAAATGTGTGCGTGGTACATGAGTAAATACGGTATTAATTTCAAAATATTTTTTTATATATAGCTTGTTTTCATACAAATGATGTAGCTCAAAGTATTTTACAAGATGAAGAAAGAAAAAAGAAATATATAAAAATAAGATTAGGCAATGCTAAGTAACAAAGAATAAAGTAAGGTCCGATAGCCAGGAGGATATAAAAAACAACAAAAAAAAAAATCCAGGGGCTTTAGAAATACAACAGAATCTGTAGGGGTCTGAGACCACGAGACAACTGAGCCCCCACTGGACAAACACCAAGAGTAAATTGGAGAATTTGCACAGAGCAACTAATGTGTGTTCTGAATTTTTTTTTTTGTAATTTGACACAGATCTGTGTTTACCAGAGCTTTACAGTCGGTACACAAAATCTTCAACTCCGATTCCTCAATTTATGGTACCACCGACTCCAACTCCTCTATTTGTAATTTAAGCCAATATATAGTACTGGTCAACCAGAATTTTTGATAGACATTGATACTGTCTTTATCAAGATGCCATTAAACTGATTTAAAAATATAGCAAAGGCATTACTAGTGTGTGTAATGGTTAGTACTGCTTGAAATAACTAATTTTTAATTTATTATTTGTATATGGCTGCATAGCTTTGTTTTCAGCAGCAGTTCTTTTAGTGTCATAGTGGTAAACTCCCCATGGTTGTCATTAATTAGTCATGTGTTAATGCTAACTGGCTATTAGAGAAACCTTTTTAACTGCACTAGCAGCACTGAAACCTGTTATCCTGTTCACTTGTGTTGCAAGGTACTAGCATTCCTAAATTTCAGTTCTGGGTTCATAAATAACCAAAATGAAACAGCTTCCTCAGGAAACATATCAGTCTATTGGTTTTTCAAATGTGAGAAATAAATTAAAAATCGGTCATTTCAAGCAATAATGGTCAGTGTACACACTAATAATGCCGAGGCAATATTTTTAAATCAATTTAATGGCATCTAGATAAAAAAAAGTGTAATTTTTCTATCAGAAACATTAAAATTCCTGGGTGACCCCAAAGTTTTGAACAGTAGAATATTTACTTTGTTGACTGAAAGCACCCAACATACAAGATACAAAGCATTTTAGCACTGCCATCGTGAATCATCAGGCTACTTTTTAACCTGTTAAACTTTGTGTTGAAAGGCTGTAGTAATCCTGTCGTGGCTATTTATATTATTTACTAGCAAAATACCCGCGCTTCGCAGCGGAGAAGTAGTGTGTTAAAGAGGTTATGTAAACATATATATACCTATACATATATATACATATATACATATATATACATACATATACACATCCACATATACATATATATACATATACAAATTTACATAGCTACATATATATATATACACATATGTACATATATATATACACATATATATACATAGCCCTGGTTTTTGCCAAGTATAAACCGCAGATTATCAATTTGATTACTCTTATAGGCATTTTAAAATGATTAAAACCTGTCTTGATTATGGAATGCGTACCAGTTATGTTCAGGGATGATAATATGTGCTATTCAAGTGATTTTGGTTTTGTTTTTATGTAGAAACAGAACAGTTGTATTGCAGTTAGTTATGTTATAGATTGGCAAAAATGTCTCCTGATGATGTGTATTTATTTAATTTTTTTTCCTCTAGGCTTTAGTTGACTTTACAGATTATCAGATATACCAAGAACTAATCAAAGGAAGAGAGGACAATTCCTTCTTTAGAAACTGTGTGACTGAAATGCTACGTATGGTGATGGAAGAAGGATGTATAACGAAGAAACAAGTTCTCAACTATCTTGGTGAGAGATTTAGAGTGAAGATGAACTTGCCAGAATGGTCCACCAATGAAGAGTGTGCAGAAATTCTTTTAGAGTGAGTATGCCTTTTTTCCTGTAAATCAAAACAGATTTATAGTCTGTCTTGATTTTGTGTGATCATTTTGTTGGTTAAGTAGATTTTTCTGCACTTGTACTTTCTATGATTATACATTTTTTTATTAGACAATGTTTATGTCACCTTTAAATTTCAGTGTTGTATTTTCATTATACTGATATTAGAATGGGTAGAAAAATAATTTTTTGTAATATAGAGGACAGTTGCTCTTTGTTATACACTACATCCGAGTGAAAGAAAACATATCTCTGATGAGATAGATACATTATCTCTCCCCTTTCTACCTTATGACATCAAATAAAGAAATATAATGTAGTTCTTGGGTGTGCAACAGGCTTTTTGAGGAGTTAAAATGTGTTGGATTTTTATTATAAAAAAAATATTTTTTAAACGGGTTAATTATTTTGTGAAGTCATTTAGTTGTTGATCTGCTGTATCTAAAGCTCAGAATTCCATTCAGTTTTACTAGGGATATTTACAATTATTAAGTTATATTCACTGTTTAAACCAAATTTAGTTATTATGTGGTTAATTTGCCTTGTGAAATTTATTTGTCTTGTTGTTTTATTGCCCAATATAGCAATACGTGTTGTTCATTTAAATCAACACTTGAGGAAAATATTCTAATTAAACATGATTGTTTTGCACGTGGAAACAGAAAAGAAAGTGTTTTAAATGAAGCTTGGTTTGGAAGCATTTCATGCAAAAGAGAAATAAACATCCCTGCAAACTTTGTATTATAATGTTCAAATACAAAAGCTGCAAATCTACAACACAACTTAAACAAACAAGCGTGTCACTTTTGAGGTTTCTACCGGTCAGTTAATTCTTATGGTTCCTCGCAATAAGTGTAAAACTAAGGGGGACAGGGCTTTTACAGCTGCTGCACATCGTCTGTGGAACTCTTTATCTCGTTACATTAAGAAGTAACCTTCAACTGAACTGTTTAAAACGAGATTGAAGGCCCATTTCTGTTCTGTAGCTTTCAGTAACCTTCACCGATACTGATGGTTGCACTACTCTTAGTCATCTTCTTTCTTTTCTTTAACTCACCACTGGCTGTATTTCATTTTATTGTACTTTATTTCTATTTGTTTTATTTATGTTCATTGTATGCTTTAAAGTAAAGCACTTTGGTTACAGCATTACTGATGTTGTTTTAATTGTGCTCTATAAATAAATTGACACTGAGGTTGGACTGCAACAGTTTCACATGCAGGCAGCAAGCACCAAGATGGAAAGCTAGTCTGACTGGCATTCCCTGATAATCACAATGATAAATGATGAAACAATGATAAAACAGGCCATCAACACAGTTGACCTCAAAAGCCTTTGAATTTTAATCAGTAATCTTGAGCCAGGGTACAACATTCCATCTGGAGGCGCTGTCACCAGCCATATACAGAAATATTTTATTGAGAAAGCTTTAAAAATTGAAAACCAATAATTTTTGACATACTCATTGTAATTAAATCCTTAAGATTGATTAAGTAATACATCAAGTACATTTTATTGAACAATACACCATGTGTTTGAAATGATTATTCCAGGTTTAGGTTTTAAAATTGGCTGGTGTGTGATATAGGTTTTATATATTAAAAATAAATGAACAGCTTGCATTCTAAAACTAAGGTTTGTGTAATGCATTTACTTTAGCATGGATTATCAGTTTGTTCTGTTCTTTTTTTCTTGCAGTCGATGTGTTTGCATTCACTTAAAATTTAATTCTGAAAAATTTTATCTTCTGTGCTTAATGACACGGAAGTTGTTCGCTTTTGCCAAGGAAGAATGCATGGAAGAAAACCCTGACAGTTTAATGTGTCAAGAGGTCTTAACTCCTGGACAGCTCTACCTGATGTTTTTAAAGGTAGGTTGGTTAGGAGCAGCACTGAGCTACACAGCTGTTGTGAGCTGTTCATGGGAGAAGTTCCCATGTGGCTTTACAATCAGCTCATCATCTAAGATAATTTGCGGCTTATTTACTGTGTATATGTGTGTATATATATATATATAATATATAATGTGTGTGTACTTTTGTTTTGTTATGTAAAGCAAGACTGAGACTGGACAAGTCTTGCATATGCTTTAGCAAGGAAAGAACTGAACTACATAAAAGATTTGTTAAATAAGCAAATTGCATATTTCCTTTTAACACTGGAGTGACATGTTTAGCTTCAGTTTTGTAGATTTCATTCTCCAAAACAACGTCCTCTGTGTGTGTGTGTTTTTGAAGTGTCCACACTTTCTCTGTATTTGCATAAAATTTCTTTGGCTTCTCTGCATTTCTTCCTACGTCACAAAGGTGTGCAGATTAGATTATGATTGTCAGGGTGTGTGTGTGTGTGAATGTGCCTTACGAAGGACTGCCCTAACCTCCAGCATGGGCACTGTTACACTGAACTGCAAAGGTTAATATGTTTTCAACTCAACACAGCAATAGATTACATATTTTTTTTGAATTGTGAAGAAGTCGATAACCTCTCAGTTGCTGTTTGCTACAGAGACTATTGAGAGGGTACTAAATGGCTTTAGAGTGAGAAGTGTTGCAGAGATTAAAAAGGCTGAAATAAATTACCCAGTACTGCATAATCATTATCCTAGAATGCTTAAGGATTTTAATGTTTGCATTTAAATGTCACCTTTTAAACTTAAGGAAATTATGTAGATAAAAATGTAACCAACAGACTGTTATGTTAGCAGATGACCCATCGTAGGAGTAACAGCAGGGTTCACAGACTCAATAGAATCATTACTGATGGATCTGGACCAAAGTCTGAAATTTAATGTAAATAAATGCGAAATGTTGCACTTAGTTAAAAATGTTGGGTACGGGTTACTCATCAGGAGTGCAAAACTTGCAAGTCCACATTTTGAGGAAGACTCTCGAGACATAGTGGATTCATCACCATCTGTATCCAGGCAGTGTACAGAAACAATTAAGGAGGTTAACATATTTGGGTGCATAATATATAGTCTGAAGTGCAAATCTAGGAAGTTGATTCTTATAATGTGCCAGTGAAATGTCACCTGCAGTTTTGGACACTTTGAGTTTGATAGCAAAACAACAAATGCATTTGACCAGAGGAGTGATATGATGTTGTCTCTCTATTATAAAAAAAAATCCTGGAGAGAAACAGTAGGGCGTCGAGACGTGATCTTCACGTTAAGATCACGGAAGACAGTTAAAAGACCCGCAAGGACCTTACACATGAGATTCTTGCAAGAAACGCCCTACTAATGATCAATATCAAATAAGACAACGGGGCAGCAAAAACATTCAGTCATGTGAGGGATTTGAGCACACACAGATCCAGGGTCTCCCGCATATAAAGCGTATAAGGACAATACATTATAAATGAAACGTCGACGACTAAACGAAGAAGAAAGCAGTGCGGAGAAAAGAGACTCAAAAGCGTTGGAGAGAAAAAAGAGCAAAAAAGAAAAAATAATCTAGGTGCAAATTCAGAAAATAAGGAAAGTAATTATCAGCCCGTAACAAGTGGAACTGAAACAAAGCACATCCAATCGAGTTCAGAATTAAAAGACAGAGTAAAAGACAAAGTAGAATTTCATAAACCTGTTCACAAATGTTGGCGCTATACACATGCAGAGCAGGTTATGAAAGCAGTGGAATTCGAAAAGCTCAAAAAAAAAAAAAGTGCACGCGATACAAATGTGGAGAAAGTTAAAGAATATGAAAGTAGGAAAATTAGAAAGTATAATAAAAAGAAAGTAAAGATCGCAGTAGCGCAAACAAATGGAAATTATTACTCGAAAAAGGGAAAATAATCACCACGGACCAGGTGTCATTGGGGAAAAAAAAGCAGGACAGAGCGAGGTCAGAAATAAGACAGAGTAAAAAACAAAGTAAAACGTCATAAAGAGGTTATAAAACAAAGGGGCCAAACACATGCAGAGCAGGTTATAGATAATGAAAACTGGAATTCAAAAGAAAAAAACACATAGGCGTGAAACACATGCAGAGCAAGATGCAGAATATGAAAGCAGAAAAAAACGACCGTGTCAAAAAGAAAGTAAACATCTCATTAGTGCAAAAAAAGAGAAATTATTACTCGGAGAAATAACTAAAAGGCGAATAGAGATCGAATATATGGACACAGGTGATATGTCAGAAGTATGTAAATATTGTAAGGCTTTGAAGTTTAAGCCAAGAGAATTTCAAAAATGGGTTTACCTCGCATGCATTTGTTGGTTACTTTGCAAAAAAAAATGATTAACTGCTGATGATGAAGATCGCTTTGTCTGTGCTGAAATTCCAAACGGAGAAACCTAACCTGAATTATGGTACAACGTCATTAAACACGTCTCCCTGACCTCATTTAAGATTCAGCATATTGGGACTCGAAAGATTCCAAATATTGTTTTTACAAAAGTTCTGAAATAAAAGTGAAACTAATGAAATAGCAACAATTCAAAGAAAAAAAAAATCTTAAAAGTGTGTATCCAGAAAACCAAACACAGGGGTTGGCGAGTGAAGGGAGCACGGGGCGAAGCCCCCTAGTTTAACAATAATAATAATAATAATAATAATAATGAGATTGTTCCTCCCCCACACTATGCGACTCTTCAATTCCACCCGGGGGGATAAATGTTAACATTGTACAATGTTATTGACTGTTATGCCTGCCTCGCACTCTCCACCTTGCGTTTTTTAACTTGCACTGCATTTTTATCACTCTTTAATTAATACTGTTTTTATCAATATGCTGCTGCTGGAGTATGTGAATTTCCCCTTGGGGATTAATAAAGTATCTTCTATCTATCTAACTTGACTGTCAAAAAGCTTTTGATAGGGTATTGCAGAAAGAAAATGAGTGAGTAGAGTGACTAGACTAATTCCATGATTGTGAGGTACGAGTTACTAGGAATGATTGAATGAGCTGAAATGACCATTCTTTGTTTAGGCCAGAGGAGATTGAGTGAGGAAATGATAGAAGTACTCAAAATTATGAAGGAAATTAGTATAGTGGGGTAACAGCTGTTACTTTAAAATTACAGTATTTTTAATTAGCTCTTGGGAGCATTTTTCTTCACAGAGAGGATTAAATAAGTTCTGAAGTAGTGTAATGGATAATAGTACCTCCTGGGACATTCACATTTTGACTTTATCATATTTTGCTGAAGTTCTCTGAATAGGAATTTGTAAACTATATTGGCAAATGTCCTGTTTGCATTAAAGTTGTTCTTTATATAAAGTGCACTTGTTGGGAAAAACCATCCGTAACTAAGATTTTATTAAGGTATTGGGTTGTTTAATATTCTGTGGTACCATTCGTAACACTCACAAACTTGTCACATATCTCTTTGGGATTAACTTTTTCTTGCTTATCATTAAAGGACTGTATAAAACTATTAAAATGTGTATCCTAGTGAAATTAAACACACACTGGTCAAATGAGTTAGTGTTCATATTCTGTGTAAATTTTTTTCAGGTTTGGTTCATAGCATATGTGAAATTGTTTATTTTTATTATTTCTACGTTTATAATATAAAATTATATTAATACGGTTTAAATATATACCTTATTTATGAAGCATAATATAAAATCAAGAGACTCCTGAAGGAAGGCCCATGGAAACCTATCAAAGTTGTTTGATATTATATACTTTGTAGTATAGCTGAAATAGTATGCTTTAATTTCCTTGCTGTTACTTGATAAAGAATCCATTTCAAGAAATTATATATATTTTTTTTAATCTACAGGAGCGAATGGAGGTTTGGCTGGTATCTGTAAAAATTGCTATGGAGAAAAAGATGCAGAAAACAGATGTTCCTCTAACCTCAGAAGGACTCATAAAAGTTTTTAATATGGGAATGGAAGTTACTAGAGCCTTTGAATATCTTTTAGCAACGGGAAATCTTCGATCTAAAACTGGTAAATAACAAGAGCCATTTCTGTTATTAAAAAAAAATTTAGATTAGTCATTTGCCAAATATTCAGCAAGAGTTGTCAATAGAATCAGGGAAAGCAGTGTTCCTCAGAAAAATACTGTGTGTGTCGCTCTGATCTTTGTTGTGTTGGGTAATGTGGCGTCACTTGCTCCAATATTAAGTTTTGTGTCCCAGTCCATTAATATGCTACTTGTCCTATGCTCCATTTGAAAATATTGCATGAGCGCTTGTAACATAATTGAATGTAGAGGAAAAATTTATAATGAATCACTTGGGTCAGTTAGGTATGAAAATGGGTGCCATCATACAGAGTGTAGATATTTAAAATTTGGAAGTGTGTTATCAGTCTGACCTGCCATTGCTTAATTTGCATACACTTGTTAACAGTTGTGTCGTTCTGATTTGTACATTTCTTTGGGAGTCTTTTGTTGCTTACAAACTTGTAAATAGAACAAGAGATGCAGTTAAAGGAAAACTTTAGTTTCTGAAATAAATTGCAGTGACAACATTAATATACTGCTGCTCTCCATGTCACAGTTTGGGGACACATTTATTTTTGTATGATATGAATTCAAGTCAGTCTATGTTCTGCACATGTTTTTCATTATCAGTGGCGTGCCATTGAAGACCTCAGAGCAATAATTTAAATTATAATTAATCTGTTTTAATATAACAAAAAACAACTGCAACACAAAGCATTTTTTGTACTTTTCAGTAATGATTATAAGGTGTTAACTGGTATTAATTTGGAAATCCTATTCATTTTTCTTCTTGTTGAAACTATTAGTGCATTTATTATCCCAGTTATTCCTTCTCCTGGCTGAAATAATCTGTCTCAGTATTTCAGAAATAGATACATTTATGTTGATGACCAGAATATATAGTGCTAAACTCAGCAACACAATCTTGAGAGCAGTATTGTAATAAAAGTAATGTCTATTGTGTAGTCTGATTACTTTTTAAAGTAACACGTAACCTAATGCAATACTTGGAGGATCTTATTGAAGTAAAAACCCACGTTGTTATTATTCAAGCAGCACTGAGTATAAGGCAAGAAGCACACGTACTAGGTAATTTGCAGGGCTCAGGCGCTCAGTCAAGTTGAAAAAAATGTACTTTGTGCATTCCGGTAACAGAAACATATAAATAAGTCATAGTTTGACTAAACATATTTATAAAATACCAGCTGTGTAAGCCTGTGCTGTAAAAAGCCTGGGGTCCTAGAAACTGTTGAAATCGTCAGAAAAAAAATTGAAATGTAGTGATGTCTGGTAATTGAAAGGAACTACTCTGGACATCTCTCTCCTAGGAGGTTTCGTTTTGCCGACATGCTCACATCGCTTGTGCATTAGCGGCTATTCATCTTTGTCTTTCTTTGGGGTTTCGTTTTGCCGACGCGCTCACCTTGCTTGTGTATTAGCGGCGGGAGGAAAAGTAAAAGGGATACCGATTTGCTGATGTCCTAGCCTCGCCGTATTAGTGGCTAAGCAGATTCATTTTGATGACATGCTGGCCTCGCTTGTGTATTAGCGGCTAAGCGAGTTTTTGTTTCCTCAGGGATGGAGCCCTTACCCCAACTCCACCTCTCAGTTCCGGGCCAGACAGACAGACACACTTCCACGTGTAGACGTTTATATATAAGATAAATTTCTCATTTAAATAAAATGATCTACATTGTTTTGAAAAAACTCATTACAAACTTCAAAAGACTTTGTTGGACAGTTATCTTATCCAGAGATCTTGACCATACATTGTTCTTCTCTCTCTTGTTAAATTAACCCTAGCCTGAACGAATCTATTAATTTTTTACATTTAAAATTTCTCATTTAAAGATTTACCAATGTTGTTTCTTGTCCTAGAGTGTGTATATAAACATAGGGAACTCCAGTTTCTGTATTACATCTTGCCTGAAGAAGGGGCCTGAGTTGCCTCGAAAGCTTGCATATTGTAATCTTTTTAGTTAGCCAATAAAAGGTGTAATTTTGCTTGGCTTTTCTCTATATAAGATAAGAAAGTTATCATGGGTGTCAGGCTTTTCTTCAGATTGTGCACAGTTTAATGATGTCAAGAGAGTTTTGCCAAAGCAGAACTCCATACGATAACTTAACACATGTAAAAGTGGATTCATAAATCAGGTTTCTTATTTAATTGGGTTATTCACTATAAGAGGATTATGTACAGGTATATGCATGTAAATGCTCTGCATTTTTCAGTTCTGTAGGGATGATTCATGACCTTGCATATAAAAAAATCTAGAAATACGTATTTATTTTTACTCTGAGCAGCTGATTACTTTTTGTTAATTATTTGATGTTACGTATATTTTTATTTTAGGCCTGGGAATGCTGCAGGACTCTGGTCTCTGTGTAGTGGCTGACAAGCTGAACTTTATTCGATACTTGTCTCACTTTCGTTGCATACATCGAGGTGCTGCTTTTGCCAAGATGAGGACCACCACAGTGCGGCGACTGCTGCCAGAGTCCTGGGGTTTTCTGTGTCCTGTTCATACACCTGACGGAGAACCTTGTGGTCTTATGAATCATATGTCTGCCACATGTGAAATTGTGTCTGAATGTTTAGTTTCACCTACCATAGCTGCTCTACTCTGCTCACTTGGTAAGTGTTAGTCTTCAGTTGGCAGTTTAACTGTGTATTGCCTGCTATTGCACACTGATATTATTAAATATATCTTCAAAGTGATCTATTTACAAATAACACTTTTTGAAGTTTTCTTGCTTTTCTTTTCATTTATCGTTTCTTAAAAAAAGTAAAATGCTTCATGCAGCTAACAATTTCAAAACCACTGCTTTAGTATAATGTGTTTGCAATAGGTTTATTTAATAACGTTACCCTTTTAAGGAACATAACCAAAAATTGTTGCTTTATGACTTTAACATTATAAATCAGTCTCCATTGTTTTTATTTTCTCTTTTTTTTTTTTTTATAGTATGCAATTTATGTAAGATGACGCTCAGCATAAGTAGGCAGACAAACTATTATTTGTAAATATTTGTGTTCTTAAGAGAAATTACTCTTGTTTGATCAGTGTAATTTTTGGATGGAAGGTAAATCTTCTGTCACCTTGAAAGATACAATTCTGTTGTTGGATCAGTATTTTGTGGAAACAGGGAGCAGGAGCAAGGTGCTGGAAAAATTCAAATTGGTACATCCCAATTTAAATATGCTGTGTTAAATTAAGGGACAACTCTATATTGGTCCCTTTTGAGTGAGTATGGGTGAGTGTGCCATGAGATGGACTGGCTCTTTATGTCCTCTGCTGCTGTTTTCGACTGCAGCCACTATTATCCTGAATTGGATTAAGTAGGGTCAACAATGGGTGAATTGATTGAAAAAAATGTCTACTCTGTCCAGTCTCGGCATTATGGATCCTATACTTGCCAGGCTGAGTGCAAGGTAGGAATTAAACCTAAATGGGGCACTAACCTAATTCACAACACATGTATGCACTCATTTATACTAGGCCAATGTAGAGCCGGTAATCCGCGTACATTTTTGGGTTATGGGGTAAAATCCACCCATGTGTAGGAAGAAGGTTATTTGTGCCAGATGTAATTTGTGAAATTTATTTCACAAAGCCATGCAATTCAGCTGAGAGAGAGAGAAAGAGAGACTTCCAGAGAGATTGACAAATGACAGGTGTAAGTCAGTTTAGGGAGATAAGCAGAAAACATGTAAAGGACACAAGCAGGTTACTTTAAAAGGTACTGATGTCTAGTTGACCAAAATGGTTTAAAAAAAACCCAGAGACACTGAAGGTATTAATAAGCAACCAATTCTTCTGGTTGTCACCCATATCTGACATGAATTCTATAAATATGTAATAATGTGAGTGTTTATAATGATGAGGATCCAGCAAGGCGTCAGAAGTGTCTCACTATGCCACCGACATTCCTTGCTGCTGGATGGGACATCTGTGTCTCAGCATTCTCCCACTTGGCTGTGATGTCTCTTTGCTTTTGTCTGGCCTGAATATGTATGTATGTATAAAGGATTATACATTATATTCTGGGAATGAATGTTATCTTTTAAAGCAAGTTAAATACATATACAGTATCTCTCTTTTTGTACCAAATTTCTCTCTTGTAATTATTTTCCGCCATGGGTACAAAAGGGATGGTTTTGGATCTAGTCAGTTCTGCATCAAGAAACACATTCTTGGGGAGAAAGAGCTGGTTATACCATGTAAAATCCCACAAAGACATAAGCAGTACCTGCAAACTCCTCCACATTGATAAGAACTGGCATGGGCTTTCAAAACTACTTCTTAGAAACTGGTTAAGGATATGGGTAAAGCTTAACCTTGTTGATGGTAGCTGCATGTTACATATTTAAATGCAGCATCCTCTTATGTTGTTGTGGAGGAAATGTACATCAATTTATTTATGTTTCAGAGCAGGGGACCTCAATCACGGTCCTGGAGGGCCACAGCGGCTGCAGGTTTTGCAGATTTTGAACCCTTATTGCTTATTTTAGTCTTAAACCGCTGTATTCTTGTTTTTTAATTACAGTCGGACTTCGCTAAGTCGACCTTCCCTAAGGTCGAAAACATCCCTATGTCGAATTACTCGTTAGTCCCCGGCCGGATTCCCATAAGACCAATATATTTTAGATCTCCTCAACTCGAAAACTTTTCGGCTCACAACCTCCGTTAGTCGAATTTTCTATGGCCTTTGGGTTATTATTCTGAGGATACATTTCAGAACACGTGGTCCGGAAAACCAAGAAAAGGGATGCAAAGTCTTATCTTAATGCATTCCACAAGGGATTAAGCGACTCTCTGAGGGTAGGACATCTATTTTGAGACCAAAAATGTCCGAAAACTAAAGGGAGTGGCTGGAATAATCCGCGTCCCTTCGGTGCTCCATGAGTCATAACCAACCGGGTGGCATCTGGAATTTCCAAATTGTCTCAAGAAAGACGTTTTTAACCCATTTTCCCTTCACCTTTGTCAGTCTCTTCTCGGGAGGAGCCTTGAATAGTGTTTGTGTCTGTGTGCTTCTCCATAGTCTCCCGTATGGTACGTGCCCCAAAATTGGCAACTGGTAAGCGTAAGCTTAAAACGTTGTTAATCGCGGAAAAGTTACTGTCATCAGAGCCATTGAAAAGGGCGTCAAAAAGAAAGTGGAAATTACAAAGAAATTCGGCATTCCCACTAGTACACTGTCTACTTTTCTGAAAGAAAAAGAAAATATTTTGAAACTGTACAGTGAGAAGTCATGTGACCATCAGAAGAGGATGAGGGAATGTGAGTATCCCGTCATTGAACAATGTGTTTTGAAGTGGTTTGTGCAAGCGAGGAATAGGAACGTTCCTGTTGACGGGAAGCTTTTGCAAGCAAAAGCAGAAGAATTTGCCAAAGAGTTGGGCCATTCAGAATTTAAAGCCAGCAATGGTGGGCTGGACAAATTCAAGAAAAGACACGGAATTGTGTTTAATAGGCTATGTGGCGAAAGTGCGCAAGTGCCAGAAGAAGATTGCAGTCCTTAGATGCAGAAACTGCCAGAAATTGTTGAAGATTAGTCCTGATAACGTCTTCAATGCAGATGAAACTGGTTTATTCTTCAAATGCACTCCAGACAAAACAATGGCTTTCAAAGGTGAACCTTGCCACGGCGGAAAGAAAAGTAAGGAGCGCGTGACTGTTCTTTTGGGCGCAAACATGAGTAGGTTAGAAAAATTGCCCGCATTGTTGATTGGGAAATCATTGAAACCCAGATGCTTCAAAAATGTGAAATCGCTACCTATGCATTACAAGGCCAATAAGAAAGCTTGGATGACATCAGAGCTTTTCTCCAAGTAACTGAAGAAAGTGGATGCAGCGATGGTCTGGAAGAAAAGAAGAATCATTCTTTTCATTGACAATTGCACAGCACATAACCATATCCCTGTCATGAAAGCTTTTGCCGCCGAACACGACATCTAAGCTTCAACCTCTCGACCAGGGCATCATTAACAATTTCAACTTGCGATACCGCAAACTCATTGTGAGAAAATTGCTGCAGGATTTCGAAGATAAACGCCCACTAGGAATTGACCTGCCAGAAGCGATGCTAATGGCCCGGAGAGCTTGGGATGAAGTTCCGGAGGAAACAATCAAGAATTGCTTCAAAAAAGCAGGTTTTGGACAGCAAACCGTTGACGATTCAGTGGAGCACTTGGAGAGAATGTCAATGGAAACAGACGACGCACTTACAAGTCCTGAAGAATGGTCCACGGTTCTGACAGCTACTGGCGTCAATAAGGAAGTGTCCTTTCAAGATTTTCTCGAAGTTGACAGTGTGGTGAATGTTTGTGGAGAACTAACAGATGCTGACATTATTGCTGAGGTGGCAAATGAGGAACAAAAGGAAAATGAGAGTGGGGATGAAGAAGAGTACGGCAACAATGTCGATACTCAGCCTGTCCCCAGCCGAAAAGAAGCGAGGCAGGCTATTGACATACTGCACAGATTCTTGGAAGCTACGCCGGATCTTGAGGAAAATTTGTTTCGGTCCATTGACGAGATTGAGGAGATTGTCGAGCGAGATGCATCGGCACATCAATACCAAACGAAGTTAACAGACTTTTTTTCTCTCTAAATGTAACCTGTTTCATTGCACTGTTCCATAGTACATACTGTAGATGCATGTACCGGTATGTAGCTTACATGTATATGTATAAAACGACAATATAATAAACGGTTATATAATAATTAAGCCGGAAAAATAATGTCCTTGATTAACCCGTGCCTATTACGCTGTTTTCCCTAACTCAAAAACTCAGTAAGTTGAATTTTTTTTCGGGTCCCTTTGAGTTCGATTTAGCGAGGTCCGACTGTACTCCTAATTAGCAATAACATGCAAATGACAAAATAGACCAGCATTTCTCCATTTAGCTTGTTACCATTTACACTTGTGTGTATTTATCATGCACTATTGGGCTTAATTAAATACTTGGAAGGAAAATGAAGAGAAAACAGTGAAGGACTGAGAATTACACATCCATTTTAGCCTTCAAATCATTTGGATGATATCCTTAGAAAGGGGAAGAAAATCTAGGATATGAGAATGAACTGACATGGCAGAGCTAAAGCACTAACAAGCCATGAAATTAAATTATTGGCAAGAATTGCTTTCTAATTACGGTAAGCAACTGGGTTAGAATAAAAACCTGCAGCCACTGCGGCCCTCCAGGACTGTGATTGAAGACCCCTGTTTTATAGCATTTAATTACGTAAAGCTCATTTATGGCGCTGCCACAGCATCTCTGTGTGCCTGAGGTCTGGACTCAAAACTGCAAAGCAAAAGATATAACTTCTAAATGTATATTACCCTTCATTTAAAAAGTAAACAACTCTTGTTTATATGCACAAATAGATTTACCAGTACAAGTAATAAATAACTTTTTTTTCACATTTAAGTGTGCATTTAAATAAACTGATATTTACATTTTTTGCAGCGTGGAGAGTTTTAATAATGAGATTTTTTGCATCCTAAATATGGTAACATGCTTTTTCAAAGAAGGTAATATAAAATAATATCTAGAATTTAACTGGTAAAATAAGATAAATGAAAACCATCTGATGCATGATTTATATTATCTTAAAGACTAATGTCTAAACATAGACTAATGTCTTTAATGCCCCATTCCTTTGGCACCTGGAGCCAGAATGAGGCTGACAGCCTAATTCCAGCTTTTTTTATCCTCTTACAAACTAGTAGGAAGTATTAGTTGTAGATTTCTTACATTTGATGTTACCAACACACATTTGTACATACCTACAATGTATATATGCTGCTGTTTGAGTTTTTATTCTCTTCAGTGTTTTATTTTGGGTATGGCTTCTCATACTTGCAGCTTTTTGATATTCCTATTTGCTGTACTTTATGAATCTAAGTTTCCAAGTTGAACTGAACAATGTCAGTAAGTGCATGTAACTTTTCTGTTTCGACAGAACACTTGTAACTCTAGTTTGTGTAAAGTAAGAAATACACAATTACAAACAATTGAGGTGAGCATTTATAAAACAACTAAATTGGCAATGTGGCAGTAGAGGTTGCACACAGTTGGTGACTGTGACTTCATCACAATCTTGTAAAGAGGTTACTGGTTTGAACAGGTGCTGCATAAAGAACAAGAATGAGTCATGCAAATTCAGTTTCATGCTTGGATCCTGAAAACTAAGCTTAGTCTGCTCCTGTCTTATTGTTAATGGATAAAGTTTCATAAGTAGTGATTTTTCATGAGCAATTTCTATATTTAATGATTTACCTCCAAAATGTCAAGTTTTCTTTCTTTTTAGTCATTCTGGAGTGTGTTCAGACCATAGTGTGTGAGTTATTTAATAAATAAGCTTTGATTAAAAATCTAAATTTTCCCCGTGTGTTAAAAAGGAATTTTTGTTAGTCTGTCTTTCTGTCTATCTGTTTTCAAGGTACAGTACTTTGATTTTCAAATAAGTAATGTTTATTAGTGCTTTATTTTTCAGATAGCACAAGTGTTTGAAGACCTTTTGCATTTGTATTTTGTGTTTCAGGAGTTACGCCAGTAGATGCCACTCCATGTCAGCCTTACTCAGAAAGCTACCCTGTGGTTTTGGATGGAAACATGATAGGCTGGGTTGAAAGGCATTTCGCTCCTGCTGTGGCAAGTGCTTTGAGAAAATTTAAGGTAACTTGAGAATTTATTAATTCTGTCAAAGCTTTATTTATTTCAGTTGTACTAACAGTTAAAGTGCAGTGGGTGACATGATATGTTTGGCTACATTAAATAATCAATACATTTTGAAATGCAGTCAGTTATGATGTAATAATAGTAAAAGGGTTTATTGTATGTTGGTTATGGTTTTGAATCTTCATTTGCAGTAAGTGCAGTCAGTATTACCTACTAAAGCATACAGACCACATGTCATCATGTACCATCAGGCCCTTCAGGCAGAAAGTTTCAGTGTTTTATCATCATTTTTTTGGGGACTTACAAAGTTTAATCTCACACAGTGAGTGTTTTTACAAGTGTTTTAATCATCTGCCTTTAGTTATTTGGTTAGACTGCAAAGACGTTAATAATGTTAGCAAAGACTGCTGAATACTTTTTCGATTTTACCACCCCACAGTATTAGCAGTATTAATAATAATGTTGTTCACTGTTTTTGTACTGTAGATTAAAACCCAAGGATAATGTGTTACAGTCTGCATCACTGCTTACATATTCCTAATACCCTCTAGTCTCTTAATGATTATATATTGTAAACATAATTAAAAAGAACTGAGTAAAAGGGACTATCTAAGTAAAATTACAATGAACATTGCCACAGGTACTTAAGGAAAAGAAGATCCCACCAGCAACTGAAATTGTTCTTGTTCCGATGACTGGAAAAGCTAGTATTTACCCAGGACTGCTAATCTTCACTACACCCTGCAGAATGGTTCGACCAGTCCAGAATTTACTACTGGGAAAAGAAGAACTGATTGGCACTTTTGAACAGGTAAAAAAAAAAAAAAAAAGGAATTTAACTGGTACTTTAGTTTTTCATCAGCATACTTATGATTTAGGATCTGAGAATAATTATCCCATTAATGAAAATGAATTTGATCTTCACCTGAGACTATTCAGTTTTATTATGGTGCAGTTATCTGATCTTTTGAACTCACATCTTATATGTGTAATTATTGTACGTGTGTTTTCATTTCTTATACAAACTATTTCATCTTACAGCACAAGATAATAATTCAATAGCAAGGATACCACATTATACTTTTTACCTGTTTACTAGTGATGAGCGAACCCTGCAGTTTACTTTGCCATGAGTTTGACAATGTCATGGAAATATTCGAACGGAAGTGAATGATAATACACACATAATATACACATATACATAATATAGAAAGCATGTAAACTTGATCAGTAGGTTTTGTTTTTTTTAACCAAATATTACAATGGGTAAGGCACAACTTTGATTTTGAGAAGACCTTTTTCATGTGAAATGGTCATTATGGCATCTTAGAATCCGCTGCCTGCCTGGGATTCAGTGAGAAAAAATGTTTAGGGAAGAGGTCCGAGTAGAACGGCTGTACTCAATCAAGCTAACTGATAGGCTAGAAATACTCAAATAACAGCTTTTTATAGCAGTGGTGTGCAAAAGCATGTTTCTGAACATAAGTCATGTCAGACCATTAATTATTAACATCTGTTCTGTTAAAATTTTAGCATGTTAAGGATCACACAAAAAAATTACAGGCCATTTTAGCAATTACATATTAAAAGTGAAAATATATCACTTTTGACCAGTGGGCAGTTAGTATTTGTGTTGGGTATGTATTGTTCTTTATTTTGATATACTTTGTTAATACCCAAGGGGAAATCCTTTTAAAACATGCAAAAACTCCCTAACACTGATAAATAATTATAACACAGACATGAGTAGTTAGTTGTAAACATAAATTGTTAACTTTCATTAATTGACTTGTTCAGTATGTGCATATTTATTCATATCATTTATTTTTAAGTTAAACATGTTCTACTATTGGAAAACACAAATTGGTAGTTCATAGATTGTATTTTTAAGTCCTGTCATTTTTTAACCTGCTTAATCCAGAACAGGTTCATGGGGGTTGGAGGGTGGGCTCGGTGTTTTTTCTTCTCCTGGACCCTATCCCAGCTAGCATAGGGTTTCAAGGCAAGAGCAAACCCTAGACAAGGTGCCAGTCCATTGCACGGCAAGCGCAGGCACAAACACACACTTGGGCTAGTTTAGTGTAGGCAACTCGCCTAACATGCATATCTTTGGACAGTGGGAGGAAACCAGAGCACTCAGAGGAAACCCACACAGACACGGGGTAAACATGCAAACTCCATGCAGGGAGGACACGGGACCTGAACCCCAGTGTCCTTACTGTGAGGCAGGCATCTGTGCTTAATGCTGCGCCACCATGCTGTTTTTGTTAAGTGAAAAGTATAAATAATAATTTGTTTCAGAGTATTTTTTGTTAAGGCAATTATTTCAGGATAAATGCCTTTTAATTTTTTAAAGTAATATAGTTTTCAATTTTCAGGTAAACTAAAATGATCACAATGCAGTTGCTAGCACATATCCAATCCTAGTCTGAAAGTGGCTGTAATTTGCAAGAATACTGGAGTTCATTTCTTCAATTTCCTTTTCTAGCTTTTCATTGATGTTGCAATAACGCCAGATGAAATTGCTCCTGGAGTTACATCTCATCAAGAGCTGTTCCCACACAGCATGCTTAGTGTTGTTGCCAACTTCATCCCATTTTCCGACCATAACCAGAGTCCCAGAAACATGTACCAGTGTCAGATGGGTAAATGATTTATCTTTTTTTTCCCTTTATTAGATTTCATTCAGTTAGGTTTTATCTTTTTTTATGAAATTGTGTTGTATCAACTCACCTCCCCAACCCCCCAAAACCGCACGATACCATAAGTCAGGTTCTTGGAATGGCCTGGTGCTAGAAGAGTCAGCTGTGGGGAGTTTGTGTTTAATAATTTTTAATAGTTACATTTTAAGCACTATTCTTCCTAAGGCACATGTCCTAAAATGATTATCATAATTTCTTAATTTACTGACTGATCCCAGCCCCATCACCATCATTCCACAGACTCTTGAATCGCTAATTGAAGTAGTATTTAAACACTTATGACACTTACTACATCTTTGAGTAGCAGGAGGAAACAAGGTTCTTGTGATATGAAAATGGCATTATTGGATTTATAAATTTAGACTGTATTTTTACATTTCGTTAACTAAACAATTAATTACTCTGCCTTCTCCTCCTCCTGACCACATAAAGGCTTTTATTATAATATCAATTAAAAAAAAAATTTGATTCAGTGTTGTTTTTGTGAATGCTAAAAATAAATGAAAAAAATGATCACAGTTAATTTAGTTAAAATACTGTCTTCTCGGATTTAAAATATAGCAGAGGGCTATTGTGGCGAGCGCCCTCTTCTACGCAGTGGTGTGCTGGGGAGGCAGCATTAAGAGGAAAGACGCCTCACGCCTGGACAAACTGGTGAGGAAGGCAGGCTCTATTGTTGGCATGGAGCTGGACAGTTTAACATCTGTGGCAGAGCGAAGGGCGCTCAGCAGGCTCCTATCAATTATGGAGAATCCACTGCATCCACTAAATAATGTCATCTCCAGACAGAAGAGCAGCTTCAGCGACAGACTGCTGTCACTGTCCTGCTCCACAGACAGATTGAGGAGATCGTTCCTCCCCCAAACTATGCGACTCTTTAATTCCACCAGGGGGGGTAAACGTTAATATTTAACATTATACATAGTTATGGTCTGTTTTTTTCACCTGTATTATTATCATTCTTTAATTTAATATTATTTATTGTATCAGTATGCTGCTGCTGAAGAATGTGAATTTCCCATTGGGATTAATAAAGTATCTATCTATCTATCTATCTATCTATTTCTCCTTCAATAAGAACTAATCAAATGAGAAAATAATAATATCCTGCAGCTGTACAGATTTGGACTGCTTCATCCTCTACTTATCTGCTGTATTACATTTCCAGACAGTGAGTTTTTTCAAATAACTTGTACTGTCTAAACAGAAAAGAAAAACTTGGCAGACAGATCCATAATACCCAACACTTTAAAGCGAACAGTTTTGTACACTTGCACATTTAACTCACAGCCAGTTGTGGTTCCTGAAATTGTCACTCTTTCATAAGCAATTACCAGTTTCCGTTTATAATAGTGATTTGTCATAAAACATCCACTTTGAGGCCTCATTAAATGCATCAGCATGGGGGGGGGGGGATCAGGTTATCCTTTGTTTCTCACCGTTGATTTAATACTTACAACTGTAGGTGACAGGGTAGTTTGGAAGCAAGTAATGGTCACATTCTATTATAATAAATGTATGTAACAGTTTAAGTAAAAACTGTTATTCTTATAAAATGTCACTATTGCAAGATTTACATTTACATTTATTAGCTTAACAGGCACTTTTATCCAAAGTGACTTACAAAAGAGGTAAACACAATTGAGTAACATTAGGCTAGGGCCTGATCAAAGGTGCTCAATGGCCAAAATATTGTTATACTTGCTTTTGTGAGGGAGGGCTTTTGAAATTATAAGGAAATGGTGAATTTCTGCCTGGCTCACCTTCAGCAATGCCCTTTGGCCAGCTACATAGTCGATGTTTGGGGTGGGGGTGGGGGCTCCACTGTTCAGTGACAGTTTACTCCTTATTCTGGTATATCTCTTGGTGGTGGAGCAATTGCATTGACGTCTCTTTGCCTATCCCTGCATCTGGCCTTTTGGTCAGGTGTTATCACCCCAGGTCTTGTCTTTCCTCTTGAGGCACAATCAGAAGCAGCTGCCTTTCTCTGCCTCTTCCGACAGTTTTCTTCTTGCTCTACGTCACTTAATTCCTGTAACCCCCCTGTTTCTACTGTAACAGTTTATATTTTTGAGATCATTTAGCATTTCTTACATCATTTTCTGCATGTGCCTAAGTTATGTTAAAATGTGTATCTGATTAATTATGTAATTGTTTTACTCAGAAAAATTTTTAAAAATATAAATTGATAGAAGTTATACATTTTTTTTTAGTCAACATTTATTATATTTACATTTCCTTATTTGGCTGATGCCTTTATCCAAGGCGACTTACAACTTTTGAGATACAATTGGCTACTTTTTTTTCACCTGTAACTGCAGCACAGGCAAGTGAAGCAACTTGCTCATCAATACATAGTGTCAGTAGTGGGATTTGAATCCACAGCCGTTAAGATTTGAAGTCCAAAGCCTTAACACTACACTGCCTGTTATATGTATAATGTGACCTCACACAGCCTATGACCACTTAAGTGTCTCAACAAATGGACATGGAGCATGATACAGCAGAAGTTGGAATAACAAATTTATAGCTTTCACAATATATTGTGTATTTGTGGTTTTTTGTTTTTTTTTGGAAAGTTAAATATGAAAATACAGTATTTAAGGTGGAAGATGAAAATGTGTGTGTTCATGTTTTGCATAAGACATTGATTATTCTTTTTATACTATATTCTCAGGTAAACAAACTATGGGTTTCCCTTTATATACATACCTAGACCGATCTGACAACAAGTTATACCGTCTCCAAACACCTCAGAGTCCACTGGTGAGACCATACATGTATGATTATTACAATATGGACAACTACCCCATTGGGACAAATGCGGTGGTAGCTGTTATCTCTTACACGGGCTATGATATGGAGGATGCCATGGTAAGTGATATCTATTGTTTTATTGTGTATAATTAAAACCTGTTGTAATCAGCTAATATGAAGAAGTAGAATACAAGAAGAAAGCAAATATCTTAACATAAGAGAGTTTCCTGTATTACAGTACGAAATCCAGTACATTACAACAACAAGCACAGCACTGGAAATTCTTGTAAATATAATACAAACCCAGAGAATAACACCCATCCAGTGAATCTGGGAAGATATGCCGGGCTATGGAGGGCTTGTTCACACACGTGTGTGTGTATACATACTAAAATACGCTGTATTTATGTGTTCACTTTTAAAAAGAAGTGTTAGGTAGCACTTTACCATAAATTACTTTAATGTCCATGGAGGGCAGCAACCAACTGATTCCTAAAAACCTAGTTTTCAAGTCATCCCTACATTGTGCTTATTTGTAGCACTCTGTTTTCTAAGATGCAGGTTAAAATGCTAAGGACAGTTATTATTGCTCTCTAGTTTACATCAGTATTGGCAGAATCAACAGCCTCTGCTATGTTCCATAATTACTATATATGCACTGCCACATTTATTACAGAGCACAACCCTCTCATTCACAATAACTCATCCTCTCATTGACTTGAGTAAAAAAAGACATTCAGGGGACCAAAATGCACTTTCTAGATTGACTACTTCAAGCATGCAAGTCAGCTCTTTCATTACACGTGGTATTGTGCCATCACACCTCAGGCATTGTCTACAACAGGGGTTGCCAACTCCGGTCCTGGAGGACCACTGTGGCTGCAGATTTTCATTCTAACCCTTTTTTTAATTATTGACCTGTTTTTGCTGCTAATTAACTTCTTTTGAACTAATTTTAATTGACTTGTTCTTGAAGACTCAGACCCATTAGTTGTTTCTTTTTCTTTAATTAGCAGCCAAACAATAATGAGATACAAAATGAGCCAAAACAACTGGTGTCCATCATACAATATCTGAAAATAAAGAAAAATGAAGGTCTCATGAATGTCGATCTGCTCAGGTCCCCAAAACATTTGACGAGTATGCTCTTAGAAAGAGAAAATCAACAATTTCGGAAATGTCACACAACAAGAGCAGCAACAAGCCATGGAATTAAAGAACGGGTTTAATTAATGACAAGACTTGGCACCTTGTTAAGCAGCTGGTTGGAGTGAAATTGTTTGGAGTTTGAGGCCCTGACTTAGTTGGTCTTCTGTTGGCTCCCCCACTTTTCATTTCTGTTTGGGTGCCATTTAAGGAAGGAAATGAAGCAATTCAGAGGAATGATGAAGAAATTCAGGGGTACAAATCTTAAAAAAACAATTCAATTAAAATGAATTCACAAGAAGTTAATTAGCAGCACAAACAGGACACTCATTTAAAAAAAAAGGGTTAGAATGAAAACCTGCAGCCACGGTGGTCCTCCAGGTCCGGACTTGGCAACCCCTGGTCTACAAGACAAGCTTCATTTATATTACCGCTCTCTCATTTGTGTATTTTCAAAGCTTTAAAGAAGAAAGTAATACTTAAAAATTGGTAATTTTGTCCAAACTTGCACAATGTTGAAATGTTGTATTTTCTTCTGTCAGTTATGGCAACTATTTAAATCTTAATTTCTCATAGCACAAATCTTGTACAAATTCAGTTTCAATATTTAGACTGTAGTTTTGTAATAACTGCTAGTCCACAGTTTCAGGCCCAGGAATCATCTTGTGTTAAACTGTTCTTATACACAGTAATATGCTGTACAGTATAATTACACTCTTCTATGTACTGTCTGCAGATCGTGAATAAAGCATCCTGGGAGAGGGGTTTTGCTCATGGCAGTGTTTATAAGACCGAGCTGATAGACCTTGATGAAAAGATCAGAAAGGGTGATGACTGCATGGTTTTTGGCGTTAAGCCTAATGATCCAAGAAAAACTGATAAATTGGACGATGATGGACTTCCTTACATTGGAGCTGTTATAAACTATGGCGATCCGTATTACAGCTACCTTAACCTTAATAGTGGGGAGTGTTTTATTGTATACTACAAGTAAGTAAATGGTTTTGAACAGTCTGAATAATGAACAAGTAACTTTATTCTTTTGTAGTTTTGCAGCATTCCATGTGGTTTTCTGGTATGTAAAAATGTCGTCAGTGATCCAAACATACTTGTATTTTCATGATTACGATTTATATACACTACTGGAGGTAGGTTTTAGAACATCCGAGTTTTCCTTCAAATTTAATCAACTGAAATGCAATGAATGACCGAAAATGGTTAAAAAGTTAGCAGTAACATGCCAGAGTTTTAAATTTTAAATTTTAGGTTAGCAAAAACTGAAAAAAAGGGAAATTTTAGAATATTACAAATGGATCTTCTTCAGGGAACAAGTAATATGTTACAACCTACAGATGTTCTGTAGCAATTAAAGTTAAGTAAGCCTTGCAAACAATTTGCACAGGTGTCCCAACTTCTATTGATTACTTAAAAACCCCTCTGGCTTTCTTAAACCAGAGTTGGAACAGACTGTGTTACTACACCCTCCAAAGTGCTACTTGGACAATGTTACACTGCAGGTAGTTGTAAATTCCAGTGATAATGGCAAAAAATGGCAATTAACAAACGGCATGAGGCAGAGCGTTATTACCTTTTGAAGTATTGGGCCTTTCATTTAGAGAAGTTGCAAAAAAAAAAAAAAAAATCAAAGTGCCAGTGAGTCCAGTGGTGTCCTACACAATCCAAAGGCAATTGGAACCTGGAAGAAACTCTCTCTTGATAGTAAGAGATCTGGTAGACCCAAAGTCACAAGCCAATCAGAAGACAAGTTTCTGAGGGTTACCAGCTTGCGTGACAGGCACCTCACAGCACAACAGTTTCAAGCATATCATAACAGTGGTTGAAAAAAGCAAGTATCAGTTTCAAAGTGAAGAGGAGACTTTGTGCTGCAGGTTTGACGGGGCGAGTGACATTAAGAAAGCCATTCCTTAGAGGACAAAATAGGGCCTTCAAATACCTGCTGTGGACTACTGCAGACAGGAAAAGGACAGGAAAGTCGTATGGACTGATGAATCAAAATTTGAAATCTTTGGTTCATCACCCAGGCTGTTTGTATTCCATTCTATTTCTGTTGTTCATTTCACGTGTTGACAAAGGTTTGAAAATACTTGAAATTTAAATTATGCACATAGTCACTATTTGCATTGATATTTGTGAATTTAACTCTCAAACCATGCTTAAATATGAAACCGTGTACATTGTAATGCATGCTAGCATCATGCTGGCTGGTTAAGGTTAAAGGGAAGACTGATATGTAGCAAGACCTATTAATTATTTCACAGATTTCTTGTAAAAAAAACATTTTTACTTGTTAACATATATTTGGTTTACATTCTGATAAATATCACCATACATAGATGGATTTTCTGCTTTAATGCATATCTAATACTTTTTGAAGATTCATTAATACTGCTTATTGAAAGTTGCCTTTCAATTTGTAATTCACACTGCTTTTATTTTCCATCTTGAAGGAGCAAAGAGAGCTGTGTTGTGGACAGCATTAAAGTATGCAGCAACGAAAGTGGCACTGGCAAATTTAAACGTGTCTGCATCACCACCAGAGTGCCCCGCAACCCAACCATTGGTGACAAGTTTGCTAGCCGTCATGGACAAAAAGGTATCCTTAGTCGACTGTGGCCCACAGAGGATATGCCTTTTACAGAGAGTGGCATGGTGCCCGATATCCTCTTCAACCCTCATGGCTTCCCATCTCGTATGACAATCGGCATGCTTATCGAGAGCATGGCAGGCAAGTCGGCAGCTTTACATGGACTGAGCCATGATGCCACCCCTTTCACCTTCAATGAGGACAACTCCGCCCTAGACTATTTTGGAGAGATGATGAAAGCAGCCGGATACAACTTTTATGGCACAGAACGGATGTACAGTGGCATCAGTGGTGTGGAATTGGAGGCAGATATTTTCATTGGCATTGTATATTATCAGCGTCTCCGTCACATGGTCTCTGACAAATTTCAGGTGAGGACTACTGGTGCAAGAGATAAGGTCACAAACCAACCAGTTGGAGGAAGAAATATTCAGGGAGGCATCCGATTTGGGGAAATGGAGCGGGATGCTCTTCTTGCACATGGCACCTCCTTCCTACTTCATGATCGTCTTTTTAACTGCTCTGACCGCTCAGTAGCCCATGTCTGTATAGAATGTGGAAGCCTGCTGTCTCCATTATTGGAGAAACCTCCACCTCACTGGTCAGCCACACGACACAGAAAATATATCTGCACCCTCTGTAAGAAAAGTGAATCTGTTGAAGTGGTGTCTGTACCTTATGTTTTCCGTTATTTTGTAGCTGAATTGGCTGCAATGAATATCAAAGTCAAACTTGACGTGAAATAGGAATTCGAACTGGTCAAGACTGAAAATGAACATTTCATTAGAAATGAATGGGAATGGCTGTCATTTTTTATTTGGTTAATTAATTAGCGGATTGAATTTTTCACTTTTCTGAACAGTGAAGAATTTATTTCTAAGTTGTTCAGCATATGATAATGGACTGTAAGTGCCAGTGTATCCAGGAGAAGTTTTGCTCAACAGCTTTCATGAAGATATGTGCCTTGAAATTTGCAGGTACAGTATGAATAGTTACATTTCCATCAGGGTTACTTTATTTAGTGCAAGTACAAATCAATGTACTGACGATAAAAATGTAATTGGAAGCAAAGTCCTTGACCGTTAAGTCAGACTCAGTCAACGCTGAATTCTTTCAACCATTCTTAAACACATTTTCATGCATGTTTAAAGCTTTATAAAAAAATATAAATGTATTATATGTAAAATATAAAGATTAAATGTATTTAATCTTCAAACAAAACATGCAAGCTGTATGTCTATATGTAGATAAAAGTGCAATTGCATATTGTGTGTGAACTGTGAAAGCAGGTACACGACACAATGGATCAATGAATGCTAAAATAAGTGTCAGCGCAAGCTGTATTTTTGAAGAATCTGATTACTATATAATGTTATAGTAAACTACTAGATTTTATATGTTGGTTTATTTACAAAATGTAATAGTTTTGAATTAAATATTTATTTTAAATAAGTATTTACCTACTTGTTCAATTACATTTCTTATTGTGAATCTACATATTCAAGACAACCTTGCCTTAACTTCTACTTTTCCTTATGTTGATCAAATCATTTGTTTTATTTTACATTAAGTATTTTTTCTAAAGCAAGGTCAAAAATTTCTCCTATTAAATCAATAATAATGTAGGTTGATTATTATGTAACAAAAAAGAAGACCTAATATTCTTCATGTAGTTATTATTTTCTGGCAGTAAAATCTGAATATTACAGAAGAGTGATAAATATATCTTGTAACCATTTTATTCTTAGATGGATATGTCATCTGGGATTACATTAGAATGGTGCAAATGGCCCAGTTTTAAGGTTTGTTTAAATTATTTTCACACTTCAAGTTTGGAGATGATTAGTTACTTTGTTTCAGTTTCCAGTTCGGTTTCGTAACACACAACAGATTTTCAAGTGAAATGGAAATAACAATAAACACACCGTGGGCACGTCATGGATGTCTTTCTTTAAATAAAAACGATGGGGGAAATTATCATGAAGTATCGGCCTCCACATTTGCTGTAATGTTGTGGTTTATTTAGCAAAACAACTCTGAATAGAAAGCGTATTGTGTTAATATTAGCAGTGGGCATGAAAATGATTCTTCACATGCGACAAATGACACGTTTCATCAAGGCGACTACAGGAAAGGGGGCAACTGTGTTGAGGACAAACGGTGATAGCTTCAGTTTCATTTAGACATTAGATGTATGGGGTGAAGTTCATTTCATTGTACAGTAGGTTTGTTGCATATCTCCAGCTTAATGTCACTACTTTCTAGGTTATATTGAATCATATGTCTGTCTTTAGGCCGGTAAATACTTGTTAATAATGTTCACTTTAAAATGTTTAACATTTACTACACAGTATCAAAATTAATGGAGCGATTTGCTTTGAGAAGATATCGACTTGTATGCACCACTCTTGTGGGGTACAATTAAGGGTTTGATCATTGGTTGCAGAGAACAACACCTCAAAATGTGGTTTGATTGACCTGATCACAAGGGAGTATTTATTTAACGTGGTCAACTGATATCCAGTCACGAGAGAGATAGAGAGAGGATGAGCCTCAGTCTGGGGCTAGGCGTGTTCTGAATGACTGGTACTTGTGCAACCTGCTATAGGTGAACTTCTAAGTGTGGATTTATTTCTATGCTGAGATTACATAATTATAGCCCAGAAATGGTGTAGTGTGATGACAATGGCTTTTTTTTAACACTTTTGTTCCCATAATGCACAGTATTCTCTGTACTTGAATTGGTCTTGTGCTGAATCGCATTTATACCTCAACGTGAATCACTGCAGGGTTTGCTTGGTACTGCACGTTTGGTCCAATTGCTGTGGTCTGCACTGGAGTGCAATTGGGATTTTTGACATCTGCCTAAACACACCAGACTAGAGGAAAAAATGCTCTGGAATACAAAAAAAAAGAGCTCCTAAAGAACTTACCAAGAACAAAAAGTGCATTTAAAATTTCATTAATATTAGACACAAAAAACATTGTATTGCCTCTAAATGTTTACATATGAAAACAGAACTCGTACCCGCTAATGGTACGGTACTCAAATGTGGCACTTGGTGCCATGGCCCACCTGCCAAGTTGTTTTGCCTGCCTAAGGAAAAGTCATCCCAGATGGAGGATCGCAGGAATCGTGGGAGAGAGGGGTCCTTTCATCGGATTGGCTGGCCCAGCACTGTTTCAGCTGTGGAATGGCCAAATGGGGGAGGCAGCTTGAAGGATGAGGTCTCCAGGACTCTATACAAATACAAATCTTATTATGGGATATATCATCTACTGTTAAATTCTGCTCTGTACTTCTAAAATTTATATATATTTTTTTTTTTATTTCTTACTATATTGAGAAATTGTTCTGTGTACTGTACTGTATTGTATTGACCCCCTTCTTTTGACACCCACTGCACGCCCAATCTACCTGGAAAGGGGTCTCTCTCTGAACTGCCTTTCCCAAAGTTTCTTCCATTTTTCCCTACTAGGTTTTTTTTGGAGTTTTTCCTTGTCTTCTTAGAGAGTCAAGGCTGGGGGGCTGTCAAGAGGCAGGGCCTGTTAAAGCCCATTGCGGCACTTCCTGTGTGATTTTGGGCTATACAAAAATAAACTGTATTGTATTGTAATGCGTTTAACGTCCATAAAACCACCACAAATAGCAACTCCACAGACGGGAACAGAGGCTAAACCCTCGCAGGAAGTTGAAGCCTAACTAGATATTGACAAATCCACCTCTACACATGGCATTGGCTCCCCAGGCTTCTCCATCAAGGGTGGTATCTCCAACTCTGGCATTGCTTCATGGGAAGTACCCTAGATGGCTGTGGTGTGTCTCACAAACAACTGACAGAGTGCCACAAAGTTGGAGTTTGTTCTACAAGAGGAGAGTCGCCTAAATGAGATTTTGAGTTTTGTTTGCTTGTATGAACCAATTTAACTGTTTATAGTATTCAGACATTTTAGACACATGAGATTCAGTGCACAAAAGGGTAGACCACCTAAAGACTCTGCCGTACTAACACTGCTCTGTGTGGCAATGCCACATTGTGTTGAAAATATTAAATTCACTGGATAGTTTAGGAGTGCTTTGGCTAACACACCTCTTTAATGTTGTGTGGAAGGTGGAGAGTGTGAGTTGGGACAGGCACAGTGGGCTGGCACTCCATCTTTAAAAAAAGAGGTGCAAGTAGCTTTGTTCTAGTTACCAAGAGATCACACTCCTCACTGTTATACTTGCTAATAACAGTACTGGAGAATGAAGATGTGCTGCATGTTGATTATTACATTCAAGTAAGAATTTTATTGTACTCTGTACGTGTGCCATTAATTACCCTAGAAACCTATAAGCTTGGCCAATTTCTAATCATTTTTATGCCTCGGTTAACCATTACAGTTCATAACATCTGAAAACAACGACTTCCTCTTTTGGCTGCACCCATTAGGGGTCACCACAGCGTATCATCTTTTTCCATATCTTCCTGTCCTCTGCATCTTGCTCTCACACCCTTCATGTCTTCTCTCACCACATCCATAAACCCTTCTCTTAGGCCTTCCTCTTTTCCTCTTCCCTGGCAGCTCTATCCTTAGCACCCTTCTCCCAATATACCCAGTGTCTCTTCTCTGCACATGTCCAAATCAACGCAGTCTCACCTCCCTGACTTTCTCCAAGGCCGTTCAACCTGCGCTGACCCTCTTAATGTTCTCGTTCCTAATCCTATCCATCCTTGTCACACCCAATGCAAATCTTAGCATCTTTAACTCTGCCACCTCCACCTCTGTCTCTCACCAACATGAGGCAATTGCTCACATCATAGGCCTACAAGTAGCTAGCCTTTTAATCTACATGGTAATTCAAATGTGTGGAAAAGGCCGCATGTCAGAAAGTTCTGGGAGGTTATAGCCGAGAACCACTTTCCTGAAAGTTTTTGGCTACCACATTTTAGAACGTTAACATCAACATTTGAAGTGCTGTGTAGCTGCATATTACCATTTGTCTGACCACTAGGTAGCTACCAACTGCCAATTCCAACCTGAAGGCACACTGCCATAGTTCTGTACAAATTGGCAACTGCAGCCAAGTACAGAGTTGTGGGAGTAACTTTTGGGGTCAGTAAGACCACTGTCCATTACTCTGTTTAGACATTACAGTATGCATGGCCGTTCAAAAGAGAATAAACGTGATGAAAATCCTGTCATACGATAACCCAGGGCTGGATTATGATCCTCATGGGCGCCTGTGTCACTGCATGAATACAAAGAGCTCCTTAGCAGAATGTTGATCACACTTAACAATGCAGCACATGGGCAGCCTGCTGTTTAACGTGTGTGGAGAGTCAAGCGGGTGGGCTCGGGATTCTCCATTGGTGATCTCGGCACATGATGGGAGGATTTTGATTGGTGAAAAGACCCCTTAACATCATGGTGCCGCTTTCCTATCAAAAACATTTATACTACATTTTTTCATAACATTTCAAGCAATCTGCTAAAACTAAATGGAGAAAAGTCTTATCAGTATTTGTAAAATGCAACCATTTTCATCAACATGCATTTTCAAGCATTAAAGCATTTTTTACATAAAGTCTTTTTGGATGCAAACTCATCTTCATTTGATAGTTAAACAGGGCTGTGCTTATTGTGAAAATTTAAATGGCTAAACTCCATGTGTATAATAAAATTAGTTAATTTAATTAAACCCTAATTTTGTTAAATGGTGCGACTCAAACCACCTACACCTCAACACCAGCAAATCCAAGGAGCTGGTGGTGGATTTTAGGAGGCCCAGACCCCTCATGGACCCCGTGATCATCAAAGGTGACTGTGTGCAGACCTATAAATACCTGGGAGTGCAGCTGGATGATAAATTAGACTGGACTGCCAATACTGATGCGCTGTGCAAGAAAGGACAGAGCCAGTTATACTACCTTAGAAGGCTGGCGTCCTTCAACATCTGCAATAAGATGCTGCAGATGTTCTATCAGACAGTTGTGGCGAGCGGCCTCTTCGACGCCTCACGCCTGGACAAACTGGTGATCAATGCAGGCTCTATTGTTGGCATGGAGCTGGACAGTTTAACATCTGTGGCAGAGCGAAGGGCGCTCAGCAGGCTCCTATCAATTATGGAGAATCCACTGCATCCACTTAATAGTATCATCTTCAGACAGAGGAGCAGCTTCAGCGACAGACTGCTGTCACTGTCCTGCTCCACTGACACACTGAGGAGATCGTTCCTTCCCCAAACTATGCGACTCTTCAATTCCACCCGGGGGGGTAAACGTTAACATTTAACATTATACAAAGTTATTGTCTTTTTTTCACCTGCATTATTATCATTCTTTAATTTAATATTATTTATTGTATCAGTATGCTGCTGCTGAAGAATGTGAATTTCCCATTGGGATTAATAAAGTATCTATCTATCTATCTATCTATCTATCTATCTATCTATCTATCTATCTATCTATCTGTCTATCTAAAATGTTTTAAGACAATAGAAGGCCAGTATCCAGTACCTGCAGGAGACAAAGCAAGTTGTTTAGAAAATTTATTACAACAACAAATTTTTTTTTCCATTATTCAATTTTCCTTCATTTAAAAGATTACAAAAATTCCATGTAATGGTGATCAGTTGAGATGGGTCTAACTGCAGCCTGCAATACCTATGACTTGGGTCAGGTTAATGGCCACAACGTCAGTCATGAAACAACCTTTGTGTCGGACAACCCTCCCACAACCGTAAACTTAACCACGGTATAATGTGATAGGCGTTTCGTGATGTTGGGATGTTGCTTGACTGACCTCATAGATACTATGGTCTGCAATTACACTCCATTGGATCAATTTAAGCTTAATTTTTCTATTTACCACACCCTGCTTTATACTTAAACACACACACGTTTTCAGTTTGACTGTTTCTTGTTTATAATGTTCAGAATCTTAGGGACATCAAGTACAGAGTTTATTAAATATGGAGGACTGATGAGTTCTTCCTTGAATTTCTTGTCAGATGTGCACAGCCAGATGGTTGCTTTAAAGCCTGCATTGATTCCCCCTTGAATATCTGTATCGAAGGAGTCCCCAACCATTACACAACAACTAGGTTTTACATCCAAGATTTCACAACATGTGAGGAATATTGAAGCGGCAGGCTTTTGTTCTTTATAATCTCCTCCTATCACCACAGCATCAAACCACGCCTCGGCTCCAACAGCATTTACCTTCTCTCTCTGTGTCTGTGTATCTCCATTAGTAAGCAGTAGTAATTTATATACTTTTCGAAGTTCAACTAACATGTTCCTCGCAGGTTCTGCAATGGCTAGGTGCTGTAAACGTGTGAATTTCCACATAAGATAGCATTCCTCAGCCAATGACCTACTGGCTCCAGTACCTTTAACTTCTTGTATGGCTTCTTCCCAATGTGATATTCTTAAATCATCTATAGTCGTCTTGGAGGGGTCAAATTCTTCCTTTAGGAGTTTGACAGAGAATTTTCTACAAATATCTGCAGCATTGTTTTCAGCACCAAGTCTTGACTGGAGAAGTTCAGTCACCTTTTGAATAAAACAAAATAGTTAGAGATAACATATACTGTAGTGTTACACAAACGCCGGCACAGTGGTAGCACTGCTACCTTGCAGTAAGAAGACCAGGGCTCACGTGCCACGTGTTCCACAGTCCTGAGATATGCAGATTTAAATGAACTGGCACTGCTAAATTGGACCATTTGTGGGTGTTCACCCTGAGATGGACTGGCACCCTCTCCAGACGATGTTCCTACTTTGTGACATACAATAATTCATTTCATTTTTGAAGCCTGCTTTATCCTATCCTAGCAAGCATAGGGGGTGAGGGAGGAACAATCCCTGGACAGGATGCCATTTTTAACCTGATAATTTATGAATTGTTTAAACATTATGTCAATACAAGTTGGTGGGAAAGGTTCTATCCTAACAGGCACCATATGTTATTGAGGCAAATAAACACAAGGCTCCAAATTGACCCGCTGTTAATCAATGTAACTGGCGTATCTTTGATATTTGGAATCAAACAGGAAAATTCAGAAAAAAACAACACTAATATGAGGGTAACATTCAAATCCCATAAAAAGCTGGGGTTTGAACCCAGGAAACGGTGGGCCAAGAATGCTAACTACTGTAACACTTTACATTTACTTCATCAGTATGGAATAATTTCTTTAAAATGCAGTTTAGTTGCATGGGGTCACACTGTCAATCAGGGGAGCTCCTATAAAAAGGATTTTGAAAAACGGTCAGTATACAGCAGGGATGTGCAAAGTCATTCCTGGAGGGCCGCAGTGGCTGCAGGCTTTTGTTCCAACCCAATTGCTTAATAAGAAGCACTAATTGCTCTAGAAACACTTCTGCTTCATTTTAGTTATCTCCCTCGTTAAGATTTTGAACCCTTATTGCTTATTTAAGTCTTAAACAACTGCATTCTTGGTTTTTAATTGCTCCTTATTAGCAATAAGATGCAAATGACAAAAGAAACCAGCAGTTATCCATTTTGCTTGTTACCCTTTACACCTGTGTGTATTTATCATGCACTATTTGGTTTAATTAAATACTTGGAAGGAAAGAGAAGACAAAAAAGTCAAGGATTGAGAATTACCCATCCGTTTTACACTTCAAAATATTTGGATATCTTTAGAATGGAAAAAAAAATCTAGGATTTGAGAATGACTTGACATAGCAGAATTAAAGCACTAAAAAGCCATGAAATGTAATTATTGGCAAGGATTGTTTTCTAATTAAACAACTGGGTTGGAATAAAAACCCGCGGCCACTGCGGCCCTCCAGGAATGGCTTTGCACGCCCCTGGTATACAGTATTCTGCTAGGATTATGAACCCGAATCATTTGTCTATATTATATTTGTGAACTACCCACATTAATTTAATAACAGGCTCGTGCATAATAAACTGTGATATTAAAGAGCCTGGAGTATCGCGGACTCTGCCGTATTTACCACCTGTACTGCTAATTCCCACGTATTTGCCACGGATGCCAATGTATTCCGTGAAAGTTTAAACCAGGGGTAGGCAACGTCGGTCCTGGAGTGCCACAGTATGTGCAGGTTTTTGTTCCAACCCAGTTCCTTAACGAGAACTCAATTATTGCTGATGAAGCACATATTGCTTAAGTGACATTTTAATGCTTCATTTTAGTGGTCTCGCTTGTTAAGGTTCTCCAACATTAATTGCTTATTTCAATCTTAAACTGCTGCATTCAGTGTTTTAATTGCTCCTTATTAGCAATAAGATGTAAAAGACAAAGCAGCCAGCAGTTCTCCAGCTAGCTTTTTTCCAATTACATCTGTGTGTGTTCATCATGCACTGTTTGATTTAATAAAACACTTAATAGAAAAATGTGACAGACTGAAAATGATCTGTTTTAGGCTTCAAATCATTTGGATGATATCCTTGGAAAGGAAAAAAATCTACGATATAAAAGCCTTACATTGCACAGATTAACAAGCCATAAAATTAAATAAGGTCTGAGATTGGCAATGATTGGTTTCTAATTAAGCAATTGGGTTGAATGAAAACCTGTAGCCACTGCGGCTCACCAGGACCGACATTGCCTACCCGTTTTACATCTTATTGCTAATAAGGAGCAATTAAAACACTGAATGCAGCAGTTTAAGATTGAAATAAGCAATTAAGGTTGGAGAACCTTAACAAGCGAGACCACTAAAATGAAGCATTAAAATGTCACTTAAGCAATATGTGCTTCATCAGCAATAATTGAGTTCTCGTTAAGGAACTGGATTGGAACAAAAACCTGCACATACTGTGGCACTCCAGGACCGACGTTGCCTACCCCTGGTTTAAACTATGAAATGTTTTGGGTATTTAAAGGATATCCCACTGCACTTTTTTTTTCTTAGTTTTACAATCACATCTAAGAGGACTCTTATTATAATATGTAGTGGATTCCTTTAAAAATGAACAATAAATCATAATAATGATTACTTCAGCTCCGAGAATAAACCCGTAAGCGTCAGTCCAGGCTAAAGACGTTCTTTAAATAAGCAAGATACGCTTAACAAACCTAGCGATTAAATGGTCGTTGTGGACACCAAAGTGACAGTTTGCGCTACTGTAACTGCTTTTAAAAGGTGTTTTCGGTTAAGTGCTTAAAACAATTTCAACAGCATTCCCCTTCGCCTCAATAATGCGGATGGCGGCACATCCACGTCACCGACCTCCCAGTCCTTCCACGACGCCTTCCGTCACGTCACGACGCACAAACTCCTGAACGCACCTTTTCCAATGCAAGCACTCCAACTCCTGCAGTGTCAATCAGTGTGTTGTCCAAATCAAACATAATTGCTTTAACTGTGCTGCACTCGTGGCTTTCCATGTCTAAATAATAAGAGTTAAAAGAAACGATTTATTCAGACCGATAGACACCATTCACACCGGTGCGCCGTAATTGCGGAAGTCACCGAGCTCGTGCAAATGCCCAGACTCGCCAAGGAGCATTCGGGGAAATGTAGTGTACCTACAAATGCCCCACCTCGGCAAGGAGCATTCTGGGAAATGTAGTGTACCCAGCAGCCTAGGCATGCAGTTAGTATTCTATTACCTGCATCGGATAGTAAGCCGTATGCGTCTGCTCCGTTTCTGATCCTCTTTAACATTCCAACATTTCCCTGATCACTACATTTTACTTCTTCCTTGCAGCCATCTTATTTCTGCCATTCTGGGGTGGACATTTGGTTATGTAGAGTGGGCAGCTAAATTTAGTATGAGAAGTAGTCAACAGCATCCGAGAACTTTCTCTGTGTGTATGTCACCACAACGTGTAATACACAAAACATAAACATATTCTGATAAAACATGAACGTTGTAAATACACAACAGAGACTCCGGCGATGTTTTTATTCCGCTGTGTAGCATTTGTCACATCACGTAGCCCTGCAGTGACTTGTTTTGAAGAGGGTCCAACTGCGGTGTCATGCATGTGAGGGCGTGGCTTGCGCATCAGAAGCGACGTACTAATCATAGGCCAGTCAAAACTCGATCTAGGCAGCGAAAGCGAAGAGGAAAGAAATGTACGCGTATATTATAACTTTAGAAATATCACGCGAAACACGTCCCCACTTTAGGTTTATGCTATATCTAAATCAACTTATTTAATGACGTTTGATTGTTTCTGGGGCATTCAGGTACATCACGCTATACGATTCATTTCATCATCGCTTGAATTCTGTTTTGTGTCACATCCTCATAAGATGCGTTCGTTCTTCCGTGCCTTTAGTTGCATTTGTGAAAGTTAATTGTGTATGAAAATATATGAATATTTTAGCGCTGCTGCTGAGTGCCAGAGTGGATCCTTTTTGCGCTTTACATGGCTCTTGTAAGTGGCTCGCTGTGGTGAATTTCCCATTGGGATTAATAAACTATCTATCTATCTGTCTATCTATAAGGACAGCTCGCCGTCCTTTGCTGCACTGGTTGGAGCTCCGTTTTATAGGCGCTCATTTGAATGATAGAATATCAGCTCATGACATGGGTCAAAAGGATGACCTTCGGAGCGAATTAAATTAATTGTCCTTGATTATGCTAATAGACCGCATCTCGAATATCTACGTGGCATTGCACATAATCTACAGCTTCAAGTGTAACTTGCTTTCACCTTTTTATACGTTCAATCATTGCCTTTATCTAATAAATTTTCTGTAATTTTGTTGCGTTTGCCTTTATTCGCTGCGCCCAATTGACGTCACCCTTTTGAAGCACTCCTTTATTTATGCGCGCAGTTATTCGGCGCTCAATTGAGGTCGCCCTTTTGAAGATCGCTTTTATTTATGTGCGCTTTTATTCACCGCGCCCAATTGAGGTCGCCCTTTTGAAGGTCGCCTTTATGTGCGCGCCCTTATTGACGGATACCCAACTTTGCTGGACCATTGGGCGCTCGGCCGGTAATGTGGTTGTGATTTTCATTCGTGTTATTTGACATGGTGCAGCGACGAAGTCAATGACTTCGATCGGCAAATCTGACATTGGCTCCATGTCAAATAGTCCCACAATGTGACATCAGCTTAAGAAGTGACAGTTTGTATGATACCGTACGTGTCACGCCTTTGGATCAATGAATCTTGGGTTCAATTTCTGGAATGGAACCCTCTGGCGGACTCCTGTCATTGTGAACCACATCTTCTGCCCAATCTTGAAATCGAGGACAACTCTCGTTGTCTAATCGGCAAATCGCTTAAAAGAGGTTTCTGTCTTTAATTGACTCTCTTCTTCTAACTGATCAGCTCGTCCTGAGTTTGAAGTTAATATGTTCTGATAAACTTAGTAGGGAAGAATTGGTGGATTCAAGAGAGAGAGGAGATTAGGTTTATGGCTATCCTGGCATTCAAAGTGGGGGCAATCCCATGACAAGTGGTAGTTATGTCATTTCTTAAAAATCCCGCTAGGGTCAGCAATTCTCGATATTGTAATTTACTCTTTTGGAATATCTATAACTTTAAGCGTGAAATCCTGAGGTTAAATTTAATTTCATGACCATGTGGAGCAAAGCTCTTTACAAATCTACAGCATAACTTGTTGTCTTCAGTCACAAATTATGGATGGAAACCACACCGTTGATTATTTTGAGGGGGTTACATGAATCGATTAAGTGGAGCTCAACAGGAGTTCTGTGGCGCATGCGTGATGTCATCAGTCTTTGCTTGCGCAAGTTTGCCAGTCTGATTCACATGATTCTCCTTCACTTTCATTTATGATTCTTTCAAGTTCAAACTAAATCATTACCCGCGAATAAGAGGTAGAATTCTTGCTCACTTATGATTCTCCAAAGTAATTATACAAGTGGCACTGACAAGTGGTATCACCCTGGGCTGACACTATGAGGAGCCACCAACTGTACAAGCTGGCATTTTGTCATGCAAATGAGCAGCCACAGTACCAGCTGCAGGGGAGCCTGTGAAAATGGCACGTCTGCCAAAGTCGCATATGAATTCCAACTAGAGCGGCTACAGCGAGCCACCTAAAGAGCGATGTAAAAACTGAGAATCCATTGGCACTCAACACAGGGGAGCACAGTGCTACAATATTGTCAGATTGTAATTATGCATTTTTACTATGTTGTCATATTTCATGTTTTCAAACAGGGCGTTATATGATATGAATTATCAGAATGTGTAATCCAGCATATAACAATGAATTAATTGAGAACATTTTTTCTTCGATCCGCTCAAAAGTCAGTCAGTCAGTCATTTTCCAACCTGCTATATCCTAACACTGGGTCACGGGGGTCTGCTGGAGCCAATCCCAGCCACGGCACAAGGCAGGAACAAACCCCGAGCAGGGTGCCAGCCCACCGCAGGGCACACACACACACCAAACACACACTAGGGACAATTTAGGATCGCTAGTGCACCTAATTTGCATGTCTTTGGACGGTGGGAAGAAACCGGAGCATCCGGAGGAACCTACGCTGATACGGGGAGAACATGCAAACTCCACGCAGGAAGGACCTGGGAAGCGAACTCAAAGGTGAAGAAGGATTTTTTATTTTACTGCCGCAACCCCCGAACTGTATTGATGAGTCAAATCAATCAAAAGAATCGATTCACTTCAATGGATAGTTAGAAGGACTATAATCAGTAAAGGGAATCAAAATGCCCTTCGCTGCCGAATTTGATGAACTTGTACAACATTTAAGCATACCAATCTGGGGTCAGGTGTTTGTCTTGGACAATGCGTCAATCAAACGTTGCCCCGCCCAGTATTAGTGACGAACTAATAACGACGTACCATGGGCATTTATAACACACGCCTCGAAGCTGCGTTTCAAAACATCGTCGGTTGATTTAGCGGAGCGGCTGTCGGCTTGTCAATCCTAAGAGGCTTCGTGTCATTTCCAGAGCTTGTAGCCAGTTTTCGCCTCGTCATGCACAGCCGCATCCCAGTTTTATTCATTTTTCTGCACGGAGTTCAGCTCCTGCTTTCGGCTCCTGTTCAGAACTCAGCGGAGTCGGGGGAGCCCTGGTTTTGCCGTGAACTCGAATGTCCAGCGTACGTCGTGGTCAAGAGTTATGAGGTGAGGAAGTCGCATGCAACTACTTAATGATGCGAGGCCGATGTAATAACTGGACACTATGTTATTCAATATTTCTTTTTTATGTAACTGTGAAAACGTTAGGTAAACGGTGCATTACGAACCATTTAACTTAAAACGAACTGATCCGAAATACGAGCATCGTCTGCACTTTCTTTGTGGTACATTTGTCTGGCTTCATTACACGGGGCTGAAGTTGGCTACTTGTTCTATGGCGTATGGCTCTGCAGTGCCAGTTGGATCCTTCTCGCTTGATCGCCCCCTATTTTCTCGCATTCTGCGTTCTCCCCAAAATGCCCTTGTAGTTTGCCTATGTAGCCTGTAGATGGCGGTGTTGACTGTTGTTCAATTGGTATGGATCGTCGTTTCTGTCTTCTCCGACTTCGCACGCTGCTGGGTGAACGAACACGAGTCCTGTGTACCGAGTTTTACTGTGGATTTGTTTTGTAAAACATTCTTTATTAGAATTAAAAATTTAGACATCAGAGGCATATTAATATCTGTATAAACGGCAGACATCCGAGTAATTTAAAAAATAGACTACATTATATTTTGAAATAATATCAGTATGTAACAATTAAAGAAATGAGTTAAATTCTGCTCTCCAAAGAGACAGGATACCTTTATATTGCGTGATTACACTTACCGATATTTAAGGGAATAAAGACCACTAATTCTTTATAAAAAATGATTATAGGAAGAGATTTTAAAAATCTGTTTTTGTGTATAAAATGTTAAGCTGAAATATTGTTCATCAAAAATCCACTCTTTTTCCATGATAAACAAACCAAATTGAGTATTTTCTACCAGGAATGTATGAAGGATGATATTTTTATTTTTTGCGTGAAGCCATTTGTTTTCAGAACCCTCAAGCACTTTCAACTACTTTACAGCAGATCAAGATATGATTTGTAGTTTCTGTATGACTAAAATAAAAGCAATTCTTGCTAACCAGATTAAATGGCAATGTTTAAAAGTCGTTAGACAGGTGTATATATATATATATGTTTCAAAAATTGAAATTGCCTTTTTGTTTGTTTTTGGAGGATATGAAAAGAAAGATATTCTGTTGTACGTTTAGTTGTTTTCATATAAGTTTTGGACAAATGATCACTTTCCTGGATAGAATTTATTACTCGGAATTATCAAAATAATTGTATCATTGCCATTTTTTTTTTACCTTTGAAGTTTGTTTCCTAATAACAACAACTTTAAAAAAGACACTGTGGTAAAATAGGAGATTAACTAAAGCTGAAGGAATAGCTTTCAAAACTGTTTTGTAATATTTTACTGAACAATTTAAACTGGACTTTGTGCCAAGCTCCTTATCGTCCATGAAACCCCAAGTCCCGTCACCCCTCCATTCTGGTAAAAACACACAGATTTCCTTTTAACTCTGATACACCTGTTGTTCCACTTTTGCACATTCTTGGGAGAAAAACAATGCTTGTGAAGGGATTTCCAATGTTTAAAGGACTTGCTGGTGAAAATGAGACGATTTTATAGGCAACCTGGACAATTCAAAATCCTATTTTAAACGAAATTCCACCTCACCTACTTTAGCTGAAGATTGTTAAAAGGGTTTTAGAACAAACCGACTGATTAAGAGAAATAAGAGATTGCAACTGTTTCAGTCTTAATTCACCATTCATACTAACAAACTCAATAAAGCTTATCCCGGCGTGTTATGGGGTTTTTTTTTTTTCCTCAAATTTGCTTTTCAACTCCTCAGCCTTTTTAATGACTTTTGGAGGCCATCACTAAAAGAGAAGCAGGATGAATTATTCTAGACAAGTGTTCCATTTTGGTAAGCAGCACTCCTCCAAAAATTTTAACATCCCTCTGAAGCCACGAAACTAAAGTGAACTTCCTTTTCTTTAACGTATTCAGAGAAAAGCCAAGCAAAATGACACCTTTTATTGGCCAAGTAAAAAGATTACAATATGCAAGCTTTCGAGGCAATTCAGGCCCCCTCTTCAGGCGATATGTAATACAGAAACTAGAGTTCCCTGTGTTTATATACACACTCTAGGACAAGAAACAACATTGGTAAATCTTTAAATGTAAAAAATTAATAGATTCATTCAGGCTAAGGTTAATTTAACAAGAGAGAGAAGAACAATGTATGGTCAAGGATGGTTTGGATAAGATAACTGTTCAACAAAGTTTGTAATGAGTTTTCAAAACAATGTGGATCTGTAGACAGGTTGTCTGCCATTCTGAGAGATGTAAACAATCCTCATATCTGGCCATAACTCTTGTCTTTATTCAATCCATGTTGTAATGTATTAAATTTTAGCATGAGTTTAACTTCCCATTCTTTTCTCTCTTGCTGTGTTTTGAAGTTACCCATAAGCACCGTGATTTTAAAGTCCCTCTCACAGTGTCCATGGCTGTTGAAGTGGGCCGCTACAGGAACATCTGTGTTGCCATGTTTAATGTGGAACCTGTGCAAATTCATTCTCTGGTGGAGTGTTTGTCCAGTTTCTCCCACATAGAGTGAAGTGTCAGGACATTTCATGCAGAGAATTAGGTAGACTACATTAGATGATCTGCAGGAAAATGAACGCTTTATGTGATGTTCAAGTCGGCAGGACCCCCGAATAGACTTTTCCAGGGAATCTGAGGAGTGTGATCCCTCTGTAGTTGGAACACACCCTCTGGTCCCCCTTCTTAAAGAGGGGGACCACCACCCCGGTCTGCCAATCCAGAGGCACTGTCCCTGATGTCCATGCGATGTTGTAGAGGCGTGTCAACCAAGACAGTCCTACAACATCCAGAGCCTTGAGGAACTCCGGGCGTATCTCATCCACCCCCGGGGCCCTGCCACCAAGGAGTTTTTTGACCACCTCTGCTTCTTCATTGGAAGGCATGTTAGTGGGATTGAGGAGGTCTTCGAAGTACTCCCCCCACCGACCCACAACGTCCCGAGTCGAGGTCAGCAGTGCACCATCACCACCATATACAGTGTTGACACTGCACTTCTTCCCCCTCCTGAGACGGCGGATGGTGGACCAGAATCTCCTCGAAGCCGTCCGAAAGTCATTCTCCATGGCCTCCCCAAACTCCTCCCAAGCCCGAGTTTTTGCCTCAGCAACCACCGAAGCCACATTCCGCTTGGCCTGCTGGTACCTATTAGCTGCCTCCAGAGTCCCACAGGACAAAAGGGTCCAGTAGGACTCCTTCTTCAGCTTAACAGCATCCCTCACCGCTGGGGTCCACCAGCGGGTTCGGGGATTGCCGCCATGACAGGCACTGACCACCTTATGGCCATAGCTCCGGTCAGCCGCCTCAACAATAGAGGCACGGAACATGGCCCATTCGGACTCAATGTCCCCCACCTCCCTCGGGACGTGGTCGAAGTTCTGCCGGAGGTGGGAGTTGAAGCTACTTCTGACAGGGGGCTCTGCCAGACGTTCCCAGCAGACCCTCACAACACGTTTGGGCCTACCAGGCCTGACTGGCATCCTCCCCCACCATCGAAGCCAACTCACCACCAGGTGGTGATCAGTTGACAGCTCCGCCCCTCTCTTCACCCGAGTGTCCAAGACATGTGGCCGCAAGTCCGACGACACGACCACAAAGTCGATCATCGAACTGAGGCCTAGGGTGTCCTGGTGCCAAGTGCACATATGAACACCCCTATGCTTGAACATGGTGTTCGTTATGGACAATCCGTAATCTTTTTAGTTAGCCAATAAAAGGTGTCATTTTGCTTGGCTTTTCTCTACATTCATAATGGCTAACACGGTACAACACCCTAGTACTTTAACGTATTCAGAATGTTTACCATTTCACATACCTCAGGGTCTTTGGTTAAAGTAAGACCTAAATATTTAACGTTCGTTTTAACAGGTATGTTATATGAACTTGACATGTTACACTCGTGAATAGACACAAGGTTTAAATTTAGATGTAGCCCAGAAATGTTAGAAAAGGTTTCATAAGTTTCAAAGGCAGCAGGAATTTATTATTCACTTTTCTGAAACAACGTTGTATTTTCTGCCAGTTGACTTACTGTGGCCCTCCAAACATGGCAGGCGCAAAGTGGTGGGCAGCTAACGCGGCATATTGTGCTCTAATGCTGCAAACTTTATCTTTACACTGCTGCTCCGAGTTATTATTCTGGCCTTTGAAAAACTATATAACAGATCATCGAAATCCTGCCAAAAATTAATGAGAATTACATTTTTTTTATTACCTTACGAACATTGCGGGTGGGCACATATTGTATACTGGTGTTGGTCGGCCTTAATTCTTAGCTCTCTTGGATTCTTTCTGTTGGTTATTTAAAGCACCTCAGGATTTTGATACTTTAGTCTAAGAGATTATTATCATTGACCTGACGTTCGCAACATTTGACTAAGGAAGCCGTTTTTTATTAGGACCCTCTGTACACAGCAGGTGTGAACTTGTATATTCAGGCACTTGTAAAATATCACTTTCCAGGCCTCCATTGAGTTATCTGACACCCCTGCAAACCCCTGTCAAAGTCTTAAAGAAACCCCCTGACATCTGAGAAGTTTAATTATTAAAATACACTACATTCTATTTTGAAATAATAGAATTTATAACAATGAAAGAAAAAGAGCGGCTTAAGCTAAGTGAAACTCTCCAGCTAGGGTGTGATTAACTTCCTGATATTGAATGAATTTAAAGAATAATAGGAATTGTTTAACACATGATGATGGGAAGAAATTTAAAAAAAATCTACTTTTGTGTATCAAAAATATTGTTGATTGAAAAGAATCTCTCATTCTGTGATTAACAAACCAAATTTAATATTTGTTATGGTGTATAAAATCTGTACATTTTGGTTTCCATTATATTTTGTTCGAGACAAGACAACAGATGAACTAAGACAAATCAAAGCAGGTTTTCTTACACCTCACTTTTAAAACAGCTGTTTCCAACATTGAAAGGGAGACATTTCTGGTGGCTCAATTACTTTATAACTTGGGAAAGGAAGCCTGAGCTGATACCTCCGGCTATTGAGTACTTTATGGATGGACATCTGGGAGAACAATTGGGTTTATGGCTTGGGAAAGGGAGACTGAGGCAATATCAAAGAACTTTATTATCTGGGAAAGAGTTTGAGCAAAATTCATCAATCACATTGACAGCCAGCCAATCAGGTGCATGTGTTGTGAAACCAAGGCATGACATTTCATAATAAATATACCTTGGTTTGAAAGAGGAAGAAGAGCAGAAAGAAGGAGAAGAATCAAAGAGAAGAAGGAGGAGAAGAAGAGGAACAGACGAAGACGGCACTGGTCGTCAGAAAGGCATCATGAACATCGATTGCTATATCAAACGCCTCCCTGGGACATTCATCCTTGTTATCTGTAACTTTTTCGTAAGCTTTTCCTAAAGACTATATATATTCAGACTTTTCTATCAGTACCTATTTTCTATTATTCTTTGTTCCAGTGGTATATTATTATTCTTGTAATACATACCATGCTGCTTTTAACTTTCTATGCTTTGTCTTAATGTCTAGAGTGATTGAATTAATAAGTTAGATTTCTTTGAGCACCTAGTGTAGCCAGATTTTTTGCCATTATATCTGTGCTGTGAGGTTTATAAGGCTGAGAGTGAGGGCGCCACTCAATAGAAGGGACAGTATGATAAAAAGAAGGTATTCTTGGCTGATAAATGGCCTATAGTCAAGAGTGCTGAGTCTTTGTATGTTTAAATGTATTCTTGTAGACCAAAAGTAATATTTAGGTCTGAGATATCACTAAAACATTGTATGTTGTTCGTGCCGATAATAAGTAAGTCTCTTGAAGTGCTGAGTGACAGGCTGATGTGTAGTTTAAAGTGCTAAGGGTTAATCAGCGTGTGTGTGTCATTCATGGGGCACTGTTGTGGTTAGGGCCTGTGTGTGTGTGTTTATCTATGTGTGTGTGTGTGTTCATTTTAAAATGCATCATTAGACCAACCCGATATCGAACTAGACGAGAACATTTACCCTTGAGAAAACAGGTAAAGGGTAAGTAGAGGGAAATACTACGATAATACAATATTCCTAACTGGAATGTGTGTAGGGTCACATTTTTTGCAAAAAGCTATTTGTTTACAGAACCCCAAAAACTTTTGGCTCCATTACAGTGGATCATGAGACGATTTCTGTAGTTTCTGTATCATTACAATAAACACAGTTGTTGCAGTTTAAGTTAAATTTCAGCCATTAAAATTGTATAGATTGTTCAAAATGCTAAACTCCCCATCTTTTGCTTTTTGGGGGACAGGAAAATAAAGATATTCTGTTCTGATTTTAGTGGTAACATATTTTTTTTTATAATCTGTGAACAAATGATCTCTTTTATACTTTCCTGGATATAATTTATTAGTCATAATTATCTTAATTTTTATTACAATATTGTTCCCTATTGAGCTTTCTTCTTTTTCTTTCGGCTGCTCCCGTTAGGGGTCATCACAGCGGATCATCTTCTTCCATATCTTTCTGTCCTCTACATCTTGTTCTGTTACCCCCATCACCTGCATGTCCTCTCTCACCACATCCATAAACCTTCACTTAGGCCTTCCTCTTCTCCTCTTCCCTGGCAGCTCTATCAGTAACATCCTTCTCCCAATATACCCAGCATCTCTCCTCTGCACATGTCCAAACCAACGCAATCTTGCCTCTCTGACTTTGTCTCCCAACCGTCCAACTTGAGCTGACCCTCTAATGTCCTCATTTCTAATCCTGTCCATCCTCATTACACTCAACGCAAACCTTAGCATCTTTAACTCTGCCACCTCCAGCTCTGTCTCCTGCTTTCTGGTCAGTGCCACCGTCTCCAACCCATATAACATAGCTGGTCTCACTACCGTCCTGTAGACCTTCCCTTTCACTCTTGCTGATACTCGTTTGTCACAAATCACTCCTGACACTCTTCTCCACCCATTCCACCCTGCCTGCACTTTCTTTTTCAACTCTCTCTTCCACAGTTCCCATTTCTCTATACTGTTGATCCCAAGTATTTAAACTCATCCACCTTCGCCAGCTCTACTCCTTGCATTCTCACCATTCCACTAACCTTCCTCTCATTTACACACATGTATTCTGTCTTGTTCCTACTGACCTTCATTCCTCTCCTCTCTAGAGCATATCTCCACCTCCCCAGCGTCTCCTCAACCTGCTGCCTACTTTCGCTACAGATCACAATGTCATCAGCAAAGTTTGTTTTCTAATGACAATGACTTTAAAAAAGGCGCAGTGGTAAAATATAGACACGGGACCCTTGAACTAGATGAACTAAAGCTGAAGGAGAAGCTACCTTAGGAGATGATTATTTACTGGACTTTCACAACATTTGACTCAGGCAACCTTCATTTATTTATTTATTTTTACCGTATATACTTGCATATAAGTTGTGTCTTGAAACCTAAAAAATCGATCATAAAATCAGACCCCGACTTATACGCTCGTTCAAAAATGCGACCCTTCATTATTTTTTTTTTTTTTTTTTTTTTTTTTTTTTTTTTAACATCTTCTTGCCTCAGACCTCACATCAGTTTCTCAGATGCATCAAATTTTGTTGCAGCAGCGCAGTTACCAATTTCTTTTGCCACTTCAATGAATTTTAATTTAAAACCAGTTTCATATTTTCTTCTGATCGAACGTAGATAAGGGACGCTCTTACGATTAAGGTGTATGAGGGTGTGAGATATAAAAAACACAAATCAGTGCAAACATCTCTTCGGAATAGTTCAGGTATTACCGTGTGGTCATGTAGGCACAATACATAGGAAAAAAACGTCCGTGTGCTCCATGGTTACTCTCTGAGGTGGGTGTTAGCATATCATAATCCCTTGTACCAATAGTGTGAGTTTTTAGCATTCGACTTATACCATTGACATTATTATAAAATACAGGAAATTATACAGTAATATCAAGCCCCGACTTATCCGTGGGAGAGCTTAAATGCAAGTATATATTGTAACTCAGACCCTGAGAGCATGGCTGGTATGAACCAGTATTCAACCACTACATTGCATTTCCAGTTATCTTTCGAGTTTTCTTATTTTCACAAAAATGCCACGAAACACCTCCTACTATTCATTTTCAAAAATATTTATTACAAAAATAGTTATTGCCAGGTGCTTGACGTCGCATGCATCAACTGCTATGGTGCTGAAATCCATGCAAATGTAGATGCAAGGCCTCAGTTACTGATCAGAAGTGCAGCTGAGTACAGCGCAGTGCAAAGAGAAGTCCTATAAAACGCAGTAACGCCCAGAGTTGTGTCACGTCGATACATCTTTTTTTTTTTCCCAGTTGACTTGTCCTACGATGTAAGCACATACAAGACCCAGACTTAGTGCCCACATAATGAGCAAATCACCACAACTATGGGAATTTGATGGACCACTCCTGCATGATCCACTTCCCCTTCCTGAGCTCTCGTATTTTCTCAAAGTGCCTGTGTGGCTTTCAGTGGTGATTGCCGTATCCGCTTGATTATCGCTATAACCTCTCATTTTCAAAACATCTGAACGTGCTGGGAGATAGTGGCTTGAAAAAAACAAACAGCTGTTGTACCCCCATAGACCGGCACATCAACAACTCCACCATCTGAGAGTGGTCATCTGTTTAGTTAAAATTCATATACAAAGCCTCCATTCTACCTGTGACTTTTCCAGAATGCCTCACAGCTACTCAGGACATGTGTGGGAGGGGAGGACAAACCTGTGAACAAGGCAGGAAAGTGAGGATCACATCTCACAAGTGTAAGCTCTGTCAAGTGTGCTTTAAATTAATTAACTAAGTTAGTGTCTTCTTCTGTTAGTTTTCCCTAGATAGTCATCTTCAATAATCTGTCTGACTAAATACAAAGGTAAATCAAAAAGTAAAGTCAATTTGAAAATGATATGGTAACTGCAACAAGTAGAATCAGATGCTGCACACGTTTGCAATGGCTTATGAGTAGTTTGAGCACACACAGCACAGTGCTCAGCAGTTACTCTAGTTGAGTGGTCCTGGAGGGCCACAGTGGCCGCAGGTTTTCGTTCTAACCTGTTTCTTAATTAGTAACCAGTTTTTGCACATAATTAATTTCTTTTGAATCAATTGTAATTGACTTGTTAGCTGCCAAACAATAATGAGATATAAAATGAGCCAAAACACAACCAGCAAACTGTGTCCATCACACAATATCTGAAAATAAAGGAAGGTAAAGGTCTCAGGAATATTGATCTGTTAAGGTCTACAAAACATTTCACCAGTGCGCTCTTAGAAAAGGGAAAATCAGCAATTTAGGAAATGTATGTTATTGCACGATGAGAGCAACAACAAACCATGGAATTGAAGAACGGCTTTAATTAACAACAAGACGCGGTGCCTAATTAAGCAACTGGTTAGAGTTTGAGGCCCTGACTTAGTTGATCTTCTGTTGGCGCACTCACTTCACATTTCATTTCTGTTTGGGTGCCATTGAAGGAAAGAAATGAAGCAATTCAGAGGAACAAATCTTAAAAAACAAGTTGATTAAAATGAAAAGAAAAGGAGTTAATTAGCAGCAAAAACTGGTCACCAATTAAGAAAAGGGTTAGAATGAAAACCTGCAGCCACGGCGGCCCTCCAGGACCGGAGTTTGAGACCACTCGTCTAGTTGCAGCCAAGGTCAAATGAGCATGGACACTGTGTTGTGGGATTATGAACTACAGGGGTGCCTTGATTTGCGAGCATAATTCGTTCCGGAAACGTGCTTGTAATCCAAAGCATTTGCATATCAAAGCGAATTTCTGTATAAGAAATAATGAAAACTCAGATGATCCGTTCCATAACCCAAAAATATTCATATAAAAATGATTAATACAAAATATAACGTAAAAATACATCAAACAAATTAATGGGCACTTTACCTTTGAAAAGAATTATGGCTGGTGTCAGGGAGACGAGAGAGAGAAGAGGAGGAGGAGGGTTATTGTGTAGGACGACTTTCACTCTAACTAATGGAATCACTGCTGTCTGTTGGCTTACTGAAATCTTTTTCGTTTTTGGTGACTTTTAACAAGGAATCTATCCAACGACAGTTGCTTTTGCCTGCTTTTGAGGATTTCGCGGGAATGTGACATTGCATTGTCATTAAACAGATTCATTGCTTGCACACAAAATAAAAAAACGCTTTACACACACACACATACGGTCACAATCCTATAGTAAACCATATCCGCCCTTATGGATGTTGACTATATGAGTAAGGCATGCCGACTGAGACCAAGCATAGGAGACGATTACCCACAATCTCACGGAGAGAGAAAAACCGTTGGCTCAGCTGTGATCACGTGACGTTCGGCAGACAAAGTGTATATGTACTACTCGCTCGTTTATCAAGTTAAAATTTATTAAAAATTTTTGCTCGTCTTACAAAACACTCGCAGACCAAGTTACTCACAATCCAAGGTTTTACTGTATTAAACAATGCACCTCTTTGGGCAGAGGGAGTGAAACCTGCTGAAATTCACCAAAGGATGTTGGCTCAGTATGGAAGTGAAAACAGACACAACCAGGGCCGGCGCCACCATTAAGGTGAATTAGGGATTCGTCTAGAGTGCAGATCATAAGGGGGGCACGGATTAGCTACCAAACAGTTGGTTGGCAGACTAAAAAGCTTGGCCTAGGGCACAAAATAACCTAGCACCGGCACTGGCCATGACTGAATGAAGAGTTTATGACGGGGTGAAGAGTTTTAAAGCGGGAAGAACAAGTGTAACCAACAAAGCTCGATCTGGTTAGCAAGCAACATCACACACATACACAAGCCCACATCGAAATGGCGAATGCCTTCATCAGAGAAGATTGACGATTATGTTGTCTGCTCTTGCTGCACATTTGGATATCCGCTATGGATTTGCCCGTGCCACAGTGCATGATGACTTGGGGTTACCGTTAAGTTTGTGCAAAGTGGGTACCCAAACAGCTTACTGATCTGCACAAGCCAACATCCTCCAGTGAATTTCAGAGTTGCATCCTACCCATCAACCCAGACTCATCCAGACCGGTCTGCGTTTCTAGAGCCCTAGATAAACTGTGGGTGTTGTGTGATGGTCAACCAGTTGTAAACAAATCTGTCCTTCTTACAGCGTATGGGGTCTGCCATCTTTCAAAGACAAGCATGTTTGAGCTGCTAAAGCAGACTTGATTTGTTTTGGCGTTTTCAATAGTTGCTCAATATCATTGCTGACATTGTGAGACGTGTCAACAAGGTAACATAAACAAAGCACCAAAAAAGACTGGTGCAGCTTGTCCAAAGCCCCTTCGTGCTCACTGAAATGGTAGCTTCGCCAGATCCTAAGTATGTGGGTTTGGAGTATTTGCTTGTAATTGTGGGTAAGTTCACTAGGTGGGTAGAAGCAGTTCCATGTAAAAGTTTTGGCTAAAGGAATCGATTCCAAGGTTTGCTGTATCAAGAATATTTTCAAGTGATTGCGGAACACACTTTGTGAACGACGTTTTAAAAGACGATTGTAAAAGATTACAAATCGAGCATAACTTGCACTGTTCTTATTATTCTCGGTCAGCAGGAGTGGTTAAGTGAATGCAACAAACTATTAAAAGTTAAGATACATAAAGTTTGTGCAGAAATAGATTTGAAGTGGACACATGCTGTTCCCCTCATCCTAATGTCAATTTAGGGTTTCCTCAACAGAACAACTGGATTGTCTCCTCATAAAATTTTAATCTGTCAAACAGGTGGATATTCACTTTTTGACCAAGGAAGTGCATAATTTTTGCATGGCACTGACCAAAGAATTAAGCTGTGCTTATTACTCACAGGTCAAAGAAGTGGTGGCTGGTCCTGCTATGCCCAAATGCTCCTTCTGCAAATGTCATATGAACGCAACTGCAATGAAGTACCAATTGATCCATCTCTGATTTCAACATTCAAGTTCAAGTTTGTTATGTGTACACAGCACAATGCGATTCTTAAGTGTGTAGTGGTCCGGTGCCGCTAAGATTCACATGGTGATTTATTAATTTTTTTTGGGGAGATTCCAGGGACGCACCCAGCCTTGGCCCGACCCGCACACACTCACAAGCAGAGATACAAAGCCCACGAATGAATAAATAATATATTAAATGAAAACTCAATAATCACACAAACCTCCCCTTTCCCCTACGGCATAACATTGAACCACAACAATAAACACTCACGACAACGTCCTTATACAGTCCAATACAGCAAGAAGCGGATGAAATGGTTTGGCGTGAAGATGACAATCTCGAGAACAACTTCCTTAGTAAATGAGTGAAACGGTCCTACCGGTAGTCCTGAGCGGCGAGGGGTGAGATTTGCAGGAGCGCTCATTTTGAAGATGCACTAAGATCAATCCACCACTATACACACGACAGGCAGGTACGTGACAGTCCGTTTATCCTAATGGGAAACAAGCCAGGGTACAATTGACTTTTCAGACGACACTTTGGGACAGGATACACAAAAAACACTGATCTCCCGTCGCTTCGCCAGGCCCCCCTTTTCAACTTTCCCGCTGGCCTCTTTCCTCCCCAGCAGCAACTGCTTCCGTTTCAGTCATCCTATGCGGGTAATCACCCTTGGGCTGCTGGGAAATGGAGTTCTTCCCATGGTATCACTGCTACAAGTGTCACTTAGAAGTTATTGACAGTAGCATGTTAGACACAGTGGGCAGTGAATACAACACCAACCATGTACAGTGGAACCTCGGTTCACGAACGCCTCGGTACACGTACAACTCGGTTTACGACCAAAAAGTTCGCCTCGGTTCACGACCATACACTCGGTATACGAACAAGCCAGTTTCCCTTTTGGTTTGTGCGCACTGATGATTTCCACACATGTTGCATTGTTCTCGGTCAGACGTGAACTGCTGAACTGCTGCAATGTAAGAGAGAGAGAGAGAGAGCAGGCAGGCTCGCGTGCTAGAGAGAGCGAGAGAGAGCGCGTGCAGCTGAGAGCGAGCCTGTACGTGCAGCTGAGCAGGGAGCCTGGATATTTGTCAGTGTTATTCAATGTTTTTTACATTAGTTTACTATTACACTTTGCATTCTATGGTGTAATTAGCTATATTTGTGCTTAAAAATATTTTTAAAAATATATTTACATACAGTTCGTACAGTCTGGAACGGATTAATTGTATTTACATACAATCCTATGGGGGAAATTGCTTCGGTTTATGACCAGAGGTTTGGAACGAATTATGGTCGTGAACCGAGGTTCCACTGTACAAGATCAGGTAAGTTATATGTACACAACAAATACGTGTACACTGTCAGTCAAAAGATTTAGAACACCTCAGTTTCTCTTCAAATTTACCCAGTTGAAATGCAACAGATGACCTAAAGCGGTGAAAAGGTACGCGCAAAATTGCCAGAGGTTTAAATGTAAAATTTAGGTTAGCAAAAACTGAAAAAGGACATTTCAGAATATTACAAATGGGCCTTCTTCAGGGAACTACTAATTGGTTACAAGCAACAGATGTCCTGCAGCAGTTAAAGAAAATTCAGTCTTGGAAGTTGAAGCAAACAATTTTCAGGGGTGTCCCAACTTCTGTCAATTACTTAACCCTTAAACCGCTGGAACCGGCTATAGTCGGTTCCCAATGCAATTTGCCAGCACGCCGGAGCAGAGTATATTTTGTGACGTACATTCATTGAATGCTGCAACTGGCTGTAGTCACTTCACAGAGCAATTTGCCAGCACACCGGAGCTGATCAGTCCGTTTCGTATATTTGTTGAGCAGCCAGCTCATGACCACTGCCGGCCCCGGCAGCACTGCAGCATCACTGTCCCTGGGATTGAGCCGCTGCACTAGACGAGCCTGCAACTGCTAGCGTTGGCCTCTGTGTGCTTGCGTGTAGCCAGTTCAAGCACAGTTGGCTCGGTGATTTTACTGAATTTCATTAATGGCGTCAGTTGCACCTTGTACGTATAATAATTGATTGTTGCAGTAGTTTTTACAGTTCATTGGCAGTGTGTAAAATGATCAGTGTTGCAGTAATTGTGATGCTTTTTGCATGAAAAAAAATGTGTTCCATTAAAATTTCACATTTTCTTTGTGAATTGTTACGTTTACTTAAAAAGTGCAGCAAAAAAGTATTTGGAGTCCAGGGGTGCATTAAACCCCAAGTATGTGGCGGTTTAAGCGTTAAAACCCCCTGTGTCTGTCTTAAAGCAGAGTTGGAACAGACTGTGTTACTACACCCTCTGAAGTACTGCTTGGACAATATTACACTGTAGAAAGTTGCAAATTCCAGTGATAATGGCAAGAACATGGCAATTTACAAATGACATGAGGCAGAGCGTTATCTTTTGAAGTGTTGGGCCTTTCATTTAGAGAAATTGCAAAAAAAAAAAAAAAAATCAAAGTGTCAGTGAGTATGGCGGTGTCCTGCACAATCCAAAGGAACTGGAAACTGGAAGAAACTCTGCAAGGAAGAGATCTGGGAGACTCGAAGTCACAAGCCAATCAGAAGACAAGTTTCTGAGGGTCACCAGCTTGTGTGATCACAGGTGCCTCGCAGCACAACATCTGGTCTACAAAAGTAAGTGTCAGTCTCATTGTAAAGAGGAGACTTTGTGCTGCAGGTTTTCAGGGCGAGTGACAATAAGAAAGCCATTCCTTAAAGGACAAAATAGAGCCTTGAAATACCAGCTGTGGACTACTGCAGACTGGAAGAAAGTCTATGGACAGATAAATCAAAATTTCAAATCTTCATTTCACCACACAGGGTGTTTATATGCCGTCAAGTTGGTAAAAGGATTGTGACCCTGTGGCAATGTGAGATAATGTTTAATAATCTGGTCATTTAGACAGTTGTTTACTAATCAGCACACAAGTGGTTAACACTGACATTGTCTGCTCCTTTCAGAGACATTTGTGTTGGTCTCTGCTGTCATGTATTCAAATACAATTAAGAAAGCAACCTCCACAGAAAAAGGTAATTTAAAAAAGTAAGCGTTTAAAGATACAGAAAAAAGACAGACCTGTCTTTATTTCCTGTAAGTGTAAATAAATTGGACACTACGGCACTTTCCTTAATGCAAAATAAACAGAAAAATAAGGCAGCTATTTAAGCAATGAGGTCAATTAAAACACAAACTGATCGAGAAGCTGATTGGAACAATCAGCCACAGGGGGGCGCTGCGGACTGAACGTTGAGGACCACTCCACTAGACGACACTGCTTGCCTATTTAGAAACCCTTCGTGGAATCCTTGTCTATTTATTGAATTGGCCAAGTTGTAGAAACTCTGTATGAAGCATCGGGGCTTGTACAAAACCCAAGTGTCGGCATTTTACACACGCTGATTTTATCTTGCAGAATTTTGAAGAACGGAGATACGAGGCAAGTTGCTGGATGACAACTGAACTTGAAGGGTCCTACACGCGTGCTGTATACTTGGGTTTCATGCGACTTTTTTGGTACATCAACGGAAATAATGCCGCTGGTAGGTGAAATTAACGCCTTTTTTTTTTTTTCCTCAGTTACTGAAGCTTGCCGAGCAGCAGACGTCTAGTAAGAGTGTTGTTTCTGACTGATCAGCTTTGTTATTCTGTAAAAAATGGAAAGAGAAATGAGCTCAGAAAAAAATAAGAAACTGATCTTTTGAAAGGCCGAATGTAGCAGATGAAAAGAATGAGCACTGGTGGAATCCCACAAGTCTCCCAGCGGTTATTGTTACTGATAAACAAGACTGTTGCCATTGTTTGACAGGATGTGGAAGGACTTCTAAATAACTTGGCTTCACTCCACTAAACTACTTACATTCATTCATCAGCACACAAGTGCTGGATTGGCCGCTGTCAGACCCGCACACCCTGTCTCACATATGAAGAAAGAAAGGGAATGGAAGCCTTCATTTCTTCCTCACAGGAGTCAAAAGCTCTCATTTACTAAACATTTTCTGATCAGCAGTAAAAGTCATTTGCACACAGTTGCAGTTTTTTTGGCATTGATTCTTCAGCATGTTCTTGCTTGCTTGTGAGTGAGCTCCATTATACAGGGAGATTCACTCGAAAGAGGTCCTGAATATTCTGTTGTAACTCCCGTTAGGATGAAGCAATCTGAACCAATCAAATACGCTGTACACCTTGACGTATGTGTAATCGATTGCATTACGTGCGATGCTGGAAGTGGTTTCCGTTTTCTGCCAAATGCATTACGACGTGGCGCTCCATGTTCTTGAACGTATCGGCATGTCGTCTTGGTGGGGGAAATAGCAGCAATTTCATGTTGGATGTTTTCCTTCAAATCTTCCACGGTGCTAGGCTTGTTCCGATAGACTTTTCCTTTGAGCAGACCCCAATGGAAGAAGTGTGGTGGTGTCAGATCCAGCGACTGTGGTGGCCAAAGACCCTTTGAAATGACCCTGTTACCGAAGAAGGACCCAATTCCTGCCATGCTGCTTGGCAATGTGTGACACGAAGTAACTCACGATCATCCAGTTGATTCTGACATCGATTAAATGAATTGGTGACCCAATAGGTTTTCACCATGAAGACGCGCTGCTCAATACTGTACACCACCATCCTGATGAGAAGTCGAGTGACTGAGTATGCACCCAGAAGTTGCAAATGGAGGTTAAACGTTGCAACGGTTATCCGGCGCCTACCTTATCACTACGACTCCGGGGCATCCCAGGTTGTTCGACGCTCCATATACTGAGGAGCACATTGCACGTTGTTTCGTTCAGATTGCTTTGTCCTAGCAAGAGTTATTACAGAATATTCAGGGCCTCTTTAGAATGAATCTCTCTTATTATTTCTACATTTTTGGGTTCATGTTCAAATCTAGAACATTTGTTGTCAGGCTGTGTGGATGGTAAAGGGTGCAGGTGGCATGTTTGCTCCCTTATTGTAATCAGACATTCTGTAGTGTTAAATGGGCAATTAAATGTGTTAGGAATTAGAGGGAATGTCACATTGTGTAAAGTTAAATAGGAAATTGCTTTTTTAAAACGATCATTTTTAATCTGTATCAACTGGGTTTGTTGTCAGTATCAAGAAAATGGTGGTCTGTGGCCAAAACTGAATGTTCTGGAATGTGCTTGAAGTATCTGAATTTACATATGCTGTGTGGAGATTAATGGGTCTGGTGTATTTCTGAAAATTGGGCATACCTTGATTTCTATGTTCTTCTGTACATAATTCTTCCCAACCTCAACAAATAATATTTTTGCTTAATAGGTGAGAAGATTCCAATGACTACTCCAGTTATTACTCGGGTAGCTCCAACGACAGATCAGAAACACTTGACGAATGTGTCTGTGGCTTTCTTTGTGTCCCCACAAGTTGCAGATCCACCCAAACCAAATGATGAGTCAATCCATTTGTCAAGCTTCCCAGCAGGCAATTTTTATGTTCGGTAAGTACTCTTAAGTAATAAAACTGTATACGTTTTAATATATTATTGACAAAGCCTGTAAGGAAACAAAACACAAACAAGAAGAACTTGAGCAGTCTCCGGACTGCAGAACTGTACTGCACCATCAAGGAGAAAAACCAAAACAATCTCCATTAAAAACCATCAGTAGAAAATCATTATAGTTCTGCAGGACTGAAATGGAAATAGTCAAACATGTGCCACTGAATGTGAGGGACTGATGGGTGAGGTTTGTGCACTGAAAGGTACAACAGTGATGACAGATGTCAGCATTGGAAAGTTGGTAAGAAAATGCAGCCTAGCAGTAATGGAGAGAAAATGGGATCACATTCCAGAAAAAGGAATGGGAAAACTGGTCACATAGGAGTTACCGTTTATGGCAGAAAACTAGACACGGGTGTCAAAAGAAAGTACATGGACAAGGAGAGTAGGACTCTAGGGACCAGCAAATCTCAGCTTTTGGTGAACTGGAGTGACGAGCTTGTTGGGCTGATTGGCCTGTTTTGGTTTTGATCCAAGAATTGCACCCGTTCTTAATATGAGACTCCAATTGTAAATGTGATTATAAAGCTTTTTACAAGTTTACTGTAACATGAAACAGAAGCTGCATTGGCACAAAATGCCCTCTGTGAATAAAATGCTACAATTTTGAAAGGCTTCCATTGAAGGCAGCAGAATGCTAAGAAGCTGATGCATTTCTGGTTTCATTTCTTTGTGGATGTAGCATCAGAATGGGGTCATTTTTTTTTCTTTGTATTGTGAATAATTTTTTTCTGTGTAGATGATGATGTACTCCATTCTTGTCTATTGTGTTTATTCCCTCGCTCCCTCTTCATGTTATGCCAAAATTAGCATTATAGTAGGATGTTTACAAGGTTGAGTGTTGAAAACCTGCTGCAGGCGTATTCTGATCAAAATGTCAGATTTTTAGACTACGTCTATGTTTCATGTTGTGCTAACATTAAATTCTGTTTCTCATTATAAATATAAATAAAATCAATAAAATAAAAAAAAAATAAATATAAATAAGCTTAATAAGCAGGAACTAAAACTGAGAAAACAGTTGGCTTTTTATTAACTTTAATACCACTTCTAGCTGTGCTGCCGATCCTAATTTGGGTCGAAATCTAAGTAATCAATGTAGACCTCGTGTTTTTTTTTTTTATTTTTTTTTATTTCATACTACCCTGTAGTTAGGATATAGCGGGTTGGATAATGGATGGATGGATGGGTCTGGTATAATAATACGCACCCAATCACTTTCCCTTGCGGCAGCCTCTTCCTCTTTGGATAGAGCCACCTGTTTTTGCTGCTTCCTCTTGGCATCGCTCATCACACTGACCACTCTTACAGTTGAAGTGTTCCACTGGGAAAATGCAGCGTTGGCCTCGACTCTAGCCTAATCGTATTGGGGCTTTTGTTTGCCAGACGTGTATATTGATTTATCATTATTTTCACTCATCCTTTACCCACTGTGAGCTCGGGTCCGAATACCATCGGACTAACACCAGCACTTTACACAAAACACACGGGTTTATTAAATAAACAAGTCCCACACAGCACACAGTGCTCCCAGCACCAATCACCCTCCTCACGGGCTTCTGTCTCAGTCTCTGTGGGCCGCCTTTCCTCTCTTCACGGGAGCTTTGTCCTGCTCTCGCTCCCGATTCTAGCTCCATGATTGTAGGAAGGCGGCCCCTTTTATTTCCATTCGGATGTGCTCCAGGTGCTCAATGACATTCTTCCGGCACCACTTCCTGGTGTGGCGGAAGTGCTGCCCTTGCACTCGGAAGCACTTCAGGTGTTCCTGGAAGGTCTTTCCTCCACCTCCCCAGGTGTGGCAGAAGTGTCGATCTCCCGGGCTCCACGACGCTCGGGGCTCCCCCTGGCTCCTTGCTCCTTCCCCGTAGTCCCCTCAACATCCAGGGCAGTTGCCCCCTCATGGCCCGGGGGACGTATAGACCACCTCCCGGTCCTTCCAGGCATCCCGGCTGGGTCTGACCCCCAGCCTCCCATGACACCGCCATGCAGAGTTATCAGTCATTAGCATTACAGCTATAAACCTTGTTCACATGGTCTGAGTGGGTGCAAGAAAGTAGCTGCTATACTGCTGTTTGTTGGCATAGATGGTCAGATAACAGAATAGGTCGATAAGAAAACTTTCCTAATTTTTATACCCTTACTTGGTATTTCTATTTTATTTGTATATGTGTATATCTTCGATATACAAGACTAAAAGACCAGCAAAAGAAAAAGCCTGGAGAAGAGCGACCACACTCTTCTGGTGCCAAGGTCATTCTCCAGAGAGATACCAAGGGGAACAATTTTTGGCCCAAAAAAGAACCAACCATGTAAAGGGTCCAGAAAGGACCCTTATTTGGATCCAAAACAAGCTCCATAAATGGCACTTGCTGCATACAATAACACCGACTTCAAGTTTCCTTTCTCTTGACCTGTTAGTATGCAGCAAGGTACCCTAATGTGCATTAAAGATTTGTGTTTTGTTCACGTATTAGGACCCCTCTGAAAGCCCAAAGAAACCAATTTCATATGTAAAGAACCCTCCCCAGAATTCAAGCATTGGTTCTCTGTTGTAATGCTTCCATGAAAAAGAGACTTGTGTCTAGAGACGGTTATGCTTTATGGAGGCGAGACATGCACAATATCCAAAGCCATGTGGACATTGATTGAAGCAGCTGAGTTGCGGTTTCTCTGACAAATGAAGAAGTGCTGGTGAAAGAAAAATCAAGCAAAGACCTCTTGAATGTTTTGGACTCATATTGAAGGCTTGAGAGCAAAGTTGACACTGGAAACATACAGGGTACCAAGGGAAGAGGATTGCCATGATTAAATTACTTAAGATCATATGGAGAACAGCTTAGTAGAAGCTGGTATGAAAACAGAACTTGAACACATGACATAGGATTGAGCTCACTGGAGGAAATATATCACCTACATTATTGACAGCAGGACACTCTGAAGATGATGAATGGCTGTATGAGGAAACACACAAAGTATAGTCTGATTCTGGGATGAGAGCTATGAGGAAAGATTAAAGGAGGTGAGCCTTTTCAGTTCGAGCAAACAGACTAAGATGTCACATGATGTAAGTTTTTACAATGATCAAAGGAATTAGTACAGTCAATCCAGGCTGTTACTTTAAAATAACTTGAACAAGAACACAGGGACACGTTTGGAGACTTGTTAAGGGTAATCTTCACAAGAGAAGAGAACTGGAACAAAATGACCAAGTAGTGTGGTAGGGAGTCGGACTTTATGGATCTTCAAAACTCAGCTTGATTTATTTTTTGAAACTGGGTGAGCTTTGTTGGGCAAAATGGCCTGTTCTTGTCAAAAGTTTCTAATTTTGTATTAATTTCCCTGATTTGCAGTGTGCTAATTTGGAAAAAAATATTTACATTATTGAGCTTGCTATTCATTATAGACAGGATATATGAATAATAGGGGTAAAAATGTGGAGTAGATCTAAAGTGTGCAGTGTAATCGTGCAGGAGTAGCTGTAGTAGGTTTTGCGTATCCATAAATGAGGTATTACATTTAGAAATTGACATATTTTTGTGGTTTGTCATTTTCTCCTTCAGCTCTTTTGGAGGTTATGCTGTGGAGCAGGACTATATCAAGAACATCAAAGCTCTTATGGAGGATCTGAAGGTGGCTGGACTGCCCTTTGATAATCAACATTATATTATTGCTGGATATGACCCTCCTTTTAGGTTCATTAACAGACACAATGAAGTCTGGCTTTCTTCTGCTTGAAGCTGCTACTGAGTTGTTCATTTGCAGAATAAAAAGCAATTTAAAATGATCTTCCTTGTAACTGGTCAGAGTTTTTAACTTTAATCTTTTAATATAATTCTGTACTAGTTTTCAAGTGCACTTATTGTACAATGTATGCAATTGCATAGAGAATTGGAGAGCTTGTGTTTTTCTGTTGATTAGTTACAAGATTTTCCAATGCGTCATTGCTTTCTGCAGTAAAGAAACTGGTATGAATTGCCATGCCTCACAAATGGCTGTGTGTGGTTTTGTGTTTATGCAGTTGTGTGGGGCCTGCTGCTGTTTGAAATGATAAAAATGCATGTAGGATAACAGTACATGTAAACCTTCAAACAGAATTTTCTCATAATCTGTTAACTATCACTTAAATGCATGTTGGTCATTACCTTAGTTTGAGTAAGTCGTCAAATGTATGACAGATTACCTGGAAAGGACAATACCTGCTGTAATTGTCAAGATAGATTTGTACTTCATAATCAGAAATGGTGAAAGTATGAAGCTTTGAATGAAAGCCCTATTTGAACGGGAAACCTTTGGGACATATGTCTGTTAAGTTGCTGTTACCACACGATATCGGTATTTTTTTACCATGGATTCACACGGGATACTTTGTCTAGAAAAATTACTGAGATAGGTGTGCATTCTACAGTTATGCGTAACCTGAAAACAACCACATGCATTGTAGCGACATAACTGTTATTCATCCCCATGACAAGTTCCTTTGTCTACAAATTCTTCCACTTGACCGACATGCTATGAATCGTTTTGATGTGGTTTGCACAAAGTGTGGACTGTTTGTTTTTTTCCACAAAACACTCTGAAATTCGAGGGGGAAATGTTGATTGAATTTTACTAGGGCCTTGTTTAACTTGGGATTATTTTTTACAGAGTTTTTGTAGAAGGTAAAGGGCTCTGTAATCTTTACTGAAACTTGAACAAACTTGCCATTCTCCGATCAGGTTTACTGTTACTTGATTGGCCGATTTCCGATTTTTTGGGTTTTTTTTTTCTTTTCACCCCTTTTAAAAACTTTTTATAGTAATCTCCTGCATAACCAGACATATTGAAGTTTTTTTTCCTATATTAAACTGTATTTTTATAATTAAACTATCAACCATAGATGTCAACTGTTCTTTTTTTTTTTTAAATGAAATCCTGTAGGTTTATTGTTTAGTGACCATAAAAATATAAAATAAAATTTCCTTAAAATACATAAACATAAAATATGCAGAAATATATTTATCCATAATACATATGCCATAAAAGAAAAGAAAATACTTACCATACTTGTAAGCTGTCATACTGTTTAATTTTTTCTGTAATGTGCTTATCTGAAAAAAAAAGCTTAATTAAAAGAAATGTTTTCACCTTTTCTCTAACATCAAAAATATATACACGCATACACTCAATACAATCAATTAATTAGTATTTTTACTGTTAAAAGGATACATTTACTATATACAGGCTTTTTGTTTTTCTCCGGTGTATCAGATAATAATAATAATAATAATACAATTTATTTATATAGACATTCATAATTATCAGATAATAATAATAATGATGGGCGGCACGGTGGCACAGTGGGTAGCGCTGCTGCCTCACTGTAAGGAATCCTGGGTTCACTTCCCGGGTCCTCCCTGCGTGGAGTTTGTATGTGCTCCCCGTGTCTGCGTGGGTTTTCTCTGGGAGCTCTGGTTTCCTCCCACAGTCCAACGACATGCAGGTTAGGTGCATTGGCGATTCTGAATTGTCCCTAGTGTGTGCTTGGTGTGTGTGTGTGTGTGTGCCCTGCGGTGGGCTGGTGCCCTGCCCGGGGTTTGTTTCCTGCCTTGTGCCCTGTGTTGGCTGGGATTGACTCCAGCAGAACCCCGTGACCCTGAAGTTAAGATGTAGCAGGTTGGATAATGGATGGATGGATTTATAGACATTCATAATTATCAGATAATAATAATACATTTTGTTTATATAGACATTCATATTTATCAGATAATATTAATAATTTTATTTATATAGATATTCCTAATTATCAGATAATAATACATTTTATTTATATAGACATTCCTAATTCTTGAGGTGTAATCATAAATACGTATTACCATTTTAATAATGCAGTACTTGTTTCTTACCAAAACTTGTATTGTGTTTTTCATGCAGAAACAAATAATAAACACTGTACAGACCTTTTAAAAAAAAACGCAAATGTATCAAATATTCATAAGTTGTTTATCAAGATGAAACAAAACTCAAATGCTTAACAGTTTCTAATTAAAAGACACGTGTTTTCTGTTAAGGTAACAAGACTATTGTTAACTAAGCAGTAATTTCAAGTTTGTCTCGATCTTTTTCCAATTGAAAATGTAAGCTGCTGCACTCAAAAGAAGCTCGCTGTCCAAACTCCAGTGGTGTCCGTTTTAATTTCAAGGACATAATAACAAGGTGTGAATTCATTAAGGAAGCTTTTCTTCCACTCTTAGATAGGACTCCTGTGACAGGGGGGACGACATCTAATACTGCAAAGATAATTACACAGTTTTTAAATGATCACAACTTATCAGACCCCTGGAGGTTTCTTAACCCAAACTCAAGAACATATTCGTTCTACTCACCAGTGTATTATAGCTACTCAAGAATTGATTATTTTTTTATAGATAATAATTTCCTGCCTACAATTAAATCATGCAAATATGACACAATTGTTATCTCTGACCATGCCCCTCTAGTCTTGGAGCTAAAATCAATAAGCCCCTCATACTCACCTCGCAGGTGGCGTCTTAACCCTCTTTTATTGGCAGACGAGAACTGCACAGAATTTATATCCAAACAAATCAGCTTCTTCCTAGAGACAAACACGTCCACAGAGGTTTCTGCAGGAACACTCTGGGAAACTCTAAAGGCCTTCTTAAGAGGCCAGATTATTTCATATCTTTCCCATAGAAATAAATTAGAAACCAAGAAAGTGTCAGAGCTAAGAAATGAAATTACTAGAATAGATGAAGAACAAGCCAGGCGTCCAAGTGAAGCTCTTCACAGGAAAAGGCAGGCCCTGCATACAGAACTTAACATCTTAACAACTAAAGAAACTGAACAACTTATTTATAAGTCTAGACAGCATTACTATGAACACGGAGAAAAAGCTAATAAGCTTTTAGCTCAACAAATTCATAAACAAGAAGTTCACAATGCAATACCAGTAATCACCAACAAGAATGGAGAAGAAATCATCGACCATAATAAAATAATGCACACATTTAGAGATTACTATAAGTCTTTATATTCCACTGAGCCCAAAGGAAGCTTTTCTTGCCGTTTGTCTAACTGCACAGGACGATTCCTCCGATTCCTTTTTCTCAGTTTATTACTCCACTTTTTTGTGATTGCTCAATTTACTGGTCACTGATTCTTTTATTTTAGTGAAATTCGGCTGATTTAGGTCGGCAGACGACTGATTGGAGCATCTCTGGTAAAAAGTTACTGACCTGAGTGATTCAGACCTAATGACAGAGAGGTCGTCTGGTAATAATTACTTTACCTCACCTTCTGGTGTAAAACTAATTCCGAGTGAATAGGGCTTTAAGATGCACAGTCAGGCTTAGAATGTTTTTAAGATACCTAATTTTAATTTCACATATCTGCCGTTTTTCTTTTTAATGTTTTTAGACATGTGTAATACTACTGTTCTTAAATCGTCTAGTTTAAATTTATTATTAACATGAAAATCTCAGCTTTTGTAATGTAGTTCTGTTTTTGGTAACAGTGCTTGGAGTTGCAAGTATTGCAGTTTTGCATGCATGAGTTTTGTTAACAGAAAGTGTAATATACAGTATATTTAGTAAAGCCTTAAGCTATCGAGATACATTAGAATGCATTCATGACCTCCAAATCTTTTAATCTAGATTTACAGATTGGCTTGCCTCCCTAAAAAGACAGTGGTCTCACTTTCTTCTTTTGTCTTCCCTAATGTGCCTTCTGTTTTGTTCCTTTTTCTTTAAAATAAAGATTGTATTTCACGCTTATTTCCCATGTAATGTGATTTGTTCCATATAATAATAGACTGGCTTTGGGACATTGCATATAATAACCGCTAACTCCTTGTTCTTGGCTCTGGTTCAGTTCCGGACTATGCTGTGCTTTTGAGGGTTTTTTTTTTTTTTAATAGAAAAGGTTGTGCCACGGTGGTCCTCCAGGACTGGACTTGGCAAGCCCTGCTCTAAAGGAACCCTCAAATACCGTAATTCTGCAATTAATTATTAATGCTCCTCATCAGTTGCTATCATAATGACCTATTTTATGATCAAAAAGATCAACATCACAGCGGTAAATAATTACTGAAATGTTATAGAATAGCTTGGGTAACTTGGTTTCTAGGGCATAAAGCCTACTGACGCTTTCGTCCGAATTTAAAAAAAAAAAAAAAAAAAAATGTTTTAATAATAAACTTTAAAAATATCTTATCTCTTCTTGTACCTTACACGTACCCCAGGTCCAAGCATTAGAAAAAAAGCTTCATCTTCCAAACACGTCCACTTTGAAGCAGCAAAAATTCAGATGTAAGAAAACGTGCCTTCCGCGTTTATGATTTTTCCCTGTGATCACAAAAGGAGCCGAGAAATGATTATTTTATCACTGATTCTTTGAATTATTTTCTTTGACGTAATAATACATTTTCTGTTTGCTTGTCTGCTCACAGTCCACATCGTGGATGGAGTTTAGACATAAATAAGGAAATTGATCAGCATGAAACCAAACACGTGTGTGAGGCTGCTTACAGGAATTTTATCTTTCAAGAAAATGGTTAAAAAATGTGCACATCCAGGATTTGAACATTTAGAAAACAAAGCATTTACAGTAGAAAGATGAGATTTAATAAAAATGTCACTTTTCCAGCCAAAAAGATGCAACACTTTTTACATGTTTTTATGAGAAGAAATGTAACACTAAGGGTTGACTCTCCTCCGCAGTGTCACCGGGCTGCTGTTTAATATCGATGTGAGACGACCCAGAATGGGATGGATAAGCGACTTACAAAACTGAGAGATAGAACTGTCGGTTCAGCAACGACGTGCACACCCTCGCAAAAGAGGATTTTATTATTTATGCAAATACTCAAGTTATTTTGTTGGCATATAAAATAAAACATAGTAAATACAACTATGTCAGCAAAGGGACTAAGATGAGGACATTTTTATAAAAATGTTAATCTACAGTTATCCATCCATCCATTATCCAACCTGCTATATCCTAACTACAGGGTCACGGGGGGTCTGCTGGAGCCAATCCCAGCCAACACAGGGCACAAGGCAGGAGACAAACCCCGGGCAGGGCGTCAGCCCACCACAGGACACACACACCAAGCACAATTTAGGATCGCCAATGCACCTAACCTGCATGTCTTTGGACTGTGGGAGGAAGCCCACGCAGACACGGGGAGAACATGTAAACTCCACGCAGGGAGGACCCGGGAAGCGAACCCAGGTCTCCTCTAGCTGTGAGGCAGCAGCGCTACCCACTGCGCCACCGTGCCACCTAATCTACAGTTATGATTTATTTAATGAAGTGAAAAAATGCAATGAAATAAAACTCAGCGACTCCAGCCAGCAGTAACATGTTTGTGCCAAGGCGACAAAGAATGCCACGGTGTGACATACTGTAAATGTATTGAAAATAAAATGAAAAGTAATAAAAGAGTAAATGTGGCATTTTCAAAAGTTTGGGCAAGGTCTCGGAAATCATTTGGATTGCCAGCCTGGTCTGATTTAGCCCATTAGGTGTTAGCCTGGCCAACAATTACCATTTGGAGTTGTCACCTGATGGCGAGTGCAGAGCCTAATGACTTCTTTAACTCTTGCAACACTCAACTAACATGGGGTCTTCCGGACTGGGAAGCTTATTCAGGCGGGGAATCCCAAGTCTAATCCAGGCCAGGCCATACAATATACAGTACATCCGTTTTCTTGTACAGGTACAAACTCAGAAAACCAACAAACAACATTTTGTCTTGAAATTTGTTATGAATGAGGAGACAGTCGATTCAGCTTCTACACCTACATTTCACTCTTAACTATCAATCTCAAGACAACCTCTGATAAAGTGTGGAACAACACTTCATAAATAAATAAGCCATGTCTTTCTTACATAATACACTACCGTGGCTGTCTGTTTGTCTGTCCAGCATTTTAAATCACCTGTAGCTTGCAAACCGTTTGACCGATTAACCTGAAATTTGGTACACATATACTACGTGACATCTACTATTCGCTTTCAGGGTGATGATTTTTATTACTCTTTTTCTATTTTTATTTTATGGTAGAATCAACTCTGCAGCAGCGTGGCCGTGTGGCGCGTGGGTACAGACGCCGCTCTCATTCCCTACCACCCCCCCTACCTCTTCAAATCTTAAATCATTTTTGAGGCAGATTGAAGACTTAAGTGCCAGAGTAGGTGAAAAATTAAGGAAAAAGTACTAAGTTGTTGCAACACAGACACTGACTTAATCAGGTTTAACTTGAAAAGATGCCGACGAAAGAAGAGAAGCAGCGGGCCGCTAGGGTGAAGAAAAGAAGAGCTGATCAGGAAACAGCAAGCGCATCAACCTCTGAGCAAACGTACAGAGAAAGAGGATGAAGACTAGGAATGATCAAGTCAAGTGTATTCACTGCACGTTATCGTGCACTGTGCCGTTACTGGTAGTTCTATAATATTTAAAATGTTGAGAAAGCACTGAACCACGGAAAGTAGTTGTCAGTGGAATCCCCAGTGCAGAAATTATGTTTGCAATTTCAACTGGGAGTCTGGAATCTCCACAGCCCGTGTCTGGATGGGAATGCTGAATACTCTCCCACAAAGTTTGAAGTGTTAGTCAAAAAAGACCACTTTGAGTTTCTTCATTAGACAAACGAGTCAAAAAATGTCTCAGTGCCACAGAATTCTGTCAAACATTTTTTAAAGAATGCACTTAGTAGACAAAAAACTATGAAACATTTTGTGTGGCCAATTCAGTGACTCTCTCATCATAGCGCTAAGGTTTAATTATCCGAGCGCGAAAGACGCACTTTAAAAATATTCAAACACTAGGGGGCTCTGCCCCCTGCTCGCTTCGCTCGCTAACCCCTGTGTTTGGTTTACCGGATATACAATACAATTTATTTTTTGTATAGCCCAAAATCCCACAAGAAGTGCCACAATGGGCTTTAACAGGCCCTGCCTCTTGACAGCCCCCCCAGCCTTGACCCTCTAAGAAGACCAGAAAAAACTCCCAAAAAAAAAAAACCCTTGTAGGGAAAAAAATGGAAGAAACCTTAGGAAAGGCAGTTCAAAGAGAGACCCCTTTCCAGGTAGGTTGGGCGTGCAGTGGGTGTCAAAAAGAAGGGGGTCAATACAGTACAGTACAATACATAGAACAGAATAAATCCGCAATACAGTATAAAAATAAAAATTCTAAAAGTATGGAGTAGAATTTCACATTAGATGATATCGCATAATATGATTTGGATTTGTTTTAGATCCTGGAGACCTCATTCATCAAGCTGCCTCCCCCACTTTGCCATTCCACATCTGAAATAGCGCTAATCCGATGAAAGGACTCCTCATTCCCACATCCTCATTCATCAGTGATGACTTTACCTTAGGCAGGCAATCTACTATTTAAAGAGATTGTTATTTTCTTGGGAATTGTTACATATGCATTATTTTCACTTTTACTTTAAAAACTTTTGTAAAAACAATACTTGTTTATTTATTTTCTGCCCCGCGCGAGGTTACATCTCTTTCTTCCCAGACGTATAATACTGCTCGTGTTATGAAGGGTGTTGCGGCTGAACGTACGCTAAGGATATGCCTTTGGATCATTTGCTGTCTTTTTGCTGCTTGCTAGCTGCCTCTTCTGCCTGTCGCATGTTGTTGTTTTAAGAGCTCGGAGCACATGATGCTTGCCTGCCAAAAGTAATCCAACAACTGCTAGCTTAGAGGTCTGTTTTAAATGATGGCTCACTGCCTGGTCTCGCGTGACGTTATAAAAGCAATACCTGTCTTTTATTACTGGCCCCGGGCGTGGTTGAATTCTTTCTTGCAGGATGTATAACGCTGCTCGCGTTCGGTTGGGGTAGCTGCTGTCGCGCTGCCCTTCGATCTCTTTAAAGCCTGTACTGTATTTGTTTCCCATTGTATCACCGTTTAAGGGGGGGGGGGGGGGGGTTGGAGGAGCAACTGCATCTCCTTGGGGTGCGTTCAGCCCCCCTCTTCACAACACAAGCGGCAGAGACATGAGGTGGGTAGCGCATAGTGCAGGCCGGGGGGTATTGGCGAGCGAAGCAAGCGGGGGGCAGACCCCCTAGTATATTATATATTATAAACTTTTAAACAAACTTCATATATAACTTTAATCACAAAAGCACCAGACATACGCACCTCTCATCATAGCACTCCAGTTTAACTGTTAAGAGTGCGAGATGCACGTGGAGTCAAAACTTGACTTGAACAAAAACAAGAAACCATCTAACCAGAAACCAGAAAAGACACCCTCCAACGTTAAACCGAAAGGATCTGTGCCCACTACAGGGCAATAACGCTTACTTATTTTTAGTATAATAACATTATATAATTTCACCATCATATAATCCGAAATTTAAACTTAATTGATGCCTGCAAAGAAGGAGACGCTGGACCCCTGGAGGTCGTAGCAACGGAGAGAATTGCTGCACATCCTCTCTCTGACACACCAACACTGAGGACTTTGAACCAACAAATTATTCAGCACAAGAGTGTGAAGAAACGCTACGGGGGGTGGGGGGGGGGGGGACGGTGGCTCCTTTATACAAACAGCAATACGTCTGCATAATGCATTAATGTGACTGAGACTGCCAAGTCAGACATTTTCTTTCTGCTTAATTTTATTTGTTTTGAGTCATTTTGGTGTGTATTCAGACCATAGTGTGTGTGTGTGTGTGTGTCTGTCTATCTATCAATCATATAGTGCTTTTCACATCTATCTATCTATCTATCTATCTATCTATCTATCTATCTATCTATCTATCTATCTATCATATAGTGCCTTTCTATCTATCTATCTATCTATCTATCTATCTATCTATCTATCTATCTATCTATCTATCATATAGTGCCTTTCACATCTATCTATCTATCTATCTATCTATCTATCTATCTATCTATCTATCTATCTATCTATCTATCTATCTATCATATAGTGCCTTTCTATCTATCTATCTATCTATCTATCTATCTATCTATCTATCTATCTATCTATCTATCTATCATATAGCACCTTATCTATCTATCTATCTATCTATCTATCTATCTATCTATCTATCTATCTATCTATCTATCTATCTATCTATCATATAGTGCCTTTCTATCTATCTATCTATCTATCTATCTATCTATCTATCTATCTATCTATCTATCTATCTATCTATCTATCTATCTGTCATATAGTGCCTTTCACATCTATCTATCTATCTATCTATCTATCTATCTATCTATCTATCTATCTATCTATCTATCTATCTATCTATCTATCTATCTATCTATCTATCCTGTCTTACTGTTACTCTGTGTGTCGATTGCTTTGGTCTGGAGTGGGAGTGGCCTTTGTGCTAGCAGGAGAGTGAGTGTAGCTTTTTCTTTTTTCTTTTTTTTTATTTTATTCTTTTTTTTCTCTCTCTAGTCATTTCTCTTAATTTTTAGCTGTGTTATTTATATATAGTTATTATTTCAAGTTTATATAGTGTTTTGTTTTTAAAAAGAAGTGGCTAGGATGGCTGTGTCCCGAGGGATACAGCCAGGCCTTTTGCCACATGGCTTTGAAAATCTTAGCAGAAGAAATGGCATCAAGTTGATTGTTGATCCAGTAGTTTCAGTAGAGAAGTGTGTTACTGAAATTGGAAAAATGATTGGATGTAAAAACATTATTTCTGCTTCACGAATGAATAAGGCAGTTGTGGTATTTCTAAATGAGGAGGCCTTAGTTCACCAACTGGTTCAGGAAGGCCTAGTTATTAATGGAACCCTCATTTCTGTTTTGCCGCTTTCAACTCCTGCAAAGAGGATTATAATCTCTAATGTTCCTCCTTTCTTGAAGAACGAACTGCTACGTAATGAATTGCGCAGGTATGGCGAGATTATTTCTGATATTACTTTGATTCCTTTGGGGTGTAAACAGCCAGAATTAAAGCATGTGGTTTCATTTAGGAGACAGGTTTTTATGCTCCTCAACAGAGGTTACAATGAGTTAGATGTTGCTCTGAAATTCAAAGTTGATGGATGTGATTATATTGTGTTTATATCTTCTGAATCAATGAAATGTTTTAAATGTGGCCGTGCAGGGCACAAAGCAGTTGATTGTAAGAGAACTGATGGAAGTTATTCTATGGGAGGTAACATACATGTAGTGAGGGAGTCAGATGTAGAGGATGAGTCTGAGGACTCCGACTCCGATGCTGAAGATCAGCAGATTGTTATCTGTGAGGTATCCACAGGTACTCTTAGCTTGACTTCAGGAAGTTCTGAAAATCAGATACCCAGTTGTAGCTCCACAGTTGAAAGGAGTGAAATAAAGAAAGCTGAGACAAAAATGCCTGAAGTGGATGGATTGGCTAAGGCCGAGTTGAAGTCCTCTAATCTAAATATACATCAGGTTGAAGAAAAGGGCCCAGCTGAGGCTGAGGTTATGCAGCTTATCAGAGAAACAGTACCGACTGAGGTGGATGACATTGAAAGTATGAATGCTGCTGCTGCTACTGCCTGTGAACCATCTAAGGTGGATGAGCGGGCCGAGGCCAGTCCTGAGTCCACAGTCCACACTGAAGCTGCTCGCCCTCTCTTGAATCTCAAAGCTGTGGCAGAAACTGAACCAGGCACCACTTCAGGTAGTGCAGTTAGGGAAGAAAAAGCTGGAATTGTTGAGGAAATGAATGTTGAAGAAGAATGGACGACACTCCCCAGAAAGAGGAAAGAAACCTCAGACGGTGGAGTAGGTGCAAAGAGAAGTATCAAAATGAACCTGACAGAGGGGGCTGACGTGTCTTTAAAAAATCGCTTTTTGAATACCAGAGAGGTGACAATTAGCCCAGAGTGTGAGGAGAGTCAGCAGGGTGGTGAGGATAGTGACTCTTGCATGTCAAGTGACAATTTAACTGGTACTCTTGGAAAAACGGAGTACAGCACTGAAAGCATTCTGAGCTTTCTGGATTTTCTTGAAGGCAAAAGGAGGGTCAATGTTGTAGAACATTTTCCTGACCTGGAACTTTTTTTGGTTTCAGCCAAACGTGTTATGCGTAATGCAGTTCCTTTGGGAATGGAAAAAAAAGAATTTAATCGTTTAAAGAATGTTATCAGCAAAGTTAGAAAGTCTCTCACCTCCAGCACATAATGGCTCCACACCAGTTCCTCTTTGCTTCATTAGTTAAAGTTCTTGTTGTCATTGCTGCTCCATTTCTATTCTTTCTAATGCCTGCTCTCTCTTTGGGCTCTTTGAACGTTAACGGCTGCAGAGACTCCTCAAAGAGAGCCGTACTTTTTCAATATTTAGAACAGAAAAAACTTGATGTGATTTTTCTTCAAGAAACTCATACTGACCCAATGAATGAGTCGGAGTGGCAGAGGGACTGGGGTGGCATGACGTTTCTGAGCCACGGCTCCAGTGCCAGCGCAGGGGTGGCAGTGCTCTTCAGTAAAGCAATTCTCCCAGAGTCCATCGACTGTATTGAACAAGTTAAAGGCCGTCTCATGAAGGTTGTTGTTCATATTCAGGGGAAAAATATTATTTTTATAAATGTCTACGCTCCAAATGAGGGCAAAGAGAGAATTTCTTTTTTTCTTTTGTTAAAAGAAGTACTCGCTGAGTGCAGTTCAGAGGATGTTGTGTTCTTAGCTGGTGATTTTAATTGCACTGACAATGCAGTGATGGACAGGAATGGCCCTGAGCCTCACCCGGGGTCAGTCAAGGTGTTGCAGTCGGTCCTTCATCAGCAAGAACTTGTGGATGTGTGGAGGGAGTTAAACCCGACAGCGAGACAGTACACATGGCTCAAGGCCTCCAGTGGCATGTTATCTATGGCACGGCTGGACAGAATTTATACTTTACAGCACAATTTGAACCTCATTTTGGGCTCTTGCCTTCTGCCCACAGGGTTTTCAGACCATAGTTTAGCTCTCACTCGTTTTTCTTTGGGGTTTGAAAGTAATTTTAAATCTTTCTGGCACTTTAACTCTAAACTTCTTAAAGACTCTCTATTTCTTCAACACTTTCATCTCTTTTGGGACAAATGGAGACTCAGCAAAAGTGAATTCTCATCTCTGAAACAATGGTGGGATGTCTCCAAGGTCCAAATTAAACTGTTTTGCCAGTTTTATTCTGAACATTCTTCTAGAAAGGTCACCATGGCCATTAAAGAACTGGAAGAGGACATTGGGCTAATTCAAGCCAAACTGGATAGCGGTTTTGATGCCACTTTGCTTGAGTCCCTACAAGACAAAAAGGATTCTCTAAGGTCCCTGCTGGATGAACAGGTGAAGGGCGCCATTGTCCGGGGGAGATTCCAGAATATTTCTCACATAGACGCCCCTACGCAGTTTTTCTTTTCTTTGGAGAAAAAGGTTGCTCAGGCAAAAATCATTCACTGTCTGAAAACTGCAGATGGGACTGAAATGACGGAGACTGAGGAGATCAAGGAATTTGCCTTAAAATTTTACAAAGACTTATTCTCTGCAGAAACCGTGGACTTGTCTTCAACCACAGAATTTTTCTTTGATGACTTACCACAGTTGACTCCATCCACCAAGGAAGTACTCGACCTGCCACTATCGCTGGAGGAACTCACTAGTGCTCTTGGGAGTCTAAATCAGAACAAAGCCCCTGGGATTGATGGACTTCCCGTCGAATTCTACAAGTCCTTTTGGGATATCATGGGTAAGGACTTCCTGACTGTGTTCGTGGAAAGCATCAGGGATAAAGAACTTCCTGTGAGTTGTCGGAGAGCTGTTTTGACTCTTTTGCCAAAAAAAGGGGATCTTTGCAACATTAAGAACTGGAGACCAATCAGCCTACTCTGCTCAGACTACAAAATCTTTTCTAAAGCGTTGGCTCTTCGTCTGAGGACTGTTATGAACTGCTTGGTGGCTTTCGATCAGTCATACTGTGTCCCTGAACGATGTATTTTTGATAACATTTTCTTTGTGCGGGATTTGGTATCTGCATCTGAGACTCTTGGGTTTAAGGCGGGTCTTATCTCATTGGATCAAGAAAAGGCCTTTGACCGGGTAGACCACCAGTATTTATTTAAAGTTCTAGAGAGGTTTGGTTTTGGTGAGACCTTTCTAGGTTATATTAAATTAATGTACACAAATGTGTTTAGTGTTTTAAAAATTAATGGAGGATTGGGAGCCCCATTTTCTGTTACAAGGGGCATTCGTCAGGGGTGTGCACTCTCTGGTATGTTATACTCACTATCCATAGAGCCCCTGCTCCACAGACTTCGCCAATTACTTCATGGCCTGTCATTGCCTGTGTGTCCCACTGCATCCTTTAAAGTGGTGGCATATGCTGACGATGTCACAGTTGTCATCACTGAACCCAATGATGTTGTCCTGCTGCAGGACTGTTTACAGGTGTTTCAAACGGTGTCATCTGCCAGGGTCAACTGGTCCAAATGTAACGCCTTTCTGATGGGCAAGTGGGACTGTCCTCCCCCAAGCCTCCCAAGTGGTTTAACATGGAATTCTAAGGTGTTTAAACATCTGGGAATTTACATTGGGAAGTCTGGAGCCACAGCTGATAACTGGGAGGGCTTAATTGATCAAATTCAGGGGAGACTGAAGAAATGGAAATGGGTGGTCACCAAGCTCTCTTTTAGGGGTAGAGTGCTGATTATTAATAATTTAATCGCTTCAATGCTTTGGCATAAATTTAGGTGTGCAGATCCTCCACTTTGGCTATTAAAAGAAATTCAGAGAATTTTGCTGGATTTTTTTTGGGACAAAATTCATTGGGTTAAACGCAGTGTGGTACATCTGCCTGTGGATGAAGGTGGTCAGGGCTTGGTGGACATTCTGTGCAGAATTGAAGCTTTTAGGCTGACAGATTTACAGCGTCTTTTGTACGCCCCTCAGCCTTTACTGTGGAGGAGTTTGGCATTCGCTTTTTTTCATAGGGTTGGTAATCTTCTTTTTGATTTGCAACTCCTTTTCATTGACGTCAAGCAATTGGCGCTGTCTGTGCTGCCCGTTTTTTACCGCAATATGTTATTAATTTGGCATACTAAAGCAAGCAGAGTGGGAATTAATCTGGACTCAGTCTTCTGGTTACTTGAAGAACCAGTAGTATGGAATCCAACCTTGGAGTTTGACTCGGTTAGTTTGAACTCCCTGCTTATGAGGAAAGGCTTTACTAAAGTAGCTGACTTTATTGATCCGGTCAGCAACCAGTGGAAGTCTGAGGCAGCTGTGACACATGAGCTCGGGATTAGGTCTGTCCGCTTTGGGGGGTCGATTATTAACAAACTAAAAGTCTCTTTAGTGCAATTGGGTGCAGGTCCCCTGTGTGAGGAGTTTTTCTCTGGTGATCTCATAAAAGAGGCGGAACCTCCTGAATGTGACATTAGAATTAAACCAAATGTAAAAGATTTTATCAGGCCTAAAAACTCAATTTTAAAAATTAATCACATGAATGGAATTTTGTTCCAAGATTTGTCAAAAAAAGAATTGTATGACTGGTGTCTTAAAGTGTCCCATTTTATACATTTGAAAGAAATGACTGATACCCTCTGGAGGAACACTCTGTGTCTGCATGACACGACATCTCCAGCATGGAGGACTTTATATAAACCTCCCATTGAGAAAAGAGTTGGGGACTTGCAGTGGAGGATTCTACATGTAGCACTAGCTACCAATTCATTCTTAAAAACCATTGGCGCCAGCACAACAGATCAGTGTCCATTTTGCCTTCAGAAAGAAACAATTTATCATTTATTCCTGTATTGTACCAGATTACAACCATTGCTGACTTTCCTTGCTTTATTGTTGTTGAATTTGGGAATTGTATTTAATGAACTCATTTATATTTTTGGAATGTCGGTGTCGAGAATTCATAAAAGAGAATGTTTAATTTGTAATTTTTTGTTAGGCCAGGCCAAGATGGCAACTTTAAAAACAAGAAGAAATAGAGATAAAGGTCTGAAAACCACTGACGCCCTATTAATGTTTAAGGTCCTCCTTCAAAGGAGATTGAAGATTGAATTTGCATATTTTAAACTAATTAATCAATTAGGTGTATTTAGTGAAATCTGGGCTGTAAATGATGTTTTATGTTCCATGGAAAATGAATGTCTGGTACTAAAGTCTGAGTAGGAAAACTTTACTTTTAAATGTTTTTGAATGTTGGCTGTTAATTTGTATGCAGTTGTGTTATAATTGTTAATAAAGGTCATTTTAAAAAATTATCTATCTATCTATCTATCTATCTATCTATCTATCTATCTATCTATCTATCTATCTATCTATCTATCTATCTATCATATAGCACCTTCTCTATCTATCTATCTATCTATCTATCTATCTATCTATCTATCTATCTATCTATCTATCTATCTATCTATCTATCTATCTATCTGTCATATAGTGCCTTTCACATCTATCTATCTATCTATCTATCTATCTATCTATCTATCTATCTATCTATCTATCTATCTATCTATCTATCATATAGTGCCTTTCTATCTATCTATCTATCTATCTATCTATCTATCTATCTATCTATCTATCTATCTATCTATCTATCTATCTATCTATCTATCTATCTATCTATCATATAGTGCCTTTCACATCTATCTATCTATCTATCTATCTATCTATCTATCTATCTATCTATCTATCTATCTATCTATCTATCTATCTATCATATAGTGCCTTTCTATCTATCTATCTATCTATCTATCTATCTATCTATCTATCTATCTATCTATCTATCTATCTATCTATCATATAGCACCTTCTCTATCTATCTATCTATCTATCTATCTATCTATCTATCTATCTATCTATCTATCTATCTATCTATCTATCATATAGTGCCTTTCTATCTATCTATCTATCTATCTATCTATCTATCTATCTATCTATCTATCTATCTATCTATCTATCTATCTATCTATCTATCTATCTGTCATATAGTGCCTTTCACATCTATCTATCTATCTATCTATCTATCTATCTATCTATCTATCTATCTATCTATCTATCTATCTATCTATCTATCTATCTGTCATATAGTGCCTTTCATATCTATCTATCTATCTATCTATCTATCTATCTGTCATATAGTGCCTTTCACATCTATCTATCTATCTATCTATCTATCTATCTATCTATCTATCTATCTATCTGTCATATAGTGCCTTTCACATCTATCTATCTATCTATCTATCTATCTATCTATCTATCTATCTATCTATCTATCTATCTATCTATCTATCATATAGTGCCTTTCTATCTATCTATCTATCTATCTATCTATCTATCTATCTATCTATCTATCATATAGTGCCTTTCACATCTATCTATCTATCTATCTATCTATCTATCTATCTATCTATCTATCTATCTATCTATCTATCATATAGTGCCTTTCTATCTATCTATCTATCTATCTATCTATCTATCTATCTATCTATCTATCTATCTATCTATCTATCTATCTATCTATCTATCTATCTATCTGTCATATAGTGCCTTTCACATCTATCTATCTATCTATCTATCTATCTATCTATCTATCTATCTATCTATCTATCTATCTATCTATCATATAGTGCCTTTCTATCTATCTATCTATCTATCTATCTATCTATCTATCTATCTATCTATCATATAGTGCCTTTCACATCTATCTATCTATCTATCTATCTATCTATCTATCTATCTATCTATCTATCTATCTATCATATAGTGCCTTTCTATCTATCTATCTATCTATCTATCTATCTATCTATCTATCTATCATATAGCACCTTCTCTATCTATCTATCTATCTATCTATCTATCTATCTATCTATCTATCTATCTATCTATCTATCTATCTATCATATAGTGCCTTTCTATCTATCTATCTATCTATCTATCTATCTATCTATCTATCTATCTATCTATCTATCTATCTATCTATCTATCTGTCATATAGTGCCTTTCTATCTATCTATCTATCTATCTATCTATCTATCTATCTATCTATCTATCTATCTATCTATCTATCTATCTATCTGTCTGTCTATCATATAGTGCCTTTCACATCTATCTATCTATCTATCTATCTATCTATCTATCTATCTATCTATCTATCTATCTATCTATCTATCTATCTATCATATAGTGCCTTTCACATCTATCTATCTATCTATCTATCTATCTATCTATCTATCTATCTATCTATCTATCTATCTATCTATCTATCTATCTATCTATCTATCATATAGTGCCTTTCACATCTATCTATCTATCTATCTATCTATCTATCTATCTATCTATCTATCTATCTATCTATCTATCTATCTATCTATCTATCTATCATATAGCACCTTCTCTATCTATCTATCTATCTATCTATCTATCTATCTATCTATCTATCTATCTATCTATCTATCTATCTATCTATCTATCTATCTATCTATCTATCATATAGTGCCTTTCACATCTATCTATCTATCTATCTATCTATCTATCTATCTATCTATCTATCTATCTATCTATCTATCTATCATATAGTGCCTTTCTATCTATCTATCTATCTATCTATCTATCTATCTATCTATCTATCTATCTATCTATCTATCTATCTATCTATCTATCTATCTATCTATCTATCTATCTATCTATCATATAGCACCTTCTCTATCTATCTATCTATCTATCTATCTATCTATCTATCTATCTATCTATCTATCTATCTATCTATCTATCTATCATATAGTGCCTTTCTATCTATCTATCTATCTATCTATCTATCTATCTATCTATCTATCTATCTATCTATCTGTCTATCTATCTATCTATCTATCTATCTATCTATCTATCTATCTATCTATCTATCTATCTATCTATCTATCTATCTATCTATCTATCTGTCATATAGTGCCTTTCACATCTATCTATCTATCTATCTATCTATCTATCTATCTATCTATCTATCTGTCTGTCTGTCTATCATATAGTGCCTTTCACATCTATCTATCTATCTATCTATCTATCTATCTATCTATCTATCTATCTATCTATCATATAGTGCCTTTCACATCTATCTATCTATCTATCTATCTATCTATCTATCTATCTATCTATCTATCTATCTATCTATCTATCTATCTATCTATCTATCTATCTATCTATTTTTGTATTTAAAGAGTTTCTGTAAAAATCTGGGCTGGAATGTACAAGGTTAAAGCAGATCATTTCTGACTCCAGAGGCAACAAGCAGGGAGAATACATTCTGAGGACCCCATTTATCAGTAACAAATATGGATTTCATTGATTGTGTACTTTTGCAATTAACTGTGTATTTAAGAAGTGCAGTCAACAACTGTAATTGAATTGTTGCCTGTACGGCTACACACATGTGAAAATAAAGGCTTCTCCTCCATGCTGGTAATGGCTCAGTGAATTTACCTTTGACATATGCAAAACAACTTCTACATAAGACAGAGGTCACTTTGGAACCAAGTGTTGGGGACAAATAAAGTTAAAATCAAACTCACAAAAGGTTTGCTTGGATAAAAAATCAGGAGTGTGCACCCCTCAACTTTCTTGTATACTGCGGTAGAGGAAAAGGTCATCAGAGCCACTTTCAGTTGACAATATTTCCCAAATATCATATCTCTTTGCAGTATATAAACTAGTAAAACAAGTCTGATATCAGCATAACCCGAAAGGCATCTTAGCAAGGAAGAAGCCACTGCTCTACAGCTACCATCAAAAAGCTAGACTGCATTTTGCAATGGCACATGGGGACAAAGATCTTACTTAATGTGGGAAATGTCCTCTGGTCTGATGAATCCAAGATCAAGCTGTTTAGTGAAAATGACCACAGTTATGTTTGGAGGAAAAAGGGTGAGCCTGGTAAGCCAAAGAACACTATCCCAACTGTCCAGCATGTTGTGGGGGTGCATTGCTGCAGGAAGGACAGGTGCATTTCACAAAATAGATGTCATCATGAGGAAGGAAAATTATGTAGATATACTGTACTACAGCAACATCTCAAGAGCTCAACAAGGAAGTTGAAGCTCAGTCACAAATGGGTCTTCCAAATGGACAATGACCCCAAGCATACCTCCAAAGTTGTGGCAAAATGGCTTAAGGACAACCAGGTCAAGGTATTGGAGTGGCCATCACAAAGTCCTGACCTCAATCCGAATGAAAATTTGTGGGCAGAACTGAAAAAGTGTGTGCGAGCAAGGAGGCCTACATACCTGTCCCAGTTACACCACTTCTGTCTGGAAGAATGGGACACAATTCCAACAACTTATTGTAAGAAGCTTGTGGAAGAAGAAGGAAGAGGTTGGAAACATGTGCCGATAGCACATTGCTGCACCCACCACACAATGAACCACCTGGATTGGGACCCGAGTGCAGTGGGTGACAACTTAGCACCACACTGGAACAATGTGAGGTATTTTACGGTGGCTGGGCGACCCACAGTGTTGGGCTCATGTTAAACAATTTAAAGGCAGTGCTACTAAATGTTAACAAAGTGTATGGAAACTTCGGACCCACTGGAACTGTGATATATAATAAAAATAAAATACAGTTATGTCCATAAATATTTGGACAGAGACAGCTTTTTTCTAATTTTGGTTCTGTACATTACCACAATGAATTTTAAATGAAACAACTCAGATGCAGTTGAAGTGCAGACTTTCAGCTTTAATTCAGTGGGGTGAACGAAATGATTGCATAAAAATGTGAGGCAACTAAAGCATTTTTGTAACACAATCCCTTCATTTCAGGGGCTCAAAAGTAATTGGACAATTGACTCAAAGGCTATTTCATGGGCAGGTGTGGGCAAGTCCGTCGTTATGTCATTATCAATTAAGCAGATAAAAGGCCTGGAGTTGATTTGAGGTGTGGTGCTTGCATGTGGAAGATTTTGCTGTGAACAGACAACATGCGGTCAAAGGAGCTCTCCATGCAGGTGAAAGAAGCCATCCTTAAGCTGCAAAAACAGAAAAAACCCATCTGAGAAATTGCTACAATATTACGAGTGGCAAAATTTACAGTTGGGTACATCCTGAGAAAGAAAGCAAGCACTGGTGAACTCAGCAACGCAAAAAGACCTGGATGTCCACGGAAGACAACAGTGGTGGATGATCTCAGAATCATTTCCATGGTGAAGAGAAACCTCTTCACAACAACCAACCAAGTGAACAACACTCTCCAGGGGGTAGGCGTATCGATATCCAAGTCTACCATAAAGAGAAGACAGCATGAAAGTAAATACAGAGGGTGCACTGCAAGGTGCAAGCCACTCATAAGCCTCAAGAATAGAAAGGCTTGATTGGACTTTGCTAAAGAACATCTAAAAAAGCCAGCACAGTTCCGGAAAAACATTCTTTGGACAGATGAAACCAAGATCAACCTCTACCAGAATGATGGCAAGAAAAAAGTATGGAGAAGGCGTGGAACAGCTCATTATCCAAAGCATACCACATCATCTGTAAAACACGGTGGAGGCAGTGTGATGGCTTGGGCGTGCATGGCTGCCAGTGGCACTGGGACACTAGTGTTTATTGATGATGTGACACAGGACAGAAGCAGCCGAATGAATTCTGAGGTGTTCAGAGACATGCTGTCTGCTCAAATCCAGCTAAATGCAGTCAAATTGATTCATGATACAGATGGACAATGACCCAAAACATACAGCCAAAGCAACCCAGGAGTTTATTAAAGCAAAGAAGTGGAAAATTCTTGAATGGCCAAGTCAGTCACCTGATCTTAACCCAATTGAGCAGGCATTTCACTTGTTGAAGACTAAACTTCAGACAGAAAGGCCCACAAACAAACAGCAACTGAAAGCCGCTGCAGTAAAGGCCTGGCAGAGTATTAAAAAGGAGGAAACCCAACATCTGGTGATGTCCAGGAGTTCAAGACTTCAGGCTGTCATTGCCAGCAAAGGGTTTTCAACCAAGTATAAGAAATGAACATTTTATTTCCAGTTATTTAATTTGTCCAATTACTTTTGAGCCCCTGAAATGAAGGGATTGCGTTAAAAAAATGCTTTAGTTGCCTCACATTTTTATGCAATCGTTTTGTTCACCCCACTGAATTAAAGCTGAAAGTCTTCACTTCAACTGCATCTGAGTTGTTTCATTTAAAATTCATTGTGGTAATGTACAGAACCAAAATTAGAAAAAGTTGTCTCTGTCCAAATATTTATGGACCTAACTGTATATATAATAAAAAGCAAAAATACTCGTCAGTGAACATTATTACAAAAAATTACTGTTGCCCTGCACAAGGCAGATGCCTGGAGGACCACAGTAGCTGCAGGTTTTCATTTGAACCCTTTTCTTAATTACTGGCCTGTTTTTGCTGCTGATTAACTTCTTTTGAGTTCATTTTAATTAAGTTGTTTTTTAAGATTTGTTTCTATGAATTTCTTCATTTTTTTCCTTAAATGGCACCCAAACAGAAATGAAATGTGAAGTGAGTGAGCCAACAGAAGACCAACTAAGTCAGGGCCTCAAACTCCAACCAGTTGTTTAATTAGGCGCAGAGTCTTATTGTTAATTAAACCCGTTTTTTAATTCCATGGCTTGTTGCTGCTCTCATAGTGCAGTAGCATACATTTCCAGAACTGAAAACTGTTAAAATGTTTTGGGGACCTGAGCAGTTCAACATTCCTGAGACCTTCATCTTTCTTTATTTTCAAATACAGAATGAATCAAAATTATGTTAACATTTGAATGATGGAAACAATTTATTCACAAAACATACTTCATATGTGCAAGATGATTTACAGGAATGTCTCAACCTGTTCACCATCATGTTCAACACATAAATTGTCCACAAAAATTATATACAAGTACATACATAGCAGTACCATTAGTGTTAACATAATTTTGACTCAAACTGTATTGTATGATGGGCACAGTTTGTTGGTCATATTTTGTATGTCATTATTGTTTAGCAGCTATTTAAGGAAAAAGCAACAATTAAGTGGGCTGAGTCTTCAAGATCAAGTCAACTAAAATTAATTCTAAAGAAGTTAATTAGGAGCAAAAACAAGTCACTAATTAAGAAAAGGTTTCGAATGAAAACCTGCAGCCACTGTGGTCCTCCAGCACTGGAGCTGGGGACCCCTACCTTAAACTATATGCCAGATTTACAGCTTGTTAGTATATAATCTGTGGAGGGGTCATAAAGTGAGTTTTAAAGGACTCACCCCAAGTGTATATAAACGGCTGACTTCAGCTGTACATATCTAGAAATACTGAGAGGATCCTCTGTGGACCTGTCTGCTCTGAAGGCAAACTGAGGGGAGTCCAGAGAGACCGGTTTGATGCTCTGGATGCAAGTCATGAACAGTCTTTCGAAGCTCTTCATCAGAACTGGAGTCAGTGCAAATCGGTGGATAGTCACTGAGACAAGTCACTGTGCTCGTCTTCGTGATGGGCACAATACGTCGGTGTTTTGGTGTAAGGCTGTATCTGCGATCGAAATTACAGTTACAGTTAAAGTCGACAGCTGCTAAGGATCAACTTAAGGCACAAACTTAACTCAGCTTACAGTTACACGGAGAGACGATGGCAAGTGCTCTCGAAAAAGCAGGAGGTGTAGCGCCGCTTAACGTATTAGAAAAGCATCGCCCGAACAATTGGTTTAATTTCCTCCCAGCTAGGTGGCGCTGAAGTTCCACGATCAGCTTTTCCAGCATCGGTTTGTCTTCAGCTGTAGTTGAGCTAACGCTGGGCATATCACAGGGCAGCATCAAACAAACTAGACCTAAATAACATGAAAGCAATCATTCAGAGAGTGACTAGAGCCAGCGTAACAGGTTAGTGTCAAAGCGACGAAAGAAAAGACAACCCGCGATTGCTATGACCTTTTTTTTCCTGATGGCAGGGTGTGACATACAATAATGAAAGCATGTCGGTGCTCATTTTCGGCTGTGGGGCTTGAACGAAATGGAGGCCATTCAGCGGGTTGCGGGCGCTTTGCGTCGCTAAGCGGCAGAGGTGCGCGACCGTAACGGCAACGGAACACAAGCACTTTGCAAACGCGCGGAGAGCAAAGGTGGCAACTCTTCACTTCCTTCTTTCCTGGATAAGTCTATCGATTGTATGGTGTTCACTTCCCCCGCGTCACAAGAAGCGCAGCTTTCGACTTTAAAGGCAGCGACACATTTTGTCAGACGAAAAGTCCAGCGTGTACGTGCGCGTACACGAGCAGAGCTTTCTCGGTGTCAGCCGCCCGCGACTAGCACGTGGGACAGCGCCTCAGCGGCACGACTTCCTTAACGCGACGTCACACGTAAACATTCGAAATGTTGGGAAGTTAAAAAAAAAAAAAGGTTTGGACTAAGTGTAGCAGCGGTGCATGCTGTTTTAAATGCTTGGAAAAGAATTAGCATATAGTCGTGCCGCATCTGCCTACAGCCCGCTGGTGTAAATTCAAATTTGTAAAACATTTGCATAAGGTAACGCCCCTTCGGTGGATAATCCTGCTGAGGCACGCCCTCTTTTCAGGTCACTTGTAAAAAATTTGCATAAGGTAACGCCCCTTCGGTGGATAACCCCACTAAGGCACGCCCTCTTTTCGGCCCTCGTGACCAGCTGTTGTCTTTTGTGACGGAGTTGATGCTTTTATTAAAAAAATCACTTATCTTGCATTATGCAAGAAGGAAGTGGGATATTTTTTAATAAGGGGCACTGCAGTGGTTACTAAATGCACACTGGGACAATTTAGAGTCAACCTAAGAGCATGTTATTAGCCTGAAAATAACAATTCATTCATTTATTCACGCGGAGAGCTAAAGGGTTATGTTCAAAAAGAAGCCATGGACACGTTTGAGTTTGGAACATATTTTTTGGATACATACAGTATGACAGTGTGCATGTGTAACGAGCCTCTTTCTGCATGGCCTTTGTCCAGAACTGTTAGTTGTTTTGAATGCACATGAAAACGAAAATGGAAATTTTAAAGCACAGTTAGTGGAGCCTGAACTGGCTATATACACAGCCAAATATTAGATTTAGAGGAGCAAGAGCATGACTGCATGAACCTTTGAAATGGTATATTGTAAAGGATGAGAAAAAATCATTTTGGTGGTTTTAAAATTTTTCTCTTTGAATATACTAAGCATGCAAATGAAGGTACAAGGGTAAATCAAAAGGCAATTAGAAAATTAAGTGGAAACTGCAATGGGTAGAAGTTGATGCAATACAAAACATTTGCTATGGCTTATGGGAGTTTGAACATGCACAGCGCAGCATTCTGCTGTTAGTCTAGCCAAAGTCAAATGAATATGGTTACTCTGCTGGAGGATCACACCATTGTTGGACAATTTGGTGTTGTGAAATTTCTTTGGATAGAAGACATTAAGCCTGCTTAACTTCACTGAAGGATGTTAGCTCAATATGGAAGTGAAAAACAGAGTGACTCAACAAAAAGAAGAAAAAACAAGGGAAACCAATAAAGCTCAATCTGGTCGACCATCAACAACAGGCACCCAAGCCTGTACCAACATGGCAAATGTCTTCATCAGAGAAGCCCAACAGATTTTGTTGTCCTCTGTTGCTGCACGTTTGGTTTTCCGCTATGGATCTGCACATGCCATGGTGCATGATGGCTTGCCGTACAGTAAATCTGCAGAAGATGGGTACCCAAACAGCTTACTGATCTGCACGAGCCAACATCCTTCAGCAGGTTTCACGACCCTGGCTCAAACAAATCTCACTATGGCGCATTGTTCAACAACGGTGCGATCCCACGGCAGAGCATCAATGTTTGTTTGACCTCAGCTTCAACTGGACTAATGGTAGAGCTCTGCACTGTGTATGTTTGAAGTACCCATAAGCCATCTCAAATATGTTGTATTGTGCCAGCTTCAATCTGTTGGCCGTTACCACACCATTTTCAAATTGCCTTTTCTTTTTGATTCACCTTTGTAATTCCCATGTGTGTATGTATTCATCTTGATCTGTTTAGCTCTCTTCTGAGCCTGTGTTACCCAATTCACAGTTGCTATAATCCGTAGCTACTGTCATCTTCATAGTAACAGTAATGCACCTGTATAATGCATCACTGCCACTGTAACTGCCGTTCTATGGTGTATATTTGTGAGGGGTGTGTTGTCTGTTATAATAATATTATTTATTTATTGAGCTTCTGTTAAAAGCCGAATTTTTCTCTGGGGATAAATAATGATCTATCTACACTATATTGCCAAAAGTATTGGGACACCAGCCTTTACACACACATGAACTTTAATGACATCCCATTCTTAATACATAGGCTTGAATATGGAGTAGGCCCACATATGCAGCTATAACAGCTTCAACTATTTTGGGAAAGCTTTCCACAAGGTTTAGGAGTGTGTTTATGGGAATTTCTGACAGTTCTTACAGGAGACCATTTATGAGGTCAGGCACTGATGTTGGACAAGAGGGCCTGGCTTGCTCGCAGTCTCCGCTCTAATTCATCCCAAAGGTGTTCTGTCAGGTTAAGGTCAGGACTCTGTGCAGGCCACCAAACTCGCTCATCCGTTTCTTTATAGACCTTGGTTTGTGCACTGGTGTGTGTACAGTCATGTTGGAACAGGAAGGGGCCATCCCAAAACTATTCCCACAAAGTTGGGAACATGAAATTGTTTCACAAATGTTTTGTAGAAGCAGTCTGCATGCCTAGGTGCTTGAGATTATACCCTTGTGGCCATGGAAGTGATTTGAACACCTGAATTCAGTGATTTGGAGGGGTGTCCCAATAATTCTGGAGTCTTTATACATACTTAAACTTTATGTCCCTTCGCTTTCATCCATCTGTCTTATGAGCACAAAGTTGGATTGCACAAAAATACATTTTTTGCCTCTAAGTAAATAACTAGAGAACTCAATGACACATTAACACCATCTAACATTTGGCCAGTTTAGCATCTCTGTTTATTCATTCCTTCTGCAAGTCTGAAGTCATCTGCAAAACATACACACCTTATTATTTTGGTGTACATTTCTGCATTATAAGGTTTGGCAGATTTGCCAATCTCCTGCCCCCACCCTTGATTTATTTCATTTAGATTCGTAGAAAGAAATTGGGTATAGGTGAAAAGTTACTCCAAACAGTTAAACTTACAGTAGTGAATAGCAACATATCAATTATGCCAAAATACAGGTGTAAATATGTTTTAAAGAAATACTCCACTCAAAAATGATATTTTCTTAATATGTCAAATGTAGTTTTGTGGTTAGAGCTAAAGAAATGTTTAGTCACATTACTCTTGTTGCTAATACAAATGTCAGTTATCCAGTTGTATGTACAAAACATACAAACGCATGCTGTTTGGTTAAAGTATTGTTATGGATTATCAGCACACATCATAAACAAGAAACTAAAGCCCCCTAGGCATGACTTTTTGAATTGAAGACCCGCTTCACCCTCTCATTCATTGGTCAAGAGTGCTGTCTTCAGTTGAAAACTCAGTACTTAGATTGGAGACAATCTAGGAAAAGCTTGGGTTGCTGCTGGCAGTCGTTGGTGGTTATCCTGTGGTATGTGTGTGGATCCCAATGCCTTTAGTGATGGAGACACTGTGCTGTTATAATGGTGCCATCCTTCAGATGAAACTTAAAACCAAGGTCCTGACTTTCTGAGGCCATAAAAGATCCCTGGGCATTATTTCTAAAAGAAGGGTGTATCCCGATGTCCAGGCTAAATCGCCCATCATAGCCTAGTCATTCTGGCCCCCAAATCATCACCTGTCTCTAATTGGCTAACAATCTCCCTCACCCCTTCACCACCTAATAGCTAATGTGCAGCGAGCATACTGGTGCAAAAATAGCTGCCATCGCATTGTCCAGGTGAATGCTCCAAATTGGAGATGGTTGTAGTGGTTCTCTGCTCTTCTTTTAAAGCATTTTGAGTAGTCAGAAAAGTGCTATATACTGTAAATACAATTTCTTCTTCTTGTACGTTTCCCTTATATTTGTATTCATGTGCCTATAAAAAGTTTCATTATATCTGTCCATGAAAGTGTCTGCTAATTAAATTGGTATAAGTACAAACATAGGATACATGATTGTATGTATTTTCATTTCTGGTCTGAATTCTGTATGAAAACAACACATTGCTTTGAATTATTTTTGTATAAACATCCTAAATAAAAAGCATGTGGACTGTACTGTAGAGCATTGTCTTCAAGCTTTTTCAAACAAACCTTGTGATATATTTAACTAAATATACACATTTTAACAAGAGTGTATAAAATTCTATTTTTGTATTGTGTTTTTATATATTTTACCTATTTAAAACATTTAATTATGCATTTTTTGTGCAGTTGGAGAAGAACAGATAAGTTCAATTGGGAGAGGAATTTGTGTTTTATTGGGAATTTCTTTAGAAGACACTCAGAAGGATGCAGAATACATGTAAGTGTTGTATGTGTATGTATTTATGTTTATTTATTTATTATTAAACATTTTAATGTTGAATAGAATGTTGCTGTTTTCAGTAAAGGGCTGAAAGATTAAAAAAATCACAAAAGCTGATTTTCAATGTTTAATTTCTGTGTCTACTATGTAAAGTTCTTATTGCCCCAATTTCCCTTTTAACATCCAACTATTTCATGAATCCACGTAATGATGTTTAGTGAAAAGAGAAAGATGGGGCCTATCCCAGCATCATTAGTTTCAAATCTGATTTTGACAGTTCTAGATGGTTCAACACATTATAATTAAAATAAACATAGCATTAAAATTTTGGAAGCAAAATTACTTGTGCTTGTGTGCAGCAGAAGTCATTTTTTTCTTACTGGCTGTTCTGTTCTTAATCTATCTTACTGTTTAGCTGCCACAATCTGTAAAAAAAAATGGTTGTTTATATAACAGGAGGAACTATTTGTTTTTATGGAGTGTTATTTACATTATTACTTGGCTTTGAGAAGCAAGCAGCTAACCAATACTGGAAATCTGTTGGAGAATTAGAGCCCATAAAAACACAAATACAAAATGAAATTTTGGTATTGCCATAGAACAGAGGTTCTTAACCGGGGGTCTCGGGTATGAGAACCAAATGCTGGGGGTATGGGATTCGATCTCTGGGTACTGGTATTTATTTTATTTAATGTATTAATTTATACTTGGGTAGTACATGAATGGAATACGATAGAATCTTCAAGAACATTTGATATTTCCTGCAAATGCTTGTATTTAATTTTAAACATGTGTAAAATCCCAGCTTACCCAAGCTTGGCAATGAGGGCAATGAATGTTTTGGTTCCTTTCACAACTACGTATCTCTGTGAAACAGGATTCTCTGCATTATTAAATCAGAAATCAAAGTGGAGAAATCGACTTGATGTGTCAGATGACATGCGAGTAGCTTTGTCCGTAACTGTACCCCGTTTCCATGCTTTGATTGCACAAAAACAACAGCAAATACCTCACTAGATTAGTGAAAGTCTGTGTTATGTGGTCGAGATATTGAAAAAACTTGCACATTTAAGTTTGTTTTCTTCTTTTGTGTAATACTCAACTGTAAGAAGTAAAATTATTGGTTTATAATCTGAAACAGGTGAATCAAAGTTATATTGTAAAATAGTTGTAGCTGTTTGTATATTTGTCATTTGTCATTTTTTTAATTTTGCTTTTTGTAAATAAATATGATAAAGCTATCAATGCTTATGATTTTATTTCATGTTCTCTTCCTAGCTGTCCATATCTAAAGTACAGTAAATTCAAGCTGTTGACGTATTTGGAAATCATACTGGCAACTAATATAAGGAACGGTAATTCTTATTTCGACAGTCAAGTAAAGGGGGCATGGGACCATATTGGACAATCCATTGGGGGTCTGGAGTCATCAAAAGGTTAAGAACCCCTGCCATAGAAGAAGAAACCACCATGCCAGAACACATGATGTATACACCCAACCAGTATTTTCTGCTTTATCTGGGCTTCCTCAAGCCCGATAAATGTTACTCCTTTTCTTGTGGATAGAATTCCTCTCATTTCTTTGACCATCTCCTTTTTTTAAAGTTTGTTTATACTTTTGGCCTTAAGTCATCTAATTATGCAAGCACTTTTCACCCACTCATTCTGTCTTCTATCAAATCCACCTTATCCTGTTTTTTATACTGGAACTTCACAATTTACTGCCTTTATACTGTTCTCTATCTCAGCTCACACAGAAAAAAAAAAATCCAACGTGAGCATCAGTAGGCTTTGCACTCTGGGAACCAAGTTACCCAAACTTTTCTATAACATTTCAGTAATTTTTTTTCCCACTCTGATGCTGATCTTTCTGATCATAAAATAGGTCTTTACGATAGCAATTGACAACAAGAATTCATAATTATTTGCAGAATTACGGTATTTGATTACATTGTCGTCTTAGTTTGGTATTTTTCCATTCAGCCGTTTTAGCTGTAGACCATCCTCAAGAAACTGTGACACACAGACACACACACACCAGACAGACACGCACCATCACTGAGATATCAATGTTTTCGGTATCAGGAACCCTAAAATGTCGAGATCCATTCGAAAACTGGAGATCAGAATTTTTTGATGAATCTAAAGCTTTTGCTCCTCCCCCAGGTTATGGTGGGAGTGGGCGCAAAAGCAAAAATGTACTTTATTATTGTAAAGTCAGTCCTTTTTAGTTTTTCTTCATTCCTTTTCATTCCATGAAAATAATGCTGCATCTTTCTTTCCGTCTTCATACACCTAAGTAACAAAATGTACATACTAGAGATGTGAAATAAAAATCCTTTAAATATTTAGAAGATTTGAGGTTGAAAACCGCTTAGGAGCATAAAAAAACTGCCTAAGTCAGACCCCCTCCTTCTCTTAACCACAATCAAATTGTGCTTTATGGAGAAAACAACAGCAAAAACGATCCATTCTATCCATTTTCTCAACTCGCTTATCAGGACAGTGTCACTGGGTGTCTAGAGCCTATCCCAGCAATCATCATGCACAAAGCAGGAACTTATGGTCTGGGTGGCAGTTCATTGCAGGGTGATCAGACACACAACACACACAGACCAATTTAGCAAAAACTGTTTCTGATAAACCATATTTCTCTTTGGTCCAGTCATGTTATTCCTGACTGTTTCACTAAAGTCTTTCATAGCAAAGCACCAAATTGAATCAACTCTTCAAAGAATTCACTTTATTTATTTATTTATTTTTTTTAGATAGATCTTTATTGTCATTGTCACTTTTACAAAGAAACAACAAAATTGAAGATGCAGTCAACTCAGTGTGAGGAATAAGAGTTAAAAAGACAAGAAGAGAGAAAATAATAACAAACCGAATAGTAATAAAAGTACTTTACAAAATATACAAATTGCACTTTTTGACTTAAGTCTATATTGCACATTGGGAGAATGATACGGGGCAGTTTTTATTCTGAGTTCAGGGCCATGATTGCTTTTGGATAAAAGCTGTTTTTAAGACGGTTTGTCCTGGTTTTCATTGCTCTGTATCTCTTGCCCGATGGCAAAAGCTGGAAGAGGCAATGACCGGGATGTGATGAATCCTGTGAAATGTCTATTGCTTTTTTTTATCAATTAATCTTCAGATACTGCGATGGGTTGGCACCCTGCCCAGGATTGGTTCCTGCCTTGTGCCCTGTGTTGGCTGGGATTGGCTCCAGCAGACCCCCGTGACCCTGTGTTCAGATTCAGCGGGTTGGAAAATGGATGGATGGACCTTCAGATAGCTGTAGCTTTTCTTGCATATTGTACTGTATTTTTCTGTACATCAATTATATAGGAAGCACAGTGGTGCTATAGTTACTGTTACTTCCTTAGAACTGAAGGTTGAAGGGAATCAGTGTTCAAATCGTTGCTAGATCATTTTGTATGCTGAGCTTGCTCATTTTCTCTTTGGTTTCTTTGAGTTGTTTTGTTTTCGCCCACAATTCCAAGAACCTAAGTGTAATGTTACGTGGTCTCTGTGAATTGACTTAGCTTGACTGAGTTTTTCAGAGATGGACTGGTGTGCTATGCATGGTTACCTCCTATGCCTTATGAGACTCCATTCAGCCATGTCATAGAATATTGTGTGTTCTGTAAGAGGATGGTGGATCGATTACCCAATTAAATGTTGTTATGTGCTTTCTGAAGGTGAGAGAGAACATTTACAATATACCATTTTCTCTTGGTATGGTCATATTAACTTCATACATTTAAAAAGAATTGACAGAGAATCTTGACTGACCAATATGATTGTTTTGTTTAATGGGGCTAAATGCAACACTTATGCTTTGTCAGGATTTGAGGGTGTGCAACCAGGGTTCTTAACAGAAACAATTGCTGCAATTATTTATTACCACCAATTTCTTAAACATGGGGCGTCTCATTTAATCAGGTGGCGTGTTTCTGCTTTCATTTTGGCAATCTGAAAATTTCCTTGATAATAACTTGCCTGCTCTGCTGTTGACTACCGAATTATTTTCAGTTTATTGTTAATTTGCAGTTGGTTGAAGGGAACGACATAAACAAAAACTCATAATGTTCATACATTGCTGTACCAAAAAGAATTTTATAAAACTTGTATTTTCAATTCACTTCATTGTGAACTTCATGGAGTCGTAAAATGTAAACTGTTGGCATTTTTTATGAACGCAACCCTAACACCTGCAGTAAGTCGGAGACTTATGTTGGAAGTTCAATTAACTGTAGGTTAACACTTTACCTAAGATTAGGAAACTGGTGAATTGAAAACTTGCTGCCACTGTGACTCTATGGAACTGGTGTTGCCATCTTATGATCTGTATATACAGTAGTAGTTTAGCTGCTGACTCTTTTAGTGTGATGTAATTTGCAAGATTAGTTATAATATTAAAATGCTTTATTTGAATAAGTCAGTGATTAAAAGTACAACATCTTATGAGTAGCCACTTCTACTGGCTCTTAGTTTATTAACATTGGTAATTCTAACTAAGTATGTTGGATTTTTATGACTTGTCAATGGTATTAATACTTTGTTATGCCCACCAGCAGGTGTTTTACAACATAAGGCCCGTGTATTTGTTTTTTTATCAAATATTGTGAACACTTAATATGGAGAGCACCACAGACATTCACACATTTATCAGGCATCATTAGTACTTGTTCTCATCCTGACAGTTGAATTTCCGATACAGTACTGTTTAGAATAATATAATTGGGTCATAAGCTGTTTTATTCCAGTAAATGCCAAACAGAATAGAGGTAAAGGTTGTAATTAGTTTAATGAGTTTTGGACTGTCAGGCTCGCTAATTATATTTTCATTTTTTCTTGACCAATTTCTGGTCTACACAATAGTATCTACTGTAAAAATTACTGAAAAATTAAGAATAACTAATTGATTGGTCATCTCATTGATATGCTGATTAGAATGAACTGTTATAACTGTGAGTGGATATGGATGCATGTGTCTCCAGACAGTAGTGTAAAGGAAAAATGAGTTAAAATTGGCGTACATTTGATTTTCATTTAATATTGCAAATTTTCTTTTTCTTTTTTAGGGTGCGTAAGATTTTGAACCTTCGCTTATTTGAAGATGATAATGGAAAACACTGGTGTAAAAGTGTGATGGACAAACAGTATGAAATCTTATGTGTTAGTCAGTTTACACTGCAATGCATCTTGAAAGGAAACAAACCTGACTACCATGCAGCAATGCCCACAGAGCAGTCAGAACCTTTTTACAATGATTTCTTAGAGCACATGCGACGGGGTTATAAACCTGAAATGGTTAAAGGTAAGAGTTCCAGTGTTCTTTTTGATTATCTATTTGTTTGAGCTGTAACGTCTTTGTAATTTAACTATTTTAAGTCCTTATTTTTTATGTCTTATATGACTGCTATGAATCTTAGCTGACAAAAAAAAAAAACAACATGAAGTTTGTTGGGTTTCCAGGCCTGTTGCTCATTTGAAGAGATGTCTTTTCTTTGTCTGGGTCCATCAGGAAGATGAAATTGAGTATTGAGGCTGGAGCAAAGGGAGACACAATCTGAAACACCAAGAGGTCTCAGACATTTACCTACTTGGTTCTGTAGTGAATCCATCCTGAAACATGAACTTAAAGCAAAAAACACACACACACACAGCCAGGTGATGATTACCTTAAAGGGAGGACTTTATGATGTAGTCAATGAATTTGCAGGAATTCTGTACACAGAAAGCTAACTAAAAACATATCGACAAAGTCCAATTTGCAAAAAAGGATTTAAAGTCAGAAGAGCAAAGCAGAGGTCTAAATGCTAAATAAGGACTTAGCCCTGACTTTCGAAAGTAAAAAATGACTGGCAAGAAAGTATTTTTTGGAAATCACTTTATCAAAACGTGGGATGTGAACTCTGCACGCAGCCACGTTTTACTTGTACAGCGCCTTACGTCAGATACAGTTAACATAGAGCACCTGATCAGCAACAGTACACAACCAATGCTAAAATTTATGGTGTGATAAAGTCATGAAAATAACAATAAAAAAATTCTACAACCAAAAGTGCAAAACGTGCACATAATAAAATTTGGATAAATCAAATCCTATAAATAAAACATAAGGACTCATGACAGGTTCCAAGCTATACTGGTCAGTTTTGACTACCATAATAATTCATGCTCTGACATATGACAGATAAAATTATTTAGGTTTATATTAAATTAATAATTACCATCTGCGGTGGGCTGCTGCCCTGCCCGGTGTTTGTTTCCAGCCTTGCGCCCTGGGATTGGCTCCAGCAGACCCCCGTGACCCTGTAATGAGGATATAGCGGGTTGGATAATGGATGGATGGATAATAATTACCATTGCTTTCATTGTTAATTACGATATAGTTTAGTCTTTTATTTGTACATTGGAAATGGTTAACTTCTAGATGTTTTACTTGCCTAACTGCGTATGATCAATTTAAATTGTGTATATGATGATGTACTAATCTACATAGGTTTGAGGTGTAAAATTGATTTTCAAACTACATCTTTAACAATCCAAGCTGTAGACAAAATAACTTTTGTTTTAATTAGATTATTTCAGAATATGACGGTATAGTGAGTAGTGCTAGTGCCGCAAAACTTCAAGAGGCTGGGTTAAAATTGCAGTTCCGTCACTGTTTGTGTGTTTTGTAGAGTCTGGATGGAAGACCTGCAGTTCCGCTATATTTTCATGTTGAAACTGCAAAAAGATCAATAATGTTATATTATAAATGACATTACCAGCTTTACTGATGGGATTGCAATATTATGTTTTATAACATTTTTAGACATAAACATTTTAAGTATATTCATGCCAATATTTCTCACTTGTATTTTTGTATGATTTTTAATTTAATATATTGACAATTTATTATTTTTTTTTATTAGCCTAACTAATAGGTACACAGCATCACTGGTAAGACTTGTTACAAGTGTTTGGTACATTGTTGAAATTACATTATAGATGCATTTTTTGTATATATAATTTTTCTTTGGTGTATACAATGGAAATATTTTCCATCAGCTAATTAAGTACTTTTATTTATATTCATCTAACTATTTTTCATTACATTTCTTAACATATGCTGATGCTTTTGTGATCTTTACCTGCAAGTTCACAATCAGATTTGGATTTTCTGGGCACAAAGGATGGAGCCTGCTGGCACTGTGATTCAGAAGTAATTCTGTGGGATCAATTCATGTACACCTTTATATAGCTTGATATATACAGTAGCTGGGCTTGTAAGATAATGTTTTTGTAAGTGACCATTATAAGGCACTTTTTGTTTCCATGATAATGAGGATTCAGTGTGGTATCGTATATTCTATTTAAAGTCATATGTAATATGTAGTACTATTTGAAAACCTCTGTGCTGAAGTAAACCAGCTAATTGAAATGAAAAAGTACTATTTTAAATCTAACCTTTATTATTCAAAATAAGGCTTTTGTTTGTTTTTCAGGGATAATAGCTGTTGTCTAAAAACTAAACAGTTGAAAGTGGCATTTAACATTTGGAACATATGGCATTATTTAAATATTTGAACTATGTAACTTTTTTGAGAAATATGGCACAGAAATGATCAGTGTACACTGACTGATTGATTCTTTAATTGATTTACAGATGGAAAGTTTGGAGCCTATATGCAAGTTCACATTCAGAATGATGGACCCGTTACTATAGAACTAGAATCTCCAGCAGGTCCCAGTGATCCAAAGCAGGTATTTTTAGACATATTAGCTTTTATCAGAGCAATGAATATTTAGATGTCTTGTTCCTCCAACAAAATTACTAACACTTTTTTTTTGTAAGTTGTACGTTAGACAAGAATGAAACATGGTTCATTCAATTTAATCAAATCTACCTTTCCTTAATTTAGTGACATATAATTTATTCTTTATGCATGTATTCTTGTGAAAAATAAGAGTATTCATTTGTATAAAATATGTGTTATTCTTTGGATTTCTTTCACTGTAATGTGACACCATTATTTAGGAGAATTCCACATTTTTTAATAATACCTTTTTCAAATATTTTACTATATGGAATATCTAATAAAGCTAAAAGGAATAGATGAGCAGAAAGTAAGACTCATGCCAGTTGGTGCCTAGCCTTTTCTGAAGTACCACTGAAAACCTCCTAGACCAGGGGTAGGCAACGTCGGTCCTGGTGAGCCGCAGTGGCTACAGGTTTTCATTCCAACCCAATTGCTTAATTAGAAACCAATCATTGCCAATCTCAGACCTTATTTAATTTTATGGCTTGTTAGTCTGTGCAATGTAAGGCTCTTATATCGTAGATTTTTTTCCTTTCCAAGGATATCATCCAAATGATTTGAAGCCTAAAACAGATCATTTTCAGTCTGTCACATTTTTCTATTGTTTTATTAAATCAAACAGTGCATGATGAACACACACAGATGTAATTGGAAAAAAGCTAGCTGGAGAACTGCTGGCTGCTTTGTCTTTTACATCTTATTGCTAATAAGGAGCCATTAAAACACTGAATGCAGCAGTTTAAGATTGAAATAAGCAATTAAGGTTGGAGAACCTTAACAAGCGAGACCACTAAAATGAAGCATTAAAATGTCACTTAAGCAATATGTGCTTCATCAGCAATAATTGAGTTCTCGTTGAGGAACTGGGTTGGAACAAAAACCTGCACATACTGCGGCTCACCAGGACCGACGTTGCCTACCCCTGTCCTAGACTCTTAGACTGTCAAAACCTACCAGATATTCTAATTCTTGTCATTCAGTTATATGTTTATAGTTGGAATTTATTTAGAAAATGAAGTCTGTGTGATTGCTATAGCAGAGATGTTGGATAACAAAGACCAAACATGTGACCTCACTGAAGGTGATCCGTAGGTACAGTTCTTGATTGAATTTACTGTCGCTGTAGGTTATCTGGTAAGTACAGTCAATGACGAGAATGTCCAGAATGAGTATTTATTAAAAAATCCACATCAAAATCACTTGTAGAGTTGAATGAATTGACTGTTTCATGTGTTAGTGTATATATATTTATATATATCTGTGTGTGGTTTCTGTGAACAAAATGGGGAAAATTATTACATTGAACATTCACTACAATTATAAACAACAACGATGCACTAAGATGCTAAAGATAATATAAATAACAACTGAAATGTATACTGTTACACATAATAACAATTAACTAAAATTTTTATAATATTCATGTGTCATATTACAAATAGGTTACTAAGCCAAGTGCGAAAAGACACTAATGCAATGTGGTCTTTAAATCAGAAAATAATGTACATTTGAAAGTATTTGTGAACTAACACCATTTAATGTGAACTATTTTAACTGAATAATTACTGAGAAAAATGCTACTAAATGTTTGAAACTATAACTATTTTAAATGATAAATGGCAAGAAAAACATAAATGATAATGAGATTTGTTAGCACTGTACCCACAGGTACAGCAATTACTACTTGACTAATAAACACCAACAATATTAAAGTATAACATAACTATACATATCTATATACTGTACATATACAAATATTTTTGTAAATAATAGCTTTGTATTACAGTAAACCTAGCACCCACTTTCTTTTAGATGCATAAAAAATGAGTTAATGAAAGTTTCCATGTGTGATTAATGCAAACATGAAATATTCCAGATTCCAGGGAAATGGTAGAGAACAGACAGTAAATCTACTGGAACTCTTTATAAACACAATAGAAATAAATCAAACCAAAAGGGCATTAAATCAAGCCAGAAATACAGGTAAATACTGCCAGAGAGGCAATGCAGTACGTTTTGCAGATGTACAGAATCTGGAAAATTACTGAAGGAAGTCTGTCAGAATCACTAATGCTACATCAGCAAAATCTGTATAGAGTGATCATGAAATTTACAGACCAAAACTAGTCATCTTTGATTGTCAAATATGTTGTGAACTGTAGAGAACACTCAAGATCATGGAACAAGATAAGTTCTATAGACCAGCAGCAGACCTTTTAAACAGTGGCAAAGTTTAATGTTTAGATTCGCACATTAAGTCACATTTTGACTGTAAATGGGTTGAAATTGTGACATAGAGTCTTTAACTAATATAAATGTTTTAGATATATTTGAATATGGTTTGAGGATGTCTCTGTGGGTGTACCGGTATTTATGTAGCACAGAGAAATTGTGAATGAATCAACTGATCATGGTCAGATTTGGCAGTTTTAGTACATTGCTTGAATGCTAGGATCCTATTGATTTTAAAAAATGGATTTTATCCCATAAAAATGTTTAAGATATATGTTGTGGAAAAATGAAAAAAATTGCAGATTTCTTTAAATAATTGTTTTCTGTGTTTTCATCCATTTCCAGATTCTGTAATTTTACGTTTACTGCAGAGAAAGGTTTTGCAGTTCATTACAATGAGAATGTTCTCAGAAAGTCTTTCCGAACAAATATATTCTAAACAAAAATGTCTATAGAGTATTAATTTAAAACATTTTTAAATTCACAGTTATTTTTGAGCAAAGAAAGAAATCACGAAATGATTACTGAGAAGAAGTGACATGTTGTTAAAGTAATACTCCATGCATCATTAGGCTGCTGCACTTAACAAAACTTGAAACCATTTTAGTGATTGTCAAGTGATCCTAGAAATATTGATATGTTGTCAGAGTGTAGAGGACTTTGTGTGACTCCCAGGAAATGATTTTCTAAATTAAGGTCTGCAGTGAAGTCAAAATGTTAACCCGTGGTGTTTTTTTTGTTTTGGCCACTAGCAGTGTTTCCACTAGATGGCAGCAGGACCGTATAGAAAGAAATGCTTAACGTAAATCAGATCGTAATATGTAATAATGGAATAATAAGATGATTCCAGGAAGAAATATGTGAAAATAATTGAATATTATAATTTTCTTCAGTTAATGGAGGTCGCAAGCTCCATTAGATGACTGACATTTGATTAACAATAATTTAAAATTTAATAATACATTTTCTCATTTGTGACATTTGTATGTTCTATAAGTGGAAACATATTCATTCAAACAGCAGGCCAGTTTTTAAGTATGACTTCCAAATATTACAGTCAACAAAAGTATTGTTAATAAAATATGTTTGTGTTCCTACATTTTTACAATAAGATATAAATGTGTACAGTATACCCTATTTTGATACTTTTGTTGATTAACTCTTAATGTGAAGCATTGTTGGTACTACATGGTATTATATTTAAATGTAAAAAAAGAAAAAACAATTACTGTACATTATTTGCTAGCCTACTTTCATATTGTGGAGAATGTCTTAAACCAGGGGTGGGCAAATTCATTCCTGGAGGGCCGCAGTGGCTGCGGGTTTTTGTTCCAACTCAGTTGCTTAATTAGAAAACAATCCTTGCCAATAATTACATTTCATGGCTTGTTAGTGCTTTAACTCTGCTATGTCAAGTCATTCTCATATCCTAGATTTTTTTTCCATTCTAAGGATATCATCCAAATACTTTAAAGTGTAAAATGGATGGGTAATTCTCAGTCCTTCACTTCATTCTCTTCTCTTTCCTTCCAAGTGTTTAATTAAACCAAATAGTGCACGATAAATACACACAGGTGTAAATGGTAACAAGCAAAATGGATAACTGCTGGTTTCTTTTGTCATTTGCATCTTATTGCTAATAAGGAACAATTAAAAACCAAGAATGCAGCTGTTTAAGACTTAAATAAGCAATAAGGGTTCATAATCTTGACGAGGGAGATAACTAAAATGAAGCAGAAGTGTTTCTAGAGCAATAAGTGCTTCTTATTAAGCAATTGGGTTGGAACAAAAACCTGCAGCCACTGCGGCCCTCCAGGAATGAATTTGCCCACCCCTGTCTTAAACCTTCCAGCAATAAACCATCAATAGGTCCAAAGGAATATGGAGTCATAGTTGTGTAGACCAAATAGTACAGTATGTGGTTTCCTGAACCTTTTTTATTTGTTACGTTGCTTTGGTGCTTATACTGACCTTGAAAATGCTAAAATGAGATTGATTTTTAGGCTCATAACAGTTTAATTAAATGTAGACTTTATACTTTTTTGTCATGAGTGTTTTTTTTTTAAACCTTGTGTTTACCAAAACATATTTAACATCTCTCTATTAGTGTTTCATGCTTTCCAGAGGCACGATGAAGCAGCCTATTTTTTTAATTGTACTTCTTAATAGAACATTCACATTGAAAGTGCTTGTTGCTAAATGTTTATACTCTTTTTTTTTTCAAGATTTGAAATAACTAGAAATAGAACAAAAATTCTAAAGTACAGAAATAATCTTCAAGACATATTCTGTGATACTCCATTTTACAAGGATTGTTGCAGTTATGGTAGGGATTGTGGTGTGTGTATAACTAATACACGATGGGATTTGACTTTGAATAGATTTCTGTGGAAAGGACAGAGTAACGTAAGCTTATTAAAATATATCCTTTTTGCAAGCAATGGCTATAAGAAACAATTTAGGAGGTATTAACAGAGGCCACATCTCCAAACACTGATTTTTTTCTTAGATCATTTTAGTTGTAAAAATATTTATCTCTCTCTCTAGCTTTCTTTAAAATGACAACAAATAAGGTTGTTTATCGTAACATTTCCTATATCTTTTCTGGAAAAGGTGATTTTATATTTGTGAGTTTAATGGTTAAAGGTTTTTAATTTAGTCATGAGTACTTAAGAAAATATCATATTTGCCTCCTGAGCTGTTTCCAGATAAATAGGATTATTTGGGTACTTGTTGGTAATTTTCTGCTTAATAATCATTGATGTTCAGAGATGTATATACTTACTGATAGTATAAGCAACTTCATTCAGCATCTACAAGGGTGTCATTCCAGGCGATGTATGAGAAGCATTCTTGTAGCTTTGCTGTATTGTCACTGTGTCAGTTCTGTGTTCTGTTTTTCCTCTCTTGGCTTCTGCTTGTATTTTGTAGTGAATGAATAATGTGTAGGTCAGATGTAGAAAAAGCTCCTATGTAATGGAATATATAATCGCCAGAGATATTTCCATAACATCTATCCAGCATGTTGTCCCCTCTAGTATTAATATCAATACACTGATAGTGTAGAATACCAGTTCCAGTTCACATAAACTAAAATCACCCATCACAAGTTTAACAAGGTACTGTAGGTGATCTGGTTTCCAATTTGTGTATAATTTCACAAGCTGTTTCAGCTGTAGCTGCCACATTGTGTACACAGTGGAGCGTAAACTGATATAACAAGATTTTAATTTAATTCCTGTGTCATATAATATTGACAAAGTTCAGGAGTGTGTAGTTTAATGTTCATAGAGCAGATGCATTCTCTGACTATAGTGTTATTACACCATCTTTAATTAAAGTATATACAGATTGCCACTTGACGGCCTACCAGAACCCAATTTCCTCTGTTGGTGTTCACATACAAATCCATCTATCTCACTATCTGTATCCAAGTCATATTCTTAAATGAAGTATCAGTAAAACAAGGGTAGAAATCTTCCCTGTTAGTTGTGTAGGTGTTGTGCAGATGATCTCGCCTCATCCAGTTTATTTCTTAAGGACTGTGCATTGCTTATAATAGTCATTGGCAGTTGTGATATAAAAGTTCTCCATTTCAGTCTAACTTGAAGGCTGCCTCTGTTTTCACTCTTGTAATGTTTTGGAGCTTTCATTTTTTCCAGGCTTGTATTAGTGAATTGGACCTTACTTGAAGATGTTATCATTGATAGCAGCATGTCTCGACTGTAGAACTTGCCCAACTATGTCCTAAGGCAGCGTTTCTCAACCTTTAAGTATTTGTGATCCGAGTTTCCATAACAGTTTTAATCGCGCCCCCTAACGTTTCTTTTGAAACCCTAATAAAATGTATTCCTATATTTTTTGCTGCCACTACACCGCTACAAGTTTAAAATTTTCCTATGAATAACGAAATTACGTCACATATGGCAACATTCGTGGATACCTAAATTTTTATTACTCTTTAATATTGTTTTTTTTGTATCAGTATGCTGCTGGAGTATGTGAATTTCCCCTTGGGATTAATAAAGTATCTATCTATCTATCTATCTATCTATCTATCTATCTATCTATCTATCTATCTATCTATCTATCTATCTATCTATCTATCTATCTATCTATCTATCTATTCGCGCCCCCTTTTTTGTTACTTCACAGTTTGAGAACCGCTGTCCTAAAGTATAGAAAAATAAGTACCTTGCAAATATTATTAAACATATTATAAGGTGTATGATTGACCTCTGATAGAAACAGGAAAACAAATTCAAAAAACAAAACAAGCACCAAAACCCAGAGATTGATGCACTGAGAAGTCTACAACAGCACAGATCACTGTAGAAATATTTGTAGAATATGGAACGTTCTGTAGTATTTAAAGTGTGAAATTGTGAGTTTTAATTTTCATGTGCATAGAAAAGGGCAGCATAGTAGTACAGTGGTTAACTTTGCTTTCTCACTGTCCCAACCTTTTTGGCTCAGATACCATCCCTGGTTATTGTTTGTTTTCCTTGTGTAGTTTGCTTGGACAAAAATAAAATTGCAGTGTTATCATATTTCAACTTGCGTATCATGGTGATATCATATCAGCTCCTGTGATGCCTGGGTTGTCTGCAGCAGGAATACTTCCCTTGAACCCAGGACATTGATCGCCATGAAACCGAGAATGGACCGTGCAATATGGACACGTAACAGCAGAGTTACGTGCAAAATAGTGTTTTATGCTTTTTATTTACATCAACAGTGTTCAAAACAAAAGTGCAGTGCAGTTTCTTCTATAAATAAATATTAACCAATAAAAGCTGTCTTTTTGTGGAGGTTCAATTCAGTAATAAATAATAAAGATAAGAGTACGGTTAAAATCCTACCAGGATCTATTCAGTAACCAAAACAAGATTTGGTGGTTCTTTCTAAAATCAATGCCTCCTCTTCTCACCTTTTTTCTGCCTCTATAGCTAGAGGAGATGTCCTCAGACAAACTCACCCTCCATCTTCAGCAGGAAATCCCACAAACTGTGCTAGTTACTCCTGCCACCATCGCCTCAGCCTTCAGCAGAAGCCCACTTGGGAGCCGGCTGAGTGCTCCTAGCATGCTCAGCTGGAGTGACTCTGCCCTGTGAGCGCTGTCTGCTTGATCCTCTCGTGCCCACTTCATGCCCACTTACCTCCACAACGCCGCGTTAGCTCTGCCACAGTCCTGCCTCTTTTTGCTTTTCATTTCATTTTCTTAAACTCCAAACTTCTCCTTTTGTTTCTCTTTTTCTTCCTTCTTTATCCTTCTCAGGCTCTTATTATACTTAAGTGGGTGCAGGTGCCTAACCAGCTAATGAGGAAATTGACTGAACCACATGTGTCTGCAAGTGAATATGGGCACCCTGCTAAGAAACATGTTGTGTTACCCAAGGATGTTAGAAGGTAGTGGTTGGGTTGCTTGTTTTTCTGCCTACAAAGAGAAACAAAATCCTCTTGAAATATTGGTAAAAGGTTGCATGAGCTCAACACCAAAAAAGTCTCTACTTAGGACAAGGTGCCCATCAAGTGCTGATGCCAGAAAAGGAGTAGCACTAGCAATGGGGGTTAATACTCTTCCATACAGTGTCCAGAAAGTGGTGTATTATCTTTGGTTTGGAGGAATGGAAGCATGTAGCCCTTTTAAAGTAAGGAGCATCTGAGTGGTTGATGTGTCATCTCGACTCTTTAAGGGCAACACAGATATCAGGACATAAGGGGTCAATGCAGTAAGCTATATCATGATATCCCTGTTGCTATGCGTGACCCTGGAATTTATCCTAGATGGAAGTTTAAAACTGCCTCAGGCCAGAGATATAATAGGTTCTGGAGTCAGGAGGAGAGAGAGTTGGGGCAAACAGGAAGATATGGGCTGGTGGCCATTAGAGAGAGAGACACACACAGTTACCACACAAGAAGGGAATGGGTGAACAACCCCATCTGAGAGACTAGCACAGAGCATGCAGTTAGAACGCCCAGAGGGTTTTTTTTTTCTTCTATATGTTTATGCCTCCACTTTGTATGTTTTGTTTTTTTATGAAATAAACACACAGCTGTTTTTGATATCTAGGGCTCCCTTGGCATTAGTCTGTGTTTGGAGAAACATAATTAGGATTCTCTCAGTTTACAACTCCTAAGTCAAACTGGCCTTTTCCTAAAAGTGAAATACTGAGTTTGACGTGATAGTGGATATAAGAGCATAAAAGGTATACCTTATTAAACTTGGAATTCTTTAATGAATATAACCAGTTTAAGCTGTGCTATATTTAGCCTACCATTAATGTATTGTTAATTGATTATTGTATAAGAGTTTTACAAACAGCTAATGATAATAATATTTTTATTCAATAAATAAAATATGTGATTGAAATTTTTTTTACTTAAGGTCCCCAGCAGCCATCCAGCCCAGCTTTACCACTGCAGTGTAATCAAAGCTTGTGTTGTTTTTAATAGTAAGTTGTAATATCACAAATACACACAACACATCCTATATATAAACATAATGTTTTTATTAAAACTAATCTTTGATCATAAGCAGAACCAGATTAGGAAAAGAATGGATAGATCTTCTGGACAGTTTCCCAACCATTCAACCTTTGTTTCTCATAAATGAACGACAGATGAATTTTTTTTTAAATGTGTACATTAGTTTCTGAACTAGTACTGGTATAACCTTTTTTGATTTATGCCTATAGGTTACAACAACAGAACAATTACTTATTTTCTGCCTGCCTTTTAATAATAGTTATTAAAGTCCAAGTCAAGTGCTGAGTACATGTTTCAGATGGACCATTCCTCCAGTAGGTATTATCATTATCATAGACTGTGGAAAGTATAAACCTGAATACATTAAAACTAGGGGTATAACAATTCTCCAAATCCACTGTTTGGTTCAGACTTTGATTTTTTTTTTAAAACAGAAAAAAATTCTGGGTTTTATTAAATCACCAACAGTTAGAAACACTAAAGAGAAAACCAAAAGGACATTATAGATTAACCTAACTTCACATAAATGATCTATATAAGAATGAATAAATAGAATAAATAAATAAATAGCAGTTCTCTTGAACAGTCTACGTAAACAAAAATAAATGAATAAACAAAAACCTGGTCAGAAATAAATAGTGGTTGGTGCATTCAGAAATTAAGTTTTTCTTCAAGGACACCGTCCTGTCCACATTCTCAGGGGAGAGGCTTGCTTTCTGTGCTGTGACAGTGCACCCTGCACTAGAGAAAACCCTCTCACTGGGGACAGATGTTGCTGGAAAGGGCAGAGATTTAAAACGTGGGTCAAGTGCGGTGCTCACATGAAGAAACTGAGTAACTGTTGACCAGTCGGATATTTGTTGTTAAAGTCAGAATCAATGGCAGATTTGATGTCTTTCACAACTGCTGAATCAGAGTCACTTTGCTTCAGGAATGTCAGAATTGTGTGTTTCAGTGGCATTATCATTGAAACTGTTGGCAGCTGTTCAGTGCTCAACATAGTTGTCACTGTTTACAGCAATTTGAGAGCCTTAGCGATGTCTTCAGCTATTTTTACATCTTCATCAGCTAGACTAACAGTGTCCTTAATGTTACTTTTAAAACTCCTGTTCTCCTGTCTGAGAAAATAGCCTGCTGTTCAAGGGAGCGCTCGAGTGTTTCATCTTGGTTTTTCCTTTAACACTGCTGCAGCAGTAGTGCTATGTTGGAAAACAGTGTCCACTTTTCTCACTTTGAGTAAATGTCCAGCTATCTGTTTAACGCTTGTTTCCTTCTGTTATGCCAAGTTAACTGTACAGTATGTGCAAAGTATCCAAAGTGTAGTTACAATCCAGCCACTTCAGCTGCATTCACAAAGCTCTTGGCGTTATGTGTTATCACAAGAATGGTGGAGTTTAATATGTCAATTTTCCACTCTGGTACACCTATAGTAATTCTTAGAAGTAGTCACTTGTGTGACTTTCATAAAAAATGCCCTGTGTGGAGAACAGGGTTGGCAATTACCCTGTTATCCATAATGTATTGCGCCATCGTTGTGATGAAGTTATCTGTTGCATAGGAGGTCCGACCCATCTGTAGTTAAAGCAATGAATTTGCTTTGCTCAGATTCTCACAGCACTTCGTATCTGGGTTCCAGCACACTGAGGAAATGCTCAAGTATTTGCACAATTGTTTTTGTAACTCCATTTTACTTTCACATTGGCTCCCTCACGTATTTGCTATCTTCACAGCTATGCACAGTAGAGAAAACGTTTGGGGCGCAGTAATAGCTGTGTTTTTTTTTTTTTTATTATTATAAGAGAATGGCATTCGGACCTTGCACTGATCCCTAGGGAGGTGCATGCTCTAATATAGATTTCTGGATAAGCCCTGCTCGTGAAACATCACATATTCCCAGGTTTGATTAACATTTTTCACAATGGGAACTGAGTTGGATACAATACCTGTCTTGTTCACTCTACCATTATAGAGGAAAGAGCTCCCTGTACATTTGTTGTATATTTTCATGGTTTTGCCTTAAAAAAAAAAAGAGATCAAGTTTTGTATTGCAGTAAAAAGCGTAGCTTCAGGCTTTAAGCCCAAGCTTGTAGTCAGTGATGCGGCTAAGTGAGAAAATAAGTGTTTTTGATAAACTTAGTGCAGGTATAATTAAACGTTGAGATCCTCATGAAATGAATGTCGGCCGGTGATTCTGATATTATTGTTAATGAATTGACCAGCTGGCTAGAGGATGAGCTTCAACTCGCATTTGCCATACTCCAATACAACAAATCATGCAAGGATCAAGCATCGCAAGAAGCAGGCGTCACTGACAGATTATTCAAAGCCGATGCATCCTTCACAATCTCCAATGCCATCCACTAGCCTTGCAGGACAGGTGATGTCAACACCTTGCTGGCGTCAGGGTCTTCAGACAGCAGCAAGTTTTTTTTTTCAATTTGTATTTTTTTAAGATGTTAGCCCCAAAAAAATCACAGAATTGTAGGGAATGACTAGTGAGAAAAATGTTTTTTTGCATGTTACTAATGAATTTTTCTGTACTGCATTGTATGGGTTCTTTAATGGTGTTATTAAAAGTGCAAAAGTAGCGTTTTGTTATATAGAATTAAATAAAGAAAAGTGTATTGTTGAGCAATCTCTAGCAAAAGATTGCAGTTTTTGTTGGCCAGTGGAACCAAACCCCCTGTTTCCCATAGGTTCAATGTATTAACATTCGTGACTTTAACGTTCATTTGTTTCCTAGGAATGTAATCCTTCTAAAAGCTGAGGATTGACTATTTACAAATACATCTTGCCCAAACTTTAAACAGAATAATAATTTGGTGATTTATATAGGTTATAGGGCGGCACGGTGGTGCAGTGGTAGCGCTGCTGCCTCGCAGTAAGGAGACCTGGGTTCGCTCCCAGGGTCCTCCCTGCGTGGAGTTTGCATGTTCTCCCCATGTCTGTGTGGATTTCCTCCGGGTTGGGTGCATTGGCGATCCTAAATTGTCCCTAGTGTGTGCTTGGTGTGTGTGTGTGTGTGTGCCCTGCGGTGGGCTGGCGCCCTGTCCAGGGTTTGTTTCCAACCTTGCGCACTGTGTTGGCTGGGATTGGCTCCAGCAGACCCCCGTGATCCTGTAGTTAGCATATAGCGGGTTGGATAATGGATGAATGGATATATGATATAGTGCTAATTGTGAAAAAAGAAATGAGTTTTGCAACGTAATGAGAGCTCAACAGGCTGCAGTAATACTGGTGGTAGCAGGTGAGCGTGTTTGGTATCGGAACGGTGACTCGAGACTGTGGACTTTTGAATCGAGGTTTTGGTCTTGGTTTCAGAAACTTTACATGCCTAATTAAAACATCACAAGTGTATTTTCTGTTGGCAGCACAGAATAATTGTCATTGGTTTATAGTACTTTATTTTCCTAATGTTTTGCATATCTGCATTTTCTTATTGGCTCATTTAAAATTTATAATTTATATACATACATACATACGTACGTATGTAATACATGATTATTCTGCAGAAATCATGTTAATGGATAGTTTGATGACCACACATGGGTTTGAACTGACCCCTTGAAAAACTGATAAATTTAAGTTTTAATGAGGAAAAAATGTAATATTGTGTCATCTTGACAAACATTATACAAAATATAATGTAACAAGCAAGGGTGAAGCAGAGGAATGATTAACAGACACAAGCAGCAGCTTAATAGTCCTTTAAAGGACCGTTTATCGTTCCTTTAAGAAAGACCCCTAATCAACTCCTGCTGTTAGCCTCGGGACACTCCGCTTTCCCTCTTTCTCTTTTAGGGGGATCTGTCCTCACAAGCCTTCACGCCACACCAGCTGTCTTCTTTCCTTAGCAAACTTTGATCTGCCGCACTGTTCATTGTACCTCCTTTTAAGCTCCTTTAGCACGCCTGGCTCCTGCCCCTTCTCTCACAGGTTGAGTCACCGCAGTAACAATGCAAAATGCAAATTTTAACATTAATGAAACAAAAGTAGCTGGTGCCCTACTGCCATCCGATTCCGCTGCCTACAGTTATTATAACAGCATGAAATTTCTGCTGTGTAGGCACGTGTTTATATAACTTTAATTCCTGAAAGAAACACACTATCAGGTTTAGGACATATAGGCTATATAGTACTTAATTGCATGTGAATATTCAAATTTAGCTCTATAAAGTAAAAGCCTATGTGGACTGAGCACCTTTTTTCCCTAACCAGCTCTTTTGTTTGTAAGAAAGAAGCCTTGATAATATTTCTTTTAGATGTTCATTATCTGTACATGGTTCTTTCCTTGCCAGACGTTCTACAAATTTCTCGCAGCCTTTTTTGCACAAAGAGTTTGTAAGTATTAAATTTGAATGTTTCTTAGTCCTGGTAGGAATAGAATTATGTACCAAAGAAAAAAGGGTAAAAGCATGCAGTTTGAGAGAGCAAGCTTAGCAAGCAACCATACTCAACAGAGGCCATGTGTTTCTTCCTGGTCCCAGGTATGCTTTTGAGCAATGTGGTCTTCAAACTTGTTGTTTGTTTGTGGTTAATTGATTACTAACACACATCCAATAAAATTCATTGCTTTGTTTCATGTAGGCAGTACTCAGTCATGCTGCTCGATGTATCTCTGCCAATCTCTGTTTAAGTTTTGTAGTCTTTTGGTAGGACTACAGAGCCAGTAGACAGCACTTATTTAAGCCCCAAATTTATTGTCTTTAGAAAGGCAGAATGCTGCAATGCAGTCACACAAACAACACTCCGAGCTTTTATCTTCAACTTCAGGTTGCTTTGACGCAGCCATCTCGCTCAAGTGTAAGGCACCCATCCGGGGATTTATAAATATCTCCTCCTGGGGCCTTTTGTCGTGTGCATCTCTAGAGCAGGAGAAAAATCACCCTGATCAAGATGTCTGGTTTCGAAGCCAGTGATGTGAACAGAAATGAGCCTGACTGTATCTAGCCAGTATTTTTCAATATCCTACACAATTTCTGTTTTCATTCTTGCCAGAGAAAATGTGTTCCATGTTCCAAGAGTTAGTTTGTATTGCCAGTTTCTATTGTGTCTGGATCTTTCGTTCTCTTGCCTGTGAACTAGCAGGTATTGCATGCGATAAAGTCAAACCCTCCCATCTGGTCCAAAGTCACAATCCTATGAAGGTGTGTTAAAACTGTAATACAAATAGATAAAGAACCCATACTAAACAAGTTATGCTTTTAAATATTAAACATAATTTTGCCTTAAATTGCAGCATTTACAATATTTTAAAGTGTGTGTTACAGTTTGATTGATTACAGTTTGTTTTTAAATTGCCGTATTATAAGGTTTTGTATGCATCAGTTCCTAGTTTTCATCAGATTTATTTATTCTGATTTTATTATGTATGTAAAATCGCAACATTTTCAAACTCATTCAATCCGTTATGAGAGTTTCAGGAAGCCAGAACCTATTCTAAAGGCATTTGGCACTAGACTGAACCGATTCCTGACCAGAATGGCAGGCCATTGGAGTTTTGAAAGTAATGGTGTACTTAAAAAGTAGCATAAAAATGAAATTGTATAATTTTAATGCACTGTATTAACACATGACAATTAATGAAACAGACAGCTCCACGTTCAAAATTAGTAAAATCATGAGCTACTTATTTAATGTTGTTATATACTTGCAGAACAAGCTTTGTGTTGTATAATTAATTTATTCATAATAAGTAGTTATAGCTCTTTAGGCTGTATAATATCCAATAAACTGCTTTTTTCTTGCCACTTATTGTACATTCTACTCCTAACAAAAAAAATCAATAGAGCTGACCTATAATATGCCTGCATTATTTCATTCTAAGTGATACTTTCCCAAGTTTGCAGGTTCTGGCTTCATTCACTTCATTAAATGAAAATACTTCACTTTTGGAAGACCAATTTCCACATGATTTATTTTGTACGGTATAATGGATAAATATGTGGTACTCCCTGCATATACACCTTAAAAGCCATAAGAGAATACGGTTCTGTTTATTATTGATACAATAATTGCACATGTTCCCTTGTTCTTAGAATTCTAGGACTTCTGTAATTCATCTTCCTTATACAGAAGTGCTGATTATTCATAAAATCACTTCAGAGTAATAAATGCTCGCCAGGTTTTATTATTGAGCTTCTTGCATTCAGGTGTAAACAATCCAGTACTATTGATCCCAAGGCACACATTGCTATAGTATAAAATACACAACGTATCAGTTTCTCTGCTGGTGTTAAAATACTCTCGGGCATCAAAAATCAAGACTATCCAAAATTATCAGTTGAAAATGTAATCATCCATCGTGTTCAAATATCAAAATATACATATGCATTTATCATTTTTATTAATGCATGAGTAAGATGAAGTTATTAAATATTTGAAAAATTAATGATTATTTAATTGTCTGAAAGTCGCGAAGCAAGTCTGAAACTACAATAAACCTTTCATTCAACAATGCATGCGACAATTTGTTATCTTTAGTGGGTCATATTAATATAGTGAGAATGTCTGGGTGCTTTTGCTTTTAGTGTTTTTTTTTCTTCTTTATTATTTTCCATTAATGCCTGACAATTACAGAAAAATAAAATGTGAGATAAACTATTGGTGATTTATTTAGTCATCTATTTGATTTTTTTTTTGTAAGTCAAATTTAATTTTGTCACAGTATAAGCTACAGTTTGTAATTCTGCTGCATGTCAGTAGAGGTTGCTGTATTCTGCCATACACGTACTTTCAATACAAGAAGGCCAAAACAGAACACTGTATGCTTTTGTAGTTATTCCAGGCCCAAGTAACAAGGAGAGGTTCAGTAAATTCCACATCCAAAGAAGACATCTGCTTAATGTGGACCTTAGCCAGTGGAATGTAGCTGAATCTGATTCAGTTGGTATTAGAGTTATTAAGTTGGCAGAAGCTAAAAAAAACAGATTGAATTCTATAAAAGGATTGAATTCTATAAAAGCAATAAAGACCAGTATAATTAGTACATGATCCCTAGAAATGATTATTTCTTAAGTGAATAAATGTAAGGGGGTTATTTTTAAATAAACCTGTTTTGAAAGGGGTTAAATGCAAGTCAGTACACTGGCATGTCTGTGTAGTATTGTGCAAATGGGATTTATTAAGTAGAGAGTATTAAATGAAAAACTGTATAGCAAAATTAACATGTTACAACAACCAACCAGGGAAATGCTTAGCGGAAAAATTATCTATCCAGAATCAGTTTTCTTTATCAGAGCACCAAATAAAAATTAGGATTCAGTTGCATTTAAATTGTAGAAAGAGTAGTCCTGCCTAGATAGCAGTGTTTGGATTTATTCAGTTATAAGTTACTGACTATGCTATCAATGCAGATTTCTTTAAAACATGCTATTTTCTATTCCACAGTTTAGGTGTTTTGTATAAAAGAAGGGATGTAACATTATTTGCCTTACACATATAGGGATCCTGGAGTCAATTCTGAAATTGGACGGTACCTATTTAAAGTTTTCATGTGGATACTTATTTCATGATGTGAATGTTGGGGTGAATATTGACTCTATATTGGCCCGGTATAAATGTGCTTGTGTAAGTAAATGTACCCCACAATTGACAAATTCCTTGTAGTTCTCACCTTACGTCGATTGCTGCTGCAGTAGACAAGAGTACCCCATAACTCTGAGCTTGAGAAGTGTGATTTTTCAAGGTTTCTTGCATATTATTTTGCAAAAATGGCATAAAGTGTTGAAAAACTACAGTATGCTTATACACATTATCTTCACTTTCAAAAGTAGCCTAAAAGAAAGAGGCTCTGTTTGTTTTTTTTACATTTGAGAAGGTCCTGTTTGTTATAAAATTGTCTGTTTAAGGTAAAGCTACTGTCACATGTTAGTTATTATTTGGATATCTCCCAAAGATTAGTGGCAATGTTATAATGCCAACAACAGATAATGAATTACAGAACCAAGCACTAAATACAGCGTCTGAAGATATATATGAATAAGATCCTTAGTTACCTACAGTCAATTATAATACAGTGTAAAGTTATTTTAGTATACACAATTGTGCTGTGGCTCTGCATTTGCAGAACATCTTGTAATGATGCTCATAAGGAAGACATAAGTTTCAAGCTAAGGTCGTTACTTTAGGTAAGGAACACAGAGTAAGGTTGTTCTATTCAAAGATCATGGCACTGGAGAGTGGTGACATGTTGCATGTTGATTAGGAAATGCAAAGGAAGAATTTCATTGTACTCTGCACAAACAGCAATAAGGAACCTATACTGTTGGTGTATGAAACACACAACAGGTATGCTCATACAGTTTATGTTGCAGTTTACTTTATGTAGTTTGGACTCTGAGCTGCTTTGGATTGATTGATGTACTTTAAATGGAACTGTTTGTGATCACTGCATGTTCTCTGTTACATTTTGTTTGTGTTTTCTTCAGTGTTAGTTCCTAGAAACTGATTTTTGGTCACCACTAAGAATCTGTGCATGTCGAAGTTACAGCTAGAATGAAAGTCTGTCTTCACATGATAGACTGTAATAATTAGGACAGCATTCACAGTTTAGAGATTACAAAACCATTTCAATATTTTAGTGGAATAATTCTGCCAAAAGAAAAACTATTATATATCTGAAAGATACATTTTCAGCAAAAACTGAGACAAACTTCTATATGTACAAACAGTTGAGGACCTATTGGTAGATTTAAAAGTATACTTCATATAATCCAGAACAAGTTTATTCCACTATCTAGGAACAATAGAAAACATAACAAATAACCTCCAGGGATGGTTATGATGAGGAGAAATTATTGCTATGCTAAGCAGAGATTTGTTAAAAAAAGAATTAGAAATGCCAAAAGGCAGTAATACAATAGTATTATTAATAATGCTAAAAGTAACCCAGTAAGTTTTTTTTATTGTTTCAGCGGTAATAGAAGAGTCAAGGACTGAAAGAAGGTGGTTTTTAAGAATAGTAAGAGAGAAATAAAGCACTTTATACAGAAATATAAACAACAGTTTTCTATCGTGGAAGAGTCTTGGGGTATCCCTATCTGAAAACATTAAATATTCCCAGACCCAGATTCTTTATTACATTGATACACACACGTATACTCCACTCCTTTCTTTTATGCTTGCACTCACCTGTCGTGGAAGGAGAGACAGCCCGACAATTGCAATGCACTTGCAGCTGGGCCTGTGGATCTGATCTGTACCCAAAACTGACAGCTACTGTGCTTCACCTCTCCTGTTAGAGGACATCTCCTCATTATTCATTTATCACTCAAGCAGCAGGATAGAGCAGATACCAAATTGTAGCAAGGGCATCAGGCAATAAACTTTTGTTCAATCATTATAGATTTAACATTTTTATAGATTCATAATGTGCCAAAAAAGCAGCAGCAAAATAAAAAGGTGTGGCAAATAAGTTAACACTACCTGGAATATTTCAATAGCTGTCATAGATGATGCAGGCCAATACAATTAAATATGTGTGGCATTCATTTTCTTAAAGGTCTCATTTCTGAGTGGCTGTGTTCTTTCCGCTTCTCCTCCTTCCTGGATTTCTCTACAATTCAACAGACAAAATAATGATAGACTGTTAGACACCTTCACTTTAAGATGATGATTATTTTTTATGCTTTTCAGGGTGAAGGTGAGCATCCCTAGCTCCTCTTTGACAAATGTCATTTTGACAGACCATATTAGTACATGTCCATGAGATGAGCATGCACGAAGATAACCAATGGTTCAAGAGCTTTTCTTTATACCAAGAAGCAAAGTGTTCCTCCCGACTCCTATATTTCTCATCCCCTTCATCAATACACCACATAAGGGCAGAATTATTTCAGAATTTCTGCAAGTGACATGATCTGGTTTTATATTTGTAGTCAGAGGTGTACAGAGTGAAGAGAATAGGAGACAAGACTTTTCCTCGTGGTGCTCCAGTGTTGCTCACGTCCATATCAGAAACTGAGTTCTTGAGCCTCATAAACTGCAGTCTGACCAACAGATAGTCCATTATCAAAGACACCACAGGCTCATCCACCTCTGTATCTTAGTGTTTACCCCTTTAAAGGGATTCCTGGATGGTATTGAAATCACTGGAGAAATCAAAAAACATAATCCTTACAGTGCTGCCAGCTTTGTCCAAGTGAGAATAAGCCTTGTGACTGAACAGGTGACAGAGGATACCACAAAGCTGGCCATCAAAGGCCTTAAGAACTTGAGGACTGAGTCCCATAGCTTTTCCTGTGTGTTGCTTCCTCGGTTATCTTCATACTTGGTCTTCAGTTATGGACAGCCCATAGTTGGTGTGGATAGATTGGAAGAAGGTGGCAGCGTGAGGGAAAATCTGTTAAAAAATGACTTGAGGTGCTAGCTTTGTCCACATTCCCTTTCTGTCACGTGAGTCCTGGATTATTTGAGTCCAGAGATTATGCCCAGTCCATTCTAGACATCTTTCATGTAATTAATGTAACTGGTGTCAAGATAAAGTTTAGACTTTTTCTTTGGGGTACATATTGCATAGTAGTTTTCAGCTCTGACAGACACTTTGCAGGCTATGTGTACTACAGCACATATATTATGAAGGCCTTACTGTACAAGATTCTGTGCTAAGTTTATGAGTATTAACAAATTATTCTCACTACAAAGAACAAATGTTATTCTTTAGTTTAAAAAAGAAATGTTGCTGACATCCATATTTTGGGTGTTCGTTCTTTACATAAACAAAATATTACAAATTTGTAAATAATGTGAAAGGAAATTTAACCATTATTTTTCTAGATTTATTTTTCTTTTCCCATCTATTTTACTGCTTTTCTTTATTAATGGTGAAATATCCAGAAATAGACAAAAATGTGAATGCCATGCTTGTTGGCTGATTTTTAAATGTATGGCACCTAAGGTGCCCAGTGTAAACACAAAGACAGAAGCTGTATATTATTGTTTTTTTTTTAATTTAGCAAAAAAGCATTTATTTATATAGCACATGTTAATACAAAATGTATAGCTCAAAGTTTACAAAAAGCTAAAGAAAAAAATTACATTTACAAAAAAAGAAAATAAATTACAAAGCATAAATAAAAATAACAAAGATGAAACAGAAACTTACATAATACAGTTAAATATGTAAGAGAAATTATAAAGTCCTTAATGTAAATGTATGTCAATGTAAATATGCAGTATTTCATTGAAAAAGTTGATGCTTTTCATTTTACTTGATTTGACCCCCTTTTGATAATAATGTTTGTGGGGAACAGCCCGGACACAGACAGGTAGACATGGTTGATTTCAACCCACACACGTTTATTTACAATATTTACACAACAGTGAAGCACACAACCCAGTTCTGCAGCAACAATCACCCACAAGTCCAGGCCCTTACACAATGCCTCTCTTCTTGTCCGCCTCCACTCCTCTCCTCCGAGCTCTGTCCTCTTCCACCCGACTCCAGCCATCGAATGGAGGGAGGCGGCCCCTTTTATACACACCCGGATGTGCTCCAGGTGCCTCCCGATTAGCCTTTGTCGGCACTCCCCATTGTGGCGGAAGTATCAAATGTTTTCATTTGGTGAAAGGTCTGGACTGCAGGCAGGCCAATTTAGCACCCAGACTCTACTAGTACAAAGCTGTGCTGTTGTAACAGATGCAATATGCAGTTTAGCATTGTCTTGCTGAAATATGCAAGGCCTTCTCTGAAAAAGAGGCTATCTGAATGGGAGTATACATTGCTTTAAAACCTGTATATACCTTTCAGCATTGATGGTGCCTTTCCAAATGTACAAGCTGCTAATTCCATAGGCACTAATGCAACCCCTTACCATCAGAAATGCAAGCTTTTGAACTGAGCGCTGATAACAAGCCTGATGGTCCCTTTCCTCTTTAGTCCGGAGGATGCAGCGTCCATGTTTTCTAAAAAGAATTTCAAATTTCAATTCTTCTGATCACGGAACAGTTTTCCCCTTTTCGGCATTGTCCTTTGCGCACAGAGATTTCTCCAGATTCTCTGAATCTTTTGTTGATACTATTTTCTGTAGATTATGAGAAATTCAGTCTTCACAATTTTACGTTGAGGAACATTGTTCTGAAATTGTTCCACAATTTATAGATGCAGTTTTTTTGCAGATTGGTGAACCTCTACCCATCTTTACTTCTGAGAGACACTGCCTCTCTAAGATGCTCTTTTTATACCCAATCATGTTGTTGATCTGTTGCCAGTTAGCCTAATTAGTTGCAAAATGTTCCTCTAGCTGGTCCTTTTTAGTACCACTTACTTGTCCAGCCTTTTGTTTCCCCTGTCCCAACTTTTTTGAGTTGTGTTGCTGCCTTCAAATTCAAAATGAGGTAATATTTTTCATGATATAGTAAAATGTTTCACTTTCAACATTTGATTTGTTTTCTTTGTTCAATTGTGATTAAAATATGGGTTTAAGAGATTTGCAAATCATTGCATTCTGTTTTTATGTGCATTTTACACAGTGTCCCAACTTTTTTGGATTTACAGTAATCCCTCCTCCATCGCGGTGGTTGCGTTCCAGAGCCACCCGCGAAATAAGAAAATCCGCAAAGTAGAAACCATATGTTTATATGGTTATTTTTATATTGTCATGCTTGGGTCACAGATTTGCGCAGAAACACAGGAGGTTGTAGAGAGACAGGAATGTTATTCAAACACTGCAAACAAACATTTGTCTCTTTTTCAAAAGTTTAAACCGTGCTCCATGACAAGACAGAGATGACAGTTCCGTCTCACAATTAAAAGAATGCAAACATATCTTCCTCTTCAAAGGAGTGCGCGTCAGGAGCAGAGCATGTCAGAGAGATAAAGAAAAGCAAACAAATCAATAGGGCTGTTTGGCTTTTAAGTATGCGAAGCACCGCGGCACAAAGCTGTTGAAGGCGGCAGCTCACACCCCCTCCGTCAGGAGCAGAGAGAGAGGGAGAGAGACCGAGTTTGTTTTTCAATCAAAAATCAATACGTGCCCTTCGAGCTTTTAAGTATGCGAAGCACCGTGCAGCATGTCACTTCAGGAAGCAGCTGCACAGAAGGTAGCAACGTGAAGATAATCTTTCAGCATTTTTAGACGAGCGTCCGTATCGTCTAGGTGTGCGAACAGCCCCCCTGCTCACACCCCCTACGTCAGGATCAGAGAAAGTCAGCGCAAGAGGGAGAGAAAAGTAAGTTGGGTAGCTTCTGAGCCATCTGCCAATAGCGTCCCTTGTATGAAATCAACTGGGCAAACCAACTGAGGAAGCATGTACCAGAAATTAAAAGACCCATTGTCCGCAGAAATCCGCGAACCAGCAAAAAATCCGCGATATATATTTAAATATGCTTACATATAAAATCTGCGATGGAGTGAACCCGCGAAAGGCAAAGCGCGATATAGCGAGGGATTACTGTATAGCTGTAAAACCAAATCACTTTTTACATTTTACTCTTTAAGTTTAGTACAGGGCTTTCCTATGTGAAATTTATATATGTAATAATTATAAATAACTTGAAAAATGTACTTTAAACAGATACATGATATCTTTCTTTAAATATTTCTTTTTTTTTTTTAGCAGGCAAAACTTGAAAAACAGCAACAACGAAAAGAGAAAACAAGAGCCAAGGGGCCTTCAGAGTCAAGCAAGGAGAAGGCTGCCTCACGTACTAAAGTTGACCCCAGTGCTAGCAGTGGAGCAGAGGGAGATGTATCTTCTGAAAGAGAACCTTAAACTAGAACACAGTATGGTCTTCACTTTTATATATTTTATTTTTCAAATATACTTTAAATAATGTTAAAATACAGTTTTGTTCTTTTTTTAGTTTTTTAGTGGTTTGCTCACATCTGCCTATTTAGGATGGATTAACAGACAAGGTAGCCACGTGCAGCTGAAATTAAGACAGATATGAGTTTTTCACCACTAGTTAGACTTTGTAACCAACAGTTTATAAGTGAAAAGCAAATGCATAATTTTTGGAAAAAATGCATTGGATTAAGTAGGCAAAAAATAATGTTAGGTTAATTTGAGAAAGTTAATATCATTTTTGCATAAATATGCATAATCTTTACCTAAAGCACATTTTGCTTTAAGTGCAGTAGTAAATTTGTTTAAATAGATCTCCATTAATTAGGCAGACATTAATTAGGCAGACCTGGACTTCCCAGTTTTATTCAATTCTTCCTTTTAAAAGCTTTCTTCAAATTTATGAAGCAGTTCCCTGTACACAACCCTCTAGGTGACTCTGAATATTATTTCTTTGAGATTGAAGTCCAGGGTCTGATTGGGTGACTGCAGGTCATTGTTCTTCCCTTTTTAATCCATTCCTTGACTGAGTTGGGTGTGTGTTTCGAACTGTCGTATTGTTCAAAAGCAAAAATTTTCTTTAACTTAAGCTTTCTGGCAGAGGTGTTGTGCCTAAATTTCTTGATATTTACAGCTATTCATTTTCTTTCTCTGTCTTGCTCTGGTCCCTAGTCCCAATCACAATGCTTTTCATTAATGCTTGTGTTCTTTGGGTGATAAGATATTTTGGCTCAGTGACAAAAATATGGTATATTTTGGAATTAAAACTAAAAAGTTATACCTTGATCTCATCTGATAAAAATACATTTTCCCATATGATTTTGAGAGGTTGAATGTGTCCTGAAAAATGCATACATTCTTGGATGTTTTTTATTTTTTATGAGAAATGGCTCCATGTTTTTCAACCTAGCTCCTGTAAAATGCACAGTGAACGGATCCTACCATATATTAATGCTGCTCTTTTAAGATTGTTGCTGGTCTCTGTAGTTTCACTGATGAGCTGTTTAATGTCCTGGTTTTTTGTTGTTTTTCTTCCAATTAATATTCGTCTTCAAAGAGTTTTATGATATATAATACCTTCAAAACAATTTTAGTCTCAGATCTGATATTTATCTTTTAACAGTAGGATCCATGGATCTTTTGTTTTCCCCCTTTGCAGTGTTACCAAAGGACTTTCAGGGAAATCCTAAAGGAGTAACTGGCTTTAGGGTCACTTGGAATTGTTTTAGTTGATTTTAGGTAAAGACCAATTACATTTACACATGAGCAGTAAATCTTAATACAGTTACAACCTCCAACAGACAGGATGAGCACAGGGCCTTATTACAGGTGAAAAAAGGTCTGACATATGATTTGTCTTAATTGAAGCCTTTACTTGAACAAAAGCTGAAAAGTATTGATTTCCCCTTGCACCTTTTCACATTTTGTTCTGTGAGAATATGAAACCTTAAAGAATTTAATTGGTCAACACTGTTTATCTTAATTTGCCATTGATAATTACTATACCAATCAAATGTGCAATAAACCATGTACTTTATCTTTTTGAATGAAATATAAAAAAATTCATAGACATTCCAACAATGAGTCTTTAATGATACATTTTTGTGATCTGATTTATTTATGATCATTGTTTTTGTTTTTATATCAATCACGTGTGTCTTGTTGTGTGTTTTTCATCAATGTCCTGCACATATGGACACTTTTTGCTTATTCTTTACAGATTTATTAATTCTTCTTCAAATCTAATGATGACTGATTTCCTCCCACATAACCTTGATTAGATTTTGGTCTGGTCTGAAACTGAGCTTTTCCACAGTATTATCATTTAAATTTGAAGACAGCCCAGTTGTTTCTTTTGCTATATGTTTTAGATCATTGTCCTGCTGGAATGTGAATCCTCTCCAGTGACCTAATTCTGTTATTGACCGGAGCTGGTAATAATATTTTGGCAGATTATAACAGTTAATGGTTTATTTTATATTGTTTTCCTTTTTTATGAACAATGTTATGAATGTCAAAGCTGTTTTCTGGTAGGTTGCCAACCAGGATCCCTAGCTGTTTTGTTGTGTGGTGGGTGCAGCAACACGCTGTACCAGTGCAGTGGTCCTCAACCTGACCTGACCTGACTGATGCTATTCATTAATCTTTTCCAGGTTCCCTGGTCAACTAAACAGGAAGATGTTTATCTTGTTTAATCACTTCAAAAATAGAATGCACCATTTTGCCTTTTAATCTCAATGCTGTGTCATCTAACTTTTACTTATTTCTTGCTAGTCACCTGTAACTCTATGTCTTTGATAACATTTTTTTTTTTTTTTTAAATATTGCCTTATACCATTTAGAGTGATATTATGTGCATAGGCATAACACATTTGTGTATCCCGTGGAAAATACTCAGTTGTTTATGTTTAGTAGCTTGAGTTTTTGCTTACTAGGATACAATGAGTACCAACATTTTTTCCTTTTTTCAGAAAAACTGCATTTGTTCTTTGTGTAACTTTCATGCAGAGTCCACAACTCAACAAATATCAAGATTTTTGAGAGTGTGTTAATAATATTACAAATGCAGAAATAAAGGCAGGTCAAGATTGACATTCCAATCTCAAAGGCAGAGGTTGGAAAAGTAATTAAGACATCTTTATTCAAGTGACATTTCTGCCTTGAGGAAGCAAAGTTTAATTTTTCAGATGTGGTGTTTGCTCAGCTTCTGAGTAAATAGTGTCTTCTGCATTCTTATTAGCTCAGATTTTTAGGCATACTTGTTGCTGGGTTATAAATACAATATTATCAGATTTAAAAATGTCATTATTTTCACAGTTTAAGTTACAAGTTCTGCTGGGCAAAAACCCATTAAAATGTTAATCACTGCTTTAAAAACATTCACTCTGTATGCAGGCCTGCTGGACAGGCATCATAATATAATGCAAGTCATACTGCTTAAACTGGAAAGGTGTTTGTTACAGGACAGATATTTACAGTATATTTTCATATATTTTTATTATCATCATCAATTTAACAGGCATTTTCTGATTTTACCCAGGTTGGCTAGTTGCCCCTGAAATCTTTTTTCCTTTCACTCTCTGCACTCCTGGGCATTCATTGGAGTGCGACTTATTCTTCAGTAATGATATACCTGTCAGTTTAAATTCATATTTAGATTTGTTCCTACTTTGGATTAAATGTATAACTCAAGAGGTTTGCTTTCATTACAAGAATGATTGTATAAATACAATACAATACAGTTTATTTTTGTATAGCCCAAAATCACACAAGTATTGCCGCAGTGGGCTTTAACAGGCCTTGCCTCTTGACAGCCCCCCAGCCTTGACTCTCTAAGAAGACAAGGAAAAACTCCCAAAAAAACCTAGTAGGGAAATAATGGAAGAAACCTTGGGAAAGGCAGTTCAAAGAGAGACCCCTTTCCAGGTAGGTTGGGCATGCAGTGGGTGTCAAAAGAAGGGGGTCAATACAATACAATACAATACAATACAATACACAGAACAGAACAAATCCTCAATAAAAAGATAAATTTTGTAGAAGTATGGAGCAGAATTTAACAGTAGATGATATTACATAATAAGATTTAGATAATTTTAGACTCCTGGAGACCTCATCCATCAAGCTGCCTCCCCCATTTGGCCATTCCACGGCTGAAACAGTGTTGGGCCAGCCAATCCGATGAAAGGACCCCTCTAAATAAAAAGGTTGTATTAATTTCAAACAGAAATGGGAGAGATGCTTTTGAGGAAAGTTTTGAGCATGAGGGTCTTTGTAGATGCAGTACTAGGTAGAACTTAGTAAAGCTGTTGGGAAATATGGTGCTGAAGTTTTTAGATATTCTGTATATTTTGTAGTGTGTCCTTGATTGTTTTGCAAAGCATTTGTGATTGTTTTTTTTCTGTGAATTGTGGTATATACAGGTATAAGAATTACAAACTGATTGATCACTTGATTGATTCTTGGCAAACCTGATCTCTCTCTTGCAATATTTTTGAAAATAATAGTGCTATTAACTGTAATCTTAATTCTATCTATGCAAATTTTACAACAGTATATTCCCTGTCATAAACTGATTGATGTTTATTACCATTATTCTTTACTAGCTGTCCCCCGGGGCTCTGCCCGCATAGTAGTGAAAGAGGACAAACTTTAAAAATCAATAAACAAATTGCTAGCTAAGTGGAGGCAAGGTACGCTCCAAAATGTGGCGACAGGTAGACTGACTTGAACGGAGGTTGGCGCATGAGTGAGGAGAGCCCTGCCCAGCTCCCCACTCCTGACGTCACCCTTCCCCCTCCCCTCGGCCCGCTGTGTGTCTCTTGGATTTGCGCAAATAAATCTCTCCTGCAAGCGGATTTAGCACGATGAGAAAAGTTACAAAATCAATCAGAATGTTCAAGCAAATTCTAGAAAAAAACCTGACCTAATTCCATTAAGTAGTTCTCTTGTGAAAAGTGGACAGACACACAGAGATTGGATTATATATATATATATATATATATATATATATATATATATATATATATATATATATATATATATATATTCACGGCATTCGAAGTCTGTGTCACAATCTGATAGTGTGGGTGGTTACCTACCAGGTAACGCTTTGTGGTTGGCCAGCAATCTGCTAACATCCGCCACGGTGCCCTCAGTTTGTGAAGAGCAGATCATAGAATGGTTGAAATAGTGTACTGTCAAATAAATGCAAAGAGTACACGACACATGTTTCGCCCTCATTCTGGGCTCATCAGGTGTACACACTCCACTGCACTCCCTCTCGGGAATCGAACCTCGGACGTCAGCATCAGAGGCGATGCCCCTAACGTTGCGCCACGGCGTGTGGTTCGTTTAGAGAGAGAGAGAGAGATGACATACACTCACCCACTCAACAGACGTTTATTTTCTATACCACAAAAAATTTTCCTTACTTTATAATATTAGTCATTAACCATTATTTTAGGCCCTGCTGTGTAGTGGCATCCTATCAAGAAATAGTTTCTGCTTTGGAATAATAGATATAAAATTCAACCCTTTAACAGTCATTTGTATCATCTTGACAAATGTATCTATTATAATACAGTTTTTTCTGCCTTTTAGTAAAAATATTACAGGTGATTAGCTGTTATAGGAATTTATTATTATGTTGACAACGACAGCAAATAAATGGAGATTATTTGACTTACTGAAGCTCTCAACATAGTTTGCCATAGTGTTACAGTGTATTATCTGATTTGTTTCCATTAAACATGACAGAGCCATTGAAGTGTCAACATTTTTGAAACACGCTGTATTTTTATCAGAATTTTGTGCATTGGACTTAAACCCTGTATAATGAAACTCACTGTTGCAATGGAGGCAAAACTTCTTGAGTGTGACTGATATTACTCTACTGAATATTCCTCAGAAAATAATTTCAAGTGCAATTTGAGTTCAGCGCTGATATATTTTTGCAGTGTAATTTCTGATTATAAAGAAGTACAGAATGTTTTTTGCCAAGCAAAGCTGTATTCATTTGAGTCCAGTGAAGAACTTGTCGGCTTGATGCAGGCAGATAATATCACAACAGTAGCATCAGTTCTGTAAATCAATAAAAAAATATTCTGAATCCACCATACATAGCCAAGAAACTGCACTGACATTGCAATTATTTTCCTTCAGACAGACCAAAGGGAACAAAAGAAAATAAAAGGGAAACCTAAAAGCTGCACCATTGATTTAACATGAATGAAAGCACATTTTATCAAATAAGTTTCAGTATATGTGGTGGTTTTATTACTTCATTTCTATCAATATTTAGATGTAGTGCTCCTCAGTATTGGACCAACTATTTTTTTTCTTTTTTATATGTACAGAACCAATTACAGGATATTATGCAAAAGCTTAATATTATCTTTTATTCTTATGCTGATGACACTCGGCTGTATCAATAAGACCATATAATACTTCACAGGCAGCATCAGCTTCACCATTTAGATTAAAGTATAGCGTGCCCTTCTTAAAGATACGAGTGATATTGCCTGTACTGTCCGTTAATAGTGGCAGTAATCTTTTTAATTAGTTTTTTTAATGAATTTTTAGCATTCTTTCTCTTCTCTTTGTTTGTTTGTATTAATTTATTGCTATTTGTTAACAATATAAACACAACACATATATTGTAACTAGCCGTAACAAAGATGTCTGTAATAATGCCTATGACAATAAGTGCAAAAGAAGGATGAGAAAATGGATAAATAACTTGTACACTTGCATTCTTATATGTGTACATGCAACTTGTATGCTTAAATGCTTGTTGTACAGTATGCTTACTTAACTCCTTATTGAATTAAGTAGCATATTCAAGCAAAAAATATTTTCTTGTACACAGTATTTTGAATAAACGCTCTTCATTGGGAATTAGTTTTCCTTTCTGTTCAAGAATTTTAACTTCTGTTCTCAGGGTTGTTCTAGACCAAGTGACCATTTGTAAAAAGTGAGGATGAGGAATAAAAACCAGAAATATCTAAATTTTCTTGAGCATTATAGATCGAGGAAATGGCAAACCTTCTTGCACACAGAAATGTAGTACAAAATTAATGCAGTATTACATGTATAAACGCACACATATGTGTCAGCCTTAAATTCAGTATTGCGTACCCGTCTGTATACATCTCACAGACAAACAACACTTTAGATTTAACAAATTTGAATCTCGTCATATATGAATAAATAAATAAATAAATGAATGTAGTGCACAGCATGTGGAAATAAATGCACACAACAGAAACTCTAATTTATGTTTCTGTCTCAACTTCAACTCTATAGATGTCTGTTTCTTTCTTTTTTTTGGTACTGATGTCTCAACGTGATTTTGTCCCTGCCTTTGCACCAACTGCTGTTTCGGCAGGCTTTGGACCCTTTTGACTTTGAAAAAGGTTGTGTACTTTGAGATGGATGGATTTGTGTGTTTAAAATATTGGGGTTTAGAGCACCAAACTAGAGGTTCCAACGCTGTCAATAGCTAAACTGAAGTAAATTTTAGTAATTAGAACACTGTAGAAACATGTCATTTTTGATATCTATGGATTTAAAAATTGCACAAAGCTTTTATCTTCAAAGAGCTCTCTTTGACGTTTTTATTGCAGATTTGGGATATAAACAGATACTATAGTTTGAAAAGCATAAGCAATGAACTGATTAGCTAACATTGACAAAAAACTGAATTTCAAATACATAAAAATGTTATTTTAAGAAGCCAAACTATGACAAAGATAAGGACAGAAAAGTAAATGTCCTGTCACTAATAGATCTTCCTACGGGTTATAATCAGAACTATACTGTATATTCTCCATCAAAGAGAGCTTTTTTCCTAGAGTTGGGAAAAAGTCATTAGTGAGGTATTGAGTTTTATCACAGCTTATAACACATTTTATTTTATAACGGAGAACATCTTCTTGGCACCTCTTAGTATGTGTAATGCAAAGAATTGTAAATATCTCAAAAATAATTAATTTATCAAAAAACACACTCAAAGGATTGATTAATGGAGAAAAAAAAAGAAATATACAGGGGAAAAAATGACTGCCAAATCGCTTGGACTTCTTTAATAGACACTTGTTCATCTTCAAACTTGCACATCAAAACAACCTACTTGTTGTCCCCTCTCTACTTCTGTTTCTCTTCTGTTTTCTCTGCATCCCTGTGTCTTTGGCAGTCTTAAAAAACAAGGCATCCAGGACAACTCACTTTTAGGTCTGAATGGTCTGGTTGGAGAACTCCACATTTCCACCCATAGTCCACCCTCTGTGCCTCTGGTAATGGGGTGAGGATGTCCTAGTATAAAGTAGATTGTCCACATTTTAAGTTGTTTATCATTTGGGCCAGCATTGTCCAGTATACAGATTTGTCAAATGTTGACCCTTTCCATTAGATAGATACTTTATTAATCCCAAGGGGAAATTCACATACTCCAGCAGCAGCATACTGATACAAAAAAAAAACAAATATTAAATTAAAGAGTAATAAAAATGCAGGTAAAAACAGACAAAAACTTTGAATAATGTTAACGTTTACTCCCCCCGGGTGGAATTGAAAAGTCGCATAGTTTGGGGGAGGAACGATCTCCTCAGTCTGTCAGTGGAGCAGGACAGTGACAGCAGTCTGTCGCTGAAGCTGCTCCTCTGTCTGGAGATGACACTGTTTAGTGGATGTAGTGGATTCTCAATAATTGATAGGAACCTGCTCAGTGCCCATCGCTCTGCCACGGATGTCAAACTGTCCAGCTCCATGCCTACAATAGAGCCTGACTTCCTCACCAGTTTGTCCAGGCGTGAGGCGTCCTTCTTCTTAATCCTGCCTCCCCAGCACACCACTGCGTAGAAGAGGGCGCTCGCCACAACCGTCTGATAGAAAATCTTATTGCAGATATTGAAGGACGCCAGTCTTCTAAGAAAGTATAGCCGGCTCTGTCCTCTCTTGCACAGAGAATCAGTATTGGCAGTCCAGTCCAATTTATCATCCAGCTGCACTCCCAGGTATTTATAGGTCCGCACCCTCTGCACAGTCACCTCTGATGATCACGGGGTCCAGGAGGGGCCTGGGGCTCCTAAAATCCACCACCAGCTCCTTGGTTTTGCTGGTGTTCAGGTGTAGGTGGTTTGAGTCACACCATTTAACAAAGTCCTTGATGAGGTTCCTATTCTCCTCCTCCTGCCCACTCCTGATGCAGCCCACGATAGCAGTGTCATCAGCGAACTGTTGCACGTGGCAGGACTCCGAGTTGTATTGGAAGGCCGATGTATACAGGCTGAATAGGACCGGAGAAAGTACAGTCCCCTGCGGCGCTCCTGTGTTGCTGACCACAATGTCAGACCTACAGTTCCTGAGACGCACATACTGAGGTCTGTTTGTAAGATAGTCCACGATCCATGCCACTAGGTATGAATCTACTCCCATCTCTGTCAGCTTGTCCCTAAGGAGCAGAGGTTGGATGGTGTTGAAGGTGATCATTAGAGTGAAGTTGTCCTCATAAATGTACTGAAAGCACCATATTCCACAGTACTTCTGAAAACCTCTGAAAAAACTTACCTGTTTGATTGGTTATAAAGCCATATTTTGGTCTTTGGAGACATTACTTATATAGAGTCATTTTATCCAAAAGAAGAAAGCTTGAAATAATGCTGTTTTTTTCTATGAATGATAAACATCTCAAGGCTTCACCATAAGAAACATATTATATAAAAATGGGTTCCATGAAAGAATAAGGAGACAGAAACCACTACATACTAATAGGATTATGAGGATTTGTTTTATATTGGGTAAAGCATACATGATAAGCTTCAAAAGTTCTGAAGCAGTGTTATAGACAGTCGGGTTCAAATTAGGACATTCAAATTCTACATAGTGCAGAGGTGTAAATTCATCCTTAAGCTTCTGGATCAGTGATGCAGCACTACTGTACACTATGGTACTGTGAGAGCCAAAAATGAAAGAAGAAAAAAAATGGATAAGTAATTGATTAAAATAAAGTTACTGAAGATAGAACATTCAAATCGTATTGATTGCTGTTTTAATAGAAAACTTAAGTATAACATTGTATGAGGTCCAGAGTTCTTACAATATTCCTAATATTTTTATGGATAAAACCTCCATTGTGCAAAACTTATTAGGTGTCTATATGATCAATAATATAGGTGATAAAGGTACTGCATAGTATTTAAGCATTAGAGGAGGAGAGTAAGAGTTGCTTATTTGGGTAATAAAAATATTGTGAGTCATAAAATGATGTGAAGACTGCCTGCTACAGAAATGTGATTTTTTCAAAATTCTGAATGTAGCTGAACCCTAACTATAAAGACTGGGTAGATGATGGAGCTGAACCCAAAAGTGAAGTGGTTAAGAATTCTGAATTACAGCACCTTCAGAAACTATTCAAACCCCTTCACTTTTCTTTAGACATTTTGTTATGTTGCATCCTTGTGCTCAAATCATTGAAATTATGTTTTTCTCTCATTAAACAACACTCAGTGGCCCTCAATGACAAACTGACATCGGGATATTAGGAATTTTTGCAAACTCATTAAAATAAAAAGCTGAAATATTATATCGGCACAAGTATTCAGACTCTTTACTCACTACTTAGTTGAAGCAGTTTTGGTAGTGATAACAGCCTAGAGACAAAGTGAAAACAGGATTTTAAAAACTTTTGCAATTTATTAATATTGTGTTTTCTATGACACATGGAATTTGACTGAAGTGAATCCGTTTCTATTGATCATCACTGAGATGTTTCTTCACCTTGTTTGGAGTCCACCTGTCGTCAATTCAATTGATTGGACATGAATAGGAAAGGCAAACACATGTCTATAGAACGTCCTACAGTTGTCAGTGTGTATCACAGTAAAAACCAAAGGTCAAAGGAATTGCTTGCAGAGCTTAGAAACAGCATTGTGTTGTGGTGCAGATCTTGGGAAGGCTACAAAAGATTTCTGCAACATTGAAAGTTCCCAAGAGCAGAGTGGCCTTTGTAATTCTTAAATAGAATAGTTTTGAAACAACCACAACTCTTTCCTAGAGATGACTGCTCAGTCAAACTGAGGTATCGTGGGAAAAGGGCCTTGGTAAAGAGGTGACCAAGAACCTGAATGGTCACTCTGGCTGAGCTCCAGAATAACCTTTGTGGAGATAGAAGAAGCTTTCAGAAGGACAACCACTAGTGCAATACTCCACTACTCTGGAGTGGAACCTGGATTCTGGGTTTAAATCTGGAATCTTTGTGTCAAAATGGTCTGGTGACACATGAAAGCCTGCTTGGAGTTTGCAAAAAGCCACCTAAAGGACTCTCAGACTATAAAAAACAAGATTCTCTGGTTTGATGGAACCAAGATTGATCTGTTTGGTCTCAGTTCTAAGTATCATGTCTAGAGGAAACCAAGCACTACGCATCAACTGTGCAATACCATTCCAAAAGAGAAATATAGTGGTGACAGCATCATGTTTTGGGGTTATTTTTCAGTGTCAGAGAAACCAGTCAGGGTTGAGGGAAATCTGAACAAAGCAAATTATCCTTAATGAAAACCGTCTACAGAGCACATTGAACCTTAGCCTATACCAAAGGTTCACCTTCCAACAGGACAAAGACCCTAAGCACAAAGCAAAGACAACACGGGAGTGGCCTAAGGATGACTCTGGGAATGTCCTTGCGTGGCCTAGCCAGAGCCAGGACTTGAACCCAGTCAAACATCTCTGTAGAGACCTGAACATAGCTGTCCACTGATGGTCTCCATTCAACCTGAGAGAGCTTGAGAAGATCTGCAGAGAAGAATGTCAGAAAATCATCAAATCCAGGTATATGGAGTTTGTTGAGTCATACCCAAGAAGGGTCCAAGCCATAATCGCTGCCAAAGGTGCTTCAACAAAGTACTGAGTAAAGAACCTAACTATGTATCAGTGTGAGATTTCAGGTTTTTTTTTATTTTAAGAAGTGTGCAAAAATTAGAAAATTCAGTTTTTGCTTTGTCATTCTGGGGTATTAAGTGTTGTTTGATGAGGGGGAAAAAATAAGTTTAAACAATTTTAGCACAAGGCTGCAACACAACAAAATGAGTAAAAATTGAAGGGCTCTGAGTTCTTTCTGAAGGCTCTTCCTGATCTAAACTGCAGTTTAGTTTTGTATGCACTCCGCCATAGAAAGTTACAGAGACAGGCGTGTACGCACTGGTGTCGCTGGAATCGGCTGTGAGCTTTTGTGTGTCTTATATGTCTTAAGGCAGGGTTCTCAAACTCCGGTCCTGGAGGGCTGCAGTGACTGCAGGTTTTCATTCTAACCCTTTTCTTAATTAGTGACCTGTTTTTGCTGCTAATTAACTTGTTTTGAATTAATTGTAATTGGCTTGCTCTTGATGACTCAGACCCCTTAATTGTTTCTTTTTCCTGCCCAACAATTGTGAGATACAAAATGAGCCAAAACAGGACAGGCAAACTGTGAATCATTCAGTATCTGAAAATAAAGAAAGATGAAGGTCTCAGGAATGTTGATCTGCTCATGTCCACAAAACATTTTAACAGCACTCTTAGAAAAGAGGAAATCAACAGTTTTGGAAATGTATGTTATTGCGCAATGAGAGCATCAACATGCCATGGAATTAAAGAATGGGTTTAATTAACAACAAGAATCGGCAAACAATTTCGGTGAAATTGGTTGGAGTTTGAAGCCTTGACTTAGTTGGTCTTCTGTTGGCTCACTCACTTCACATTTCATTTCTATTTGGGTGCCATTTAAGGAAAGAAATTAAGCAATTCAGAGGAACAATAAAGAAATTCAGGGAAACAAATCAATTTAAAATTAACTCAAAAGAAGTTAATTAGCAGCAAAAACAGGTCACTAATTAAGAAAAAGGTTAGAATGAAAACCTGCAGCCACTGCGGCCCTCTAGGACTGGAGTTTGAGAACTTGATTAGGGACCTTTGTACTACTGGAACTTTTCACGAGTTTCTTGTATTTTACTTTCTTTTTATACTCATGTGAAAAATCAAGAGGTTTTCTTAGGAATGAATAAAAATAAGTTGCGATTAAATAAGCACAATTATTTTGCTAAGAAGATCCAATTGTTTGACACAGTATGTTTTGAAGAAAAAGAATCAAGATTATTCACTTATAGACATGTTTTGAAGCATTCTTTTAAATTACTTAAAACACTTTTCCAGTTTTGTTTATTTCATTTACCTTCAAATGCGAAAAGATCTTACTTTTGCTTTTTTTTTTTATCAGATGCAATCTTTAGGACTTGGTGAACTCTTCAAATTTCCCAGCGGACCTGATCTTCCTTGACCTTAAAAATTGCTTGAGCATCACTTACAAAGAGGAATAAACTGGGAAATTATCTCCACTATTTATATGTAATGTGAAACCAAAGGAAACAATGGCCTTGTGTTACCTGTTGAGATGAATATCCTAGAAATGAGTAAAATAAGAAATTCATGACTGGAAAGATATGCCTTTGTGTCCAAAGGGGTTGTTCATTGTGGGTCTAATTGGTCCAAACATTTATTGATTTCCTTAAATTTATTTTTCTTATTGTGTAAGTTGAAGCTTAGATTCATTGTAGTGCATGTTTTTGACATTAAAAACATAGCCCTAGATTTTTAATTATTTCCCAATTTCTATTTTAGGTGTTAGTATGTGGTTTTCTTAGTGCCCAACACCTTATTATTCCTGTATTGTCTGCATGATGACAACATCTGTTGAAGTGCTGTCTTCAGAACCCCTTGAAACATTGTGATTGACGACTAATTCAATGTGAAAGTAATTTGCCTTTTTTCTTTGGTTTGTCAGCCAGGCAGTTTTCTGCACTTTTGCACAGATTCGCTTTCTCAGTTATCAACAATGTGATTTAATTACTGTACTTTGCATTAATTGAGGACCAACAGGAAGTTAACAATTTATTAAACAATAGTAAAGAAGGCATAATAGAAAGTTGATTTTTTTTAATAGGAATTTTGATTGTTCTTTTTTAAACTATCAAAACTCATGACTACTATTTTAGACAACCAATATACAAAGAATACAACAGCTGCATGGTTTATGATTATGTATCATCTCAAGTCGATGAGGGCTATGCAGAAAATATTGAAATATACACTAATATGTTAGCTATATACATACTGAGTCGCATGACATGATGAATTGTGTGTACCTCTCCACTCAAGTAGTGTATCATTTTCTTTAAAACTGATTGTCCTTTTTTAATCCTTGAAAAAAATTGTTTCAATCTCTGGGTTCTTTGCATTTTGTCTCTGAATTAAAATTGTGTTCTATTTGACCCTTAACAGGAGTAAAATAAAGATTATGTGGAAATTTACTGTGGGATCTTCATTTCTTTTACACGATAATATAAATTGTTCAAAAACATATTTGAACAAACATAATTAAAATTGGCCTTTGTGAGAGTGGTCTTTATGATTCTGTTATTCCACAGTGAATTTTTGAGCCGCACGGATTGCAGCCCTTTTTTTAAAGTCAAGGTTATTGTACAATGTTTTAGCCTTCATGGTCTTCCCAAGTCTAACATATCGGTTTGTGTGCTTCTGCCAATATTGTTGTTGAAAATTAGCAATTTCGTTAAATCTGTTTTATATACTCAAAAACAACAAGCTATCAAGGACTTGAAAAATTTTCTTAGATGTACAATAAATGCTCTCCAGTCCAGAGTTTTGCAGCATTGTATTATGTAACTCATAAATATAAAATGTCTTCTTTTTTATATCAGTATGGTTTTAAACAAACTTTTCATAATTTGATAACTATAAGCTATAGTGAAATATTTGTCTCATCTGAAGGAGGTGTTGAGGCAGGTTTGGGGAAACCTTCTGATGGTCTGCAAATGCCAGTTGGTCCTATAGTTAAGTGTCAGGCAGAAGGTCTGTCTTAAGTTTTCGTACTATAAAATGGCTCCCAGGTAATTGAATCTTGCATGATTTTTACCGTAAATGCATTGATCCTGGTATTTACAAACTTGCCGTGCCCGTTCAGCCCATTTATGTTAGTCCTTACAGGTGATAATCCTCTCTTCCTTCTCCTCCTTTGAACTCTGATCATAAAATGTGTAGAGTATTTTACTTGGTCCACGGTCACTGTTATAGTCTTGAAGACCATTGGAGGGTACCAGTCATTGATATTTGTACTCCTGGGGTGTTGCGTCAGTTTTACCTTAAGCAACTGTACGATCATTATTCTGTATACAGAGTACTGTGAAATTGTTACTTGCATGTGCTAATCAACATGCAACACGTCGCCACTCTTTGGTGCCATGATTAGTGAGTATGACTACCTGAACTTGAAACTTCTGTACTTCTTACCTGAAAAATATTTGGTGGAGCTGGATGGTTACATCTGCAGTCCACACCTTAAGGGCAGCAGTTTATTATGTCATGGTTTTGTCATTCCAGTTCTGGTTCTTATACCCTTTGGGCATACTTTGAACATGTTATGTTTAATTTTTCAGATGTAATAAATTATTAGCATTACATTTATATATGCTTTTCACAGCTATTTTGTATATTATAGTTTTCTTTGCCTTTGCTTTTTGGTTTATGTTTTGGGCTTGGTTATTTGGGTTCATTAATTAACTCCTCTGGTATGTTTAACCATTTTTACTGCCTTTTCACAATAGCAATACTCATGGCAGTTTCCTTCCTACTTCATTGGAATGACAACATGTCGATTTAATTTTAAATTGATAAATTTGCCATTTTTGCACATTGGTCTGACAAAGTGAAAACAGATTTTCAGAAATATTTGCAAATTTAGTAAAAATCCAAACCTGAAATCTCTCTTTTATATAAGTGCCCTTTGCTTTGGCAATCCCAATGTGGTCAGATGCATCCTTTTTGTTTTAATTCTTTTTGAGATGTGTCGAGAACTTGACTGAAGTCCAGCTGTGACAAATTGAATTGATTTGGACATCATTTAGAATGGCACACGTTTACCTGTGCATATACAATTCACACTGTATGTAAAGAATTCACACTGTATTTAAGGAACAAAACCAAGCCATGAAGTTCAAGTAACTCTCTGTAGACCTCTGTGATCAAATTGTGGTGAGGCATAGATAAGGTCAAAGAGATAAAACCATTTTTAAAGCTTTTAGTGTTCCCAGAAGAAATACTTCTGAAATGTAAGAGGTTTGGGGCCATTCTTCTTAGAGTTTGCATCTGGCCAGTTTGAGTCAGTGGTCAACAAGAGCCTTGGTCAGGGAGGTGAACGACAATCCAATGGTCACTTTAACAGAGTAGGCCTCTGCTGATGGGAAAACCTTTTGGAAGGACAGCCATCTCGGCAGCATTCCATCCATCATGTGTTTATGAAAGAGTGGCTAGATGAAAGCCACTCTTGAATGAAAGACATAGTGCGACACTTAAAGGACTCTGAGAGCATGAGGAAAATATTCTGTTGTTTGTTGAGATAAAAATTGAACTCTTTGGACAAAAATTAAGTACTGCTCATCAGCTAATACCGTTCATATGGTGAAGCATGGTGATGGCAGCATAATGGTATGGGGGTGCTTCTCAGCAGCAGGAACAGGGAGACTGGTTTGAAATGAAGGAAGGATGAATACAACCAAATACAGAGAGATCCTTGAAGAAAACCTGCTCCAGAGTGCAGTTGACCTCAGATTAGGATGATGGTTCATCTTTCAGCATGACAATGACCCAAAGCATACAACCAAGACAACGCTTCAGTGTTTCAGGACATTGCCCTTGAGTGGTCCAGCCAAAGGCTAGACTTAAAGCTCATAGGACAGCTGTGGAGAGATCTGGAGTTGGCATTATACAGACACTTTCCATCCAATCTAATGAATCTTGAGGAGATCTGCCAGGAAGAATAGAATAAACTGCACAAATCCAAAGCTTGTACAGACCTACCTACCCAAGAAGTCTTGAAGATGTAATTTGAATACACAATGGGTGGTTGGAAAATCGAGAGTACACCTTATGGGAAGGATTTAGGAGTCATAGTGGACTCTAAGCTATCGACTTCCTGACAGTGTTCAGAAGCCATTAAGAAGGCTAACAGAATGTTAGGATATATAGCACGATGTGTGGAGTACAAGTCCAAGGAGGTTATGCTCAACCTTTATAATGCACTGGTGAGGCCTCATCTTGAGTCCTGTGTGCAGTTTTGGTCTCCAGGCTACAAAAAGGACATAGCAGCGCTAGAAAAGGTCCAGAGAAGAGCGACTAGGCTGATTCCAGGGCTACAGGGGTTGAATTATGAGGAAATATTAAAAGAGCTGAGCCTTTACAGTTTAAGCAAAAGAAGATTAAGAGGTGACCTGATTGAAGTGTTTAAAATTATGAAGGGAATTAGTGCAGTGGATCAAGACTGTTATTTTAAAATGAGTTCATCAAGAACGCGGGGACACAGTTGGAAACTTGTTAAGGGTAAATTTCACACAAACATTAGGAAGTTTTTCTTTACACAAAGAACGATAGAAACTTGGAATAAGCTACCAAGTAGTGTGGTAGACAGTAAGACGTTAGGGTCTTTCAAAACTTGACTTGATGTTTTCTTGGAAGAAATAAGTGGATAGTACTGGCGAGCTTTGTTGGGCTGAATGGCCTGTTCTCGTCTAGAGTGTTCTAATGTTCTAATTGCTGCCAAAAGGGGATTCTACAAAGTGCTGAATTAAGGGTCTGAATACTGATATGAATGAGAGATTTCAATTTTTTAATAAATTTCCAAACCTTTTTTGAAAACATTTTCACTTTGTCATTATGGGCTATTAAGCATAGACTGATAAGCAAAAGTGGCAATTTATCCATTTAAAATTAAATTTACAACACAATAAATTGTGCACAAAATAAAGGCGTCTGAAAACTTTCTAAATCCATTGTACATCATCCTTGCCTGTGGCCTGCGTCCATCTCCATCTTGGGATTTGCCCTTTGTCATCCATTCATGCCTACTATTCCTTTCTCAGCCAGGCTCATCACAATACAAGTCCTTTGATACTTTACACATCCAATTATTTTCAAACTTGCTTAATGCTTTTATTATTGCAAGAGGCAGGAACCTCTCCTGGCAGAAATGACGGTGAGATAGAAACCAACCATGCATGTTAATTGAAGGGCACACTCACACACATACCCACAGTAACACAGGGAAACCTAAGATTTGGCAGTTACCCTAACCTTCATATCTTTGGGAAGTGAGTGGAGAATCAGAAGATGCTCTGAAAACTCATAACTTACTAAATATAAGGAGATTGCGTAAATTCCATACCGATAGAGGCTTGGTCTATGATTTGAACCCAGGGGTGTGAAAAAGCGGCCTTAAACACAATGCTATACTGTGGATTAAATCGTATTTCCTGTTTCTACTGGCTAGCACAAGAACTCATAATTATTAGTTTTATTATTCCCTGAAGCACATTGAGTGACCATCTTATATTTATAGCATTGTACTGCAGTAGAGACAACACTGTACATATAGTTTTAAAAAATAATCAAAAATAATTTGAATAACAGGGAAAAATGAAAATACAGTACCTGTTTTATGGAATACTTTTCATTTGATGTTGAATAATTAATTTACAGACTGGATACAAAACATAGCTTTGTTTTCTTTTCCCTGGCACTTTGACATGCAGGTAACATGGACTGCTGTAACAGCATCATAACTGGAGGAAATGCTGAACAGGTAATCAGCAGATGATTTATGAAGCTGTTGTCGGGGATTGCTGTAGATAAATCGAAAGTACTGAGATTGCACTTTTTCTCATTTACGGTCTGACAAATCAAACCGATCATGGTGAGTTTTATTTTTTTTTTTTTATCATCTATTATCAAAACCGCATATTCCAGTTCATTGTTATGGAACACATAAAATCACTTTTATATTTGCCACAAAAAATATTTCTCACCTCAACCTGCTTTAAGTCTCTGGTGTATATTAAATACAAATTTTGATTTTGTTCATGAGCTGGAAGTATAACAGAACATCAGGTAAGCTGAATTGTGTTTTCTATCAGGAGAGTGGCAGTTGCTACACGTTGGTTGAATATGCAAGTAAGATTTCACTGTACTCTGTATATACTGTACTGTATGTCAGCCCTTATACTGCTACAGCTACTACAGATTGGCTGGAATTTGTCCTGGCATTATGGAGTGCAAGGTAGTGAACACCCAGAGGAGGCACTGATCCAGTGCAGGTCACATTCATGCCTTCATTCTCCCACTCTGACTGATATGGGCCCAGTTTAGAGTTGCCAGCTAACTTAGTCTCCCAGGCCAGATGTGATTCTTGAATGAAGATACAGTCTGGGGACAACTCGCTGAAAGGTTTGTTTTGAAATCCCCATGCTGGATTTTGTTCTAAAAACTTGCCCCCCAATTTCCTTCAGTCCATGCACTTTGTAACACGTGCTAGTGTTACAGTAGTGCAGTATCCCATTTCTCCTTATGTATTAGACAAATCCAAGAAAAGAGACAGAGCAAAAAAAAAAAACTGAACAGAAGACTTAATGCTGAGAGAAAATAGAAAATTAAAATTGCTGCTATCAATTCAGCAGTTAAGTAGCACAAAGTAATGGAATCTTAATGATTAGTTTGTCTGTTGTAATGAGCACAGTGACACACACCTAGACCACTACAGATACTTGGCCCCACACATTTAAGAAGTGCTTCTGTCTGCTGCAATAATGTTCTGTCGCTATGACTATTGCATCACTACAAGGCATAACAACAGCAGGTAGAGTTTAGATAAGAATTGTGATCTATGAGTTTGTTAAAGCACTGCGGCTATATTCTGGGATGGCAACTTTACATTTCCAATTAGACGGTAATGTTAACTTCCTTTAGTTATTCGTTTAGATGTGCCGTCTGAAAGTGGGAGTTGTGCAGCCTCGTCCATGCTTCACAAAGTGCACTTGTTTTAATGTTCTTTTGCTGTTGTGTGTTTGTGATATCCAGCATTGTTGTAACGGTATGTATTCTTTCTTTTAAGAATATGTTTAATTTTGTATTTCAGGCGACACGGTTTACTTTATTGATAAGAATAGCTGTGTTCTGATGCTTATCTAATCACCCGAAGATAGTGGTAAGTGCTGATTCAGGATGTGACATTTCCGGTAGGGGTGAGGGAGGTGCAAAGCTGCCACTTTTTACATGGCCTGAAAGGGGGCACAGGATGATTTTGGAAGAATGGGTATGTGTAGCTTCTCCCTTCAGGATGAAAGCTTTAGGGAGGGTAATTTATGACAAGGGGGAATGGGAGCGTGTGCACCCAACCGGTTTGACATGGGAGACTGATCAGACATCACATGAGCCTATAAGACGTTCTCTCGCAGGAAGGGCATAAATGCCCAGCTGATGTGAATCAGGTCTGGAGGACTGAAATGTGTCTGTTTACAACTGGATATTCTGTACCCCATATTTCTAGTCTTGTCAAAACAGAAGAGGATGAACCAAAGGAGCTGCTCACACCCACTGGCCCAGGAATTGTGATAGCAATAGTACAAGGGGGCTCTGCCCCCTGCTCGCCTCGCTCGACTACCCCCGGTGTTGGGTAACCTGAAATACATTGATGAATGTGTGAGATATATTGGAGTGTAAAGGTGTAGATGACGAACAAAGGAAGTATATTCATTAATCCTAATGAATATTCACTAATAGTGGACTCATTATAGAAAGCATTGTCAGCTAATTGGCGGAATTGTTTAGCAGCCATCTGTCGTTCCGTTCTTTGCCGTTTATCTATTGACTCTGCTGTTTGAGAGGCACGTTGTAGGCGCCTACGTTCATTAATTGTATTCAGGCGGGCTCGCTTCTGTATGTCCGTTAGCTGAGATGTTTCGTTTTGGAGCCGTGACTCCTTTGGTTGCGTTGTTTGTGAAGCGCGTTGTAGGCGCCTGTGTTCATTTGTTTTATCCAGGTGGGCTCGTTTTTGTAGCCCCGTTAGTCGAGCTCTTTCTTTTTGGAGCTGTGCCTGCTTTGCTTGCGGCATTTCAGACGCGCGCTATAGGCGCCTGCGTTCATTGATTTTATCCAGGCGGGCTCGTTTTTGTATCTCCGTCAGTTGTGGTCTTTCGTTTTGAACCCGTGCCTGCTTTGCTTCTGCGGTTTCAGACGCGAATTGTAGGCGCCTACGTCTATTGTTTTTATCCATGCGGGCTCGCTTTTGTAGCTCTGTTAGTTGAGCTGGATCGTTTTGGAGCCGTGACCGTGACTCCATTAATTATCCGTTGTCTACCATTAGTAATATGGATAATTGCACTTACTGTTAATACGGAGCATTTTCTGTGGTTGTACTGTTAATAATGCATCACTGTAATGTGATTCACATATGCTATATGGTTTGGACGTGTGAGGATGCCGTACGTTTAATACGGAGAGTTCATTTATTCTTATTACCCGGACCATGCTGTGTAGTGTGGACGTTTAGTTCAGAAGCGCGTTGTAGGCGCCTGCGCCTTTCGTACTTTCTCGCGCCTTCCGTACTATCTTTGTGGACCTTTGCGGACCCCGTAGTGTCTTCCGTTTGACTCTGGGGTGCAGTGCAGAATCCTCTTTTCTGTGTGGCGTTAGTTGAGCTATTTCGTTTTTGAGCCGTGACTCCTTCGTTAGTTGAGCTCTTTCGTTTTTGAGCCGTGACTCCTTCGTTCGCGGTGGATCAGACTTCACTTGCGGTTTATGAGACGCATGCTGTAGGCGCCTGCGCACTATGTCTCCTGCGTCCATCGCCGTATACCTGGGTCCATGTCTTCCGGTTTACCATTCACGGTTAGTAATATGGATAAGTTGATCACTCTGTCTTTCCCTTTCTCTCACTTTCCATTTCTCCATGAAGAGAAGACAACTCAGCAGCCATATTGAGACAGTCAGGCTGCCTGGGCCTGCACAGATGATGAGCTGACAATGCAGAATCAAATGTAACTTACAGTATCTAAGTTATTGCTCCACCTGAAACTACACATCTAGCATTATCAGGTTGCACAGGGTGAGACAAAATGAGGTAGCACATTGCTCAAAGTCATTGCACAGGTAGAAGCAGCTGATTGGGTTGGGGTGGGGGTCCTTTGATAGGCGATCCCTTGTAGTTTTCAGTCTGCAACATGCCTTGGTCCGGTTCGCACCATACTTTCGTTGTCAAAGCGTTCTTCAAAAACAACGAATCTATCATCGCTACGCAACGTGCCTTCTGAACACACTTCAGCATTCCTCCTAACAGTGATGTCCCAAATCAGAAAACAGTTCTTTAGTGGGTGGCTAAATTTAGACAGACAGGTACAACAGTGAACAGAAAATCTCCAGGTCGTCCCCAGACTGTGCAAATGCCTGAAAGTTGAAAGGGCATCAATTTTTCAGTCTTCTAGATTTTCAATGCGCAAACCTGCTTCTGGCCTTAGGCATTTCCAAAAGTTCTTTGAGGAGGATTTTGAAAAGTGATGGTAGTGCAGGAACTCACTGAGAGAGACTGGGAGAGCCTGTAGAGAGTTGTGTGCGAACATTCTGCAAACCGTTCATCGAGATTCCATCATCATGAGCAATGACGAGGCACATTTCCATTTGAATGGTTGCGTAAATAAGCAAAACTTTCACTATTGGGCTGAAACCAACTGTCGTGAACTTCATCAGAGACCCCTGCACAGTGAGTGTGTTACAGTTTGATGTGCCGTTTTTGAATTTGGCATTGTAGGCCCTTACTTTTTTGAGGAAGGGGGAGCAACGGTCACTGTCACTTCAAAACATTACAACAGGATGGAGCAACAGCTCATACGGCGCTGAGATCCATGCAAGTTTTGCTGGAGATGTTTCAGGGGAAGCCGATCTCTGTGCACGTCGATGTCGGGTGGCCTTCATGTTCGCCTGATCTCGCTCTGTGTAATTTCTTTTTGTGGGGCTATCACAACTCGAAGGTACTGTATACACACACCGACCTCAAAACCTTGAAGCCCTCAAGAATGTTATTCGCCACAAAATCACCGCTATTCCCCTTGAAATGGCCGAATGAGTCATGTGAGTGTTCAGAAATCGTCTTGAAGAGTGTATCGCTAATGATGGCCACCACCTTGATGACATCATTTTTAAAACACAGTGAAAAAAATCGAATTTGTATACCCTTTCTAGTGCCATTTATTTTATCTTGTAGCATTTTATAGGATAAACATTTGAAATGTGGTACTTCTTTTTGGCTCACCCTGTATTTTTGTAATTGACACTCATTGTATTCTGCTTCCTTATAATATGGGCATATCTATACTAATAAAAGGCAAAGCCCTCACTGACTCACTCATCACTTATTCTCCAACTTCCCGTGTAGGTAGAAGGCTGAAATTTGGCAGGCTCTTTCCTTACAGCTTACTTACAAAAGTTAAGCAGGTTTCATTTCGAAACTCTATGTGTAACGGTCATAACGGTCGACAACGTCCGCCATGTTAAACTTTCTTATTTATGGCCCCATCTTCACGAAATTTGGTAGGCGGCTTCCCTGCGCTAACCGAAACCGATGTACATACTTATTTCGGTGGTATGACGCCACTGTCGGCCACCATATTGAACTTTCCAATGGTCTTTGTTACTTATGGGCCCATCTTCAAGAAATTTGGTACGCGGGTTCCCAACGCTAACTGAATCCTACTTACGTACATATATACGTCCATAGCCTGCAGCTCGGTTGCCGTGTGAGGCGGCATTCGGTCCCCCATCCCCACGCCTCCCACGTAGTTGGCTGCCTGCCTATATAAGGCCATCCGTCGCTCCGGTCTCTTCATTCCCTTCCTTGTTTCACCACGGTATTCACGTCTCCCTGCTGATAACTGCAGCCTTTTTATTTAATCCACGGCTTCTCCGCTGTTTTATTGTTCATTTATTACGATTATAGTTATTGTCTAGGTATTTTAGACTTAGTTTACATTGTTCAGGTACCCATTTCCTTTATCGTTCCAACCGTACCCCCATTAACATGTCTATCGAGGTGATCACCATCGATCAAAGAACTGTCACTTATCAAATGGTTTCCATGCCCGGAGATGGCGACTGCCTTTTCCATTCTCTGTGTTACATATTGCACGGCCATATCAGGCTCACTCTTGATATCCGGAGGAACATTGTGTCTTATGTATTGAACGACTGGGACAGGTTCAAGGTGTGGACTGATGACGGTACAGGAGATAATTATACTACACAGGAGCACTAGAAGAGTGAAATGCTTAAGCCCTTCACCTATGGTTCTGCATGTGAGTTGATGGCTGCCGCTGAATTGTTCGGTTGTCGCTTTCAAGTGTACCGAATTGGCCAAATATTTTACACCTTTGGACAACCGCCAATGCCTCTTAAACATCTTAGATTCACAGGTGACGATTTGAGTAGTGGACACTTTGATGTTTATGAATGTTTAAACTCTCAAAAGCTGGATGCGAAGTTATCGATAAAACCCATTTCAATTCAAATGCCTCCAATTTCCAGTAAGGCTCTGCTTCGCAATGACAATTAAGTCTCAGGGACAGACCCTACAAAAGGTTGGCATTGATTTGAGGCAAGATTGCTGTTCACATGTCCAACTATACATTGCATGTTCAAGAGTAAGCTCAGCGCACAGCTTGGTCATAATACAACCGGAGGGCCGAACTGACAACGTGGTATACAAAGAGATTCTTAACAAATAATTATTGGTATATTTTCCCTCAGTTTAAAAAGGTTTACTTTTCTTCTTAATAAAAATTTTAAAGCACTACTTTGCCGCTGCGAAGCGCGGGTATTTTTCTAGTTATCTATAATAATTAATTAAAAGTGTAAGTCTCTCCTGGTTGCTCTATAGCTCTATCTTGTTGCCTGAGGTCATGAGTATAAGAGGTAGTGTAACATATGAAGGCTGAAAGAATGGGATTTAAGATATTTTCTCAATAAAAAGTATAAAGGGGGAAAAATAGGGTCACATGGAACCCAATATGACAAAACGTGTGGGGTGTACTTACTTTTTCACATGAAAAATGTGATGATGATTTAGTAGTTGGCTGGCAGCCTTGATTGTTAAAAATAAATGTGCAAGTAAAGACATAACAAACTAACATATCTGAGCAATTTAAAAGTCACTTAGCCTGAAGTCTGTCAGTTTGCGGACCAATTGGCGCACTTTTGGGGACCATAGGTGGACTGCAGACTTCACTTTGAGAACCACTGCTTTAGACTTGCAAACATCGTTTTTTTAAATTTTGTGCCTGCTTTTGAATTTTGCTTCCTCTTCTTGTGTTTTGGATACCTTTCTCTATTGGATTGCTTACTTGTACTTCTAAGCCTTTGCCTCTTTGGACAGCCTTGTCTTCTGGATTACCAGACCTCTTCATTTTTTTAACCACCTTTTTGTTTTTCATGGCACCTTTTTTGTCCAAGTCTGCACCTCCTTCTGGACTTGCATGTTCCTCTGAGGGAGGCAGGGTATCATTTTACTCTCCACTCTCACTTAGAAAGTCACAGTTGGAGAATTATGATTGCAGGACAGCCACCTCTGAAGGTGAATGAATCTGACATTCATAATACATTTAGAATACCTTTTAAACCTTTTTTAATTAGGTAATGTATCTGTTCTCCCCATGTTGGGTTTTGATCCTGTATGTCTTATTGTGATCTGATTTTGATTTTTAAAAAATTAAGAGGTACTATGGCGGCACGGTGGTGCAGTGGGTAGCACTACTGCCTCGCAGTTAGGAGACCCGGGTTTGCTTCCTGAGTCCTCCCTGTGTGGAGTTTGCATGTTCTCCCTGTGTCTGCGTGGGTTTCCTCCCACAGTCCGAAGACATGCAGGTTAGGTGCATTGGCGATTCTAAATTGTCCTTAGTGTGTGCTTGGTGTGTGTGTGTGTGTGTATGCGCCCTGCGGTGGGCTGGCGCCTTACCCAGGGTTTGTTTCCTGCATTGCACCCTGTGTTGTCTGGGATTGGCTCCAGTAGACCCCCGTAACCCTGTGTTAGGATATAGTGGGTTGGATAATGGATGGATAAGAGGTACTGTTGTTTCCTAAAAAAAAGTCCATTCCAAAAAAACTCATTCTTGAGGTTATTATTAATATTGCACAGTATCAATAACGCCTATTCATTGACTGAGACTTGCACCTAACAGTATGCAGGCTGAGCTGTTACTATGGTTATAAGTACCTACCTGTTATCATTTTTATTATAATTGCATATCCTCCTCTTGACGCCCCCATTATAGGCTTTTTGAAATGGTCCTTTAGGATCTATAGAATTCCAAAATGATGATTTTTTTTTCATTTGAAGGTCATTGGGTTGCATATAATAGATGTTGCTCTTTGTAATGTGCTGGAGAGCTGCAAGATAGCAGGATCAAATCACAGCACTGGCTCACTATGTGTCCCTGATCCAGCTACTGTAAGCAGTAAACGCTGGGGTGATTAGCAGCCCAAAAAGTCTACAAAAAAGAAAATGGACAGAGAAACTGAAGAACATCTGAAAGTGTCATACAGATATGGGACCCTAGTTTGCTCTCCAAATTATGTTGATTGCTGATCATTCATCTGCAGAGTTGTGTTAACAGCAGGTTGTCTCAACTTTGATTTTAATTTGATTTGATTTATCCTCCTTAGTGTTGCGTTTTATCCCAAAAAAAATATGCAAATAGTGTTTTTTTTTTTTCGACGTGAAAAATGACATTTTTATTTAGTCTCAAAAGTATAATAACGATACAAATAATAATAGTAATGATGAGAAAGGGTCAGAATACTTTTGTCAATGAAATATATTTATTTTTTAATTAGAGTTCTTGGAAACTCTAACATGGCCAAGTGTGAATGTGTGTGTGAGTACGTCCTGACGCCCTGCATTAGCCTGGTACCCGACATTGCTGAGTAAGGTTATAGGGCTTTGTTCAGGAATCAAAAGGATGGATTATGTGTCGGCTGTTTAAGAAGAAGAAAAACTCAGTGGCCCAAAGTGATTTGAGTGGACTGGGCACCATCATGAGGCTGTAAGCCCCCTGTCCATATTTAGTACAATTAGTACAAGTTAAAGTACTCCTCCATTGAATTTGGAGAAGCTGGGGAAGCAGATGAGGAGGCTAAATGCCCTAGTGAGCATTGTACTACAAGTGCCGGCTCTTAAGTACTAAACACCAGTCATCTATGGATAAAAAGCTCACTAAGGACATCTGGACAGGAGGTTCTGTAAATGGATGAACAAATGAATGACCATTGGGCTTCCAAATTACATAATAGGCTGTGTTTACTTTCATTTACAATCGGCAGCTTCCGTTGGTCGTTAGGATTTTTCCTGAAAACGTGTCTACCTCACACAGGCTGTGGGAGTATGGCATGCACGTGCTGGCATGCGACATTATGGCAGCCATTCTTTTCTCTACAGAAGAGCTGAAAACCACAGGAAACTCTCACCATTTCTGATCCTTAGAGAAAGCCAGCTGGTATCCTTTGTGACATTTTGACGCTCTTATTAGGCTGTTGCTTTTTATGCGTTTTCCTTATTGGTTTCTGAGCACGCTACTTATTTCTGGTGTGCTCCAGTTCCTTAGTTTTTATGTGAGCATTTTCCTTTTTTTTCAGGGCTGTTTGCACTAATTTGGATCTTTTTATATTTAGGCTGGCACTCACATTCGTCTTTGCAGTATAAAGTTCCTCTATAATATCATCTTTATTCAGTTTAGCAGTGACGTCTGCTACAATCACGTGAAAGAGTAAGTACACCCCATGAAATGTTTCGTGTGGACGTATCAAGATTTGATCATCATTTAAATGGTATCTGTAGATAAAAGTGACAAAATGTAGCAAACATCATGCCACATGTAATCCATTGTATAATTTAAATAAACATAAATGTAAATTTCTCATGTGGAAAAATGAAGTCCTCCCCTATATTTCTTACTACCTCAAATACCTCAGATTGTTGGAGGAACCTGTCTTATTTAAACTTCAGTCATTTAGTAAATCCCCATTGGCTCTAACAGTTGGTGTTGCCCCCTCAAGTTGGCATTTCCCATAACTCTCTAGCAGCCTCTGACATTAACTGGGAGAAAGTTTTTCTGGTGTACCTGATTCCAATTTGAGGTAATGATAAATATATTGGTGTGCTTACTCTTTTCACATAGGAAATCTGCATTTATGTTTAATGGAATTATACAATGGACTACAAAATGTAAATCTGGCAAGGTGTTTGTTATATTACGTTTACCTGTTGATACAGTTTAAATGAAGATCACATCTTGTTATGTCCACATGTGTTAAAAAAAAGGAAAAACATTTCATGGGGTGTACTAGCATTTGTCATGTGACTGTGCTAGGCAAGGACAAACTCCTGTTGGGATGCCATTAAACTCCCAATTGATCTAACCTGCACATTCCAGGAATGTAATAGGAAAATAAGAAAAAGAAATGTCAAAAGAGCTGTGGACTGCTGTGTCCCTGTGGTGTCTGTTTTCAAAATGAAAGAAATAAGTAGCACTTGTGACAGACGGCCGGGGACTTCGCCCATCTTGGATGCCCTTTTGAGGAGAGGACCGGGGGAGTGGACATATCAGCAGCAGTACCTCCCCCCGGGACACGAGAGGGCAGCCCCCCCGGTTTACATCAGGGTCAACGGGACTGGGGCTTAGAAGCTCAACCCTGGGGGCACCTGGACAGTTCCATAGTCCTGGTCTACAGCACTTCCGCCACAACTGGAAGTGCTGCCAGAAGAGGAACCGGATTCCCATGCAGCACTTCGACCACACCCGGAAGTGCTGCCAAACTTGATTGAGGAGCACCTGGAGCACTTCCAGGTGAGGTATAAAAGAGGCCACCTCACTCCAGCAAGAAAGCGAGAGTCGGGAGGAAGAAGACAGAGCTTGTGAGAGAGGAGTGGAGGCAGCCGGAGACAAGAGGAAAGGACGGAGCTTTATTGGGGTCTGTGCATTGTGCTGTGCCAAAGAACAATAAACGCGTGTGTTCTGGACATTGTTGATCTGTGTGTCTGTCTGTAGCCGGGCTAATCTTCTACACACTATTTAAAGCAATTAGACTTGTGTTCCATCTCAATGGAAAAAAAAAAATCACACTTGAGTCAGCCATTTGGTTTAGAAGACTTTCATGATGTATAACAGAAGGACATTTAAAGAATTATCTTTCATTTTGGCTTCATGTTATTGGATTTACTTGTAATTCCAAACAGACTCTTTAGCCAGCAGATTACATTGACAAAAATAAGACATGATTGACACATAAAGAAACAAGTGTGCATGTCTTACTTAAGATAAAATATGCAAGGTCCGTGTCACTTTCAAATAAGTAACATTTTCCGATATAAAAATGCTTGATGTGCAATGCAGAATTAGCTGTCCTAGAGTGACTGCCACCGAGGACAAGCAAAGTCATTTCACCTCCCCTATGTAGGGTGTGCACACGAGCATGGCTGGCTTTTACACTATAATCAGGTCATTTCAAGATGAAGGCTTCGACTTGATTACTTCATGGAAAATGTGAACCCAGTGCTGCTGTTGTATGCATCTAAATTTCCCCTTGGGATTAATAACGTTTACCTAGTTAGATTAGATTAAATAATGTGAAATTCTAGTTATTTTCAAAGTGCAGCAAATTCAAAATTACATCTTGCCTGAAGAAGGGGCCTGAGTTGCCTCGAAATCTTGCATATTGTAATCTTTTTAGTTAACCAATAAAAGGTGTCATTTTGTTTGATGTCTCACTACTTTCAAAATGCACAGAGTTTTCAGTTCTCCGTTTTCCAGTCTAATGTCGTTTTCCTCTTATTTTATTTCCCTGAGATGCAGTGCCTTTCGTTTTTGGACTATTTAAAATTTTTTACAATTTTATTCTTTACTTATGGTTGCCATGCTGTTGTCGGTCACAGGACATTAGAACAATAGAAATAAAACGCTCGTTACCAGAACAGGCCATTCAGCAGTGACGTAGCAAGATGCGGGTGGAGGAGGTGGTCCACCCTGGGCGGCACATTTTTGGGGGCGGCATTATTGGCCAAAAGGCTCAGTACAATTCGTGTGTAAGCAGCAGGGTTCGGAAAAATATCACCCATGAATGAAAAAAGTAAAATTCTCTGATTTTTATCCACAAATGCTTCAAAAATAATTTTCAGACTGTCCTTCTGTGACGGCATCAGGCACAGCAGTTGAAATTTATGAGGCAATAACAAAAATAAACATAAACATTACACCAATAATAATTTCTAGGAAGATAAACAATTAATTTACAATTTATATTTTCATTTCATTATCAATCCAAATGCTTTCTTGCTCTGCACAGAAAACATCCCCACTTATCACTTGTTCACTACACTGGTTCTGGTTTTCGCAGCGTAATTATATTAAACTATTAATCAGAACACGGCTTATCAGTGCGTCCATGCTATATTCTTGTCTAGTTGATGTTTATAAATAATTATATGTGAAAAATGATTGCCGTCTCTCTATATATGAATAAATCTTATCTTAATTTTTCTCTATAGGCCTTTTTAATTTCCTATTTAAATAGGTCAACATTTTCAGATATGTTGGAGGGTGGCAAATTGAAGCACTGCCCTGCCCCGAGCGGCACGAACTCTAGCTATGCCACTGCCATTCAACCCAACAAAGCTTGCCAGTCCTACCCACCAAACTCCTCCAAAACAACACCAAGGTGAGTTTTGTTTACCCTTAGAGTCCTACTCTCCACCACACTATTTGGTAACTTGTTCCATATGTCTGTGGTTCCCTGTGTGAAGAAAAACTTCCTAATATTTGGGCAAAATTTACCCATAACAAGTTTCCAACTGTGCCCTCATATTCTTGTTGAACTCATCTTAAAGTAACAGCCTTGATCCACTGACCCCTGCTGTACTCCACTCTAAATATCACCCAATTCTGATAAGGTTGCTTGCACCATAACCCTCTGCTTCCTGCCAATTTTGCACCCATTCACACACTACACCCTGAACTCCCTTCTCTTTTAGTTTAATGCCTGGCCTCTCATCAAATGCTTTCTAAAAGTTAATATAAATAATATTGTATGCACTCTCTGATCATATCCTTTTGTTGCTTTCTCATAGAATTCCATCTTATTAGTTAAACACGACCTCCCGGTCTGATCCCATGCTGACTGTTCACTAGCACACCAGTTCTGCTCAATCTTCTTCTTAATAATTCCTTCCCTTAATTTACCTGGTATGGACGTTAATCTTACTGGCCTATAGTTACCTGAATCTGCTCAATTACCCTTTTTATATAATAGGATATTTACCATTTTCCATTGCTCAGTGACTTCCTAAAAATTTGCAATCACTAATTTCCTCAAGTAGTCAAGGATAAATGTTATCTGGTCCCGGTGATTTGCTTGATTTCAGCCTGTTTATTCTGAGCAGCACTTCTCCCCCTAAAATTTCCAAGTAGCTCTGTACATCCTTAGTGAGCCGTTTTACTGCTGGGAGGTTATCCGCTTCCTCACCAATGAAAACTTGAAAATACAGGTTTAGGGCATCTTTTATTTCACTGTCTGTGCATTTTAATTCTCCTTTACTGTTCCTGGTGCCCTTCACCTCAGTCTTGACTGTTCTTTTACTACTAAAATATTCCTTTATCTGGAAGCCAGAATGAGCAGTCCAGCCAGTTAGGAGTCTTTTGGGTTTTGTAAGAATTGCTGTGTTTGTGATCTTTTACTGTTTCATTTTTGGGATTGTTGTTACTGCATCAAGTATTGGGACTTGTTTGCCGTGGATTTCCTTTTTAGGCTAATCCTTTTGCTTTTTTTGGTCTGTGGTCATTTTTGGTTTATTTTCCATATTTGTTAATTACTTTTTATGTGTAAAGATTCTTTGTTTACTCTTGTGTACAAGCCAGGGGTTTACAGTCTTCCCCCCTTTTTTGGGGCTTTTGCTAGACCTCTCCAAGTGGAAGATTGCAGGCAGTTTTCAGGTTCAAGCTGGTCTGGGGTGAGACTCTTCTGGGCTGGCCACATAAGGTCCTGGCCTGTAATTGCTCATTTTTTGGAGGTCTTAACCCCATTTTGCTGTGTTTCTGACTTCATCATACAACATTCTTAATCTAATTCATGGCCTCAAGGAGGCTGAAGCCAATCCCAGCAGCTCTGGAAACAAGACAGAAAGTGTGCCTGGACAATTTCCAAACAGTCCCCCAGACTGATGTTTACTCTATTATGTTGACCACTTTTGCAGGATGCTTTGCAAAAGCAAATAAACTGAAATGTAAATGAGATGCCAATTCATTGCTGGGCCCACTAATCTACCCACCCCAACATTCACTCAGTCACATTGGCGTAGTATGGAATCTCCAATTAATCTAAAGTGAATGTTTTGGGGATGTGAGTAGAAAACTAGTATATCTGGAGAAAAACCCATCCACACATGACAAGAATGTACATACTCTATATAGACATTCACAAGCTAGGGTTTGACCACCTGTGCCTATTGCTGTGAGGGTGGAGTGCTAACTACTTCAACGGGCTTCTGCCCTGGCATTATTCCGTCAGTTTATTTAATTTATTTCAAGAGCAAGTTAACACAATAACTGGTGATGAAACTCTAATTGCCTACAAAAGAAAGACATTTCACTCTGCTGTCAAAAGAGAATGCGGATTGTTCCAAGAAACTCCATGCATTGTTCTCAAGGAAATGTAAAGAAAGGGTTTAGTAGAAATTAGCATTTTTTTTTGTAAAATCAAGTGACTGAAGCTTTGTCAGTTGGAAAAATTAAATGAAAAGTGTAACTGAACCCATGCAGCCCCTGTGCTGTTTGCCATAGATAAACTACTCATGGGCATTGAGTGGTGACGCGTAAAAACAATCTGCTTGGAGAAGATGTCTGCAGGTTCGTTCCAAAGGGTCAAATCAACCCGGAGCTGTCGGTTCCCGTCAGGAAGACCAAAAAGGCATCTTTTTGAGGTGATTCTGCTTGTCCTAGTTACCACTCTGGCTTGGAATGAGGTGCTGGAATTTGTTGAAAACAGATCAAAACAGTTTTCTTTAAAATAAAAAGTGAGGATGGGATGATCAAAAAAGAGTAAACAGTTAATAAGTGAATTAAAAAGAGCAGAGTCTGTTAAAGCTAAGCCCCAGAAACACAATATCATTGATAAAGGACTGAAATACCGCTGGTGCATTTGCTACCCCATGGGGCACTACCGTGTATTCATAAAGACCCCTGGTGCTATTAAAGGCCGTCTTCTACTCATCTCCTGCTCTGATGTTTATAAGATTATAGGCTCTCCGTAAATCCAATTTAATGAACACTTCTGGTTAAGAAGGAATGGAATTAAAGGGAGAGGATACAATGATTATTTTTTTATGGAGATTTGGTTAAGCTCACGATATTCGATACATGGTATTAAACCACATCCTTTTTCTTATCAAAAAAAAGGAATGTGCAATTGTAATGGGCAGCAAGGTACTTGTGTTGTGGTGGTGGCTGTTTGTTGGCGGGGTGCAGTACAGCCGGGGCTCAGTGAGAGAGCGAGAGCTCAGTTGACTTCATCAGGAGGCGCTTCACCAGGTTTCTCTTTTATTGGATTGCATGTAACAAACGATTGAGCCATGCAAAGGACCAACCTGGTATGTGTCCTTCTCGCCTCACACCCAGTACTGCTGGAATAACAATAATGCTGGTATTTTTACTAAAATAAGAAGTGCATTAGTTTACTCGTTACTGCTCTCAAGATGGTGTTGCTGAGTACAGCACTGAACATTTAGCTCATCAAAGTAAATTTAGTGATTTCTGATATATTGAGACCGATAATTTCAGCTATGAGAAGGAATAATGCTATCGCCTGAACATTTAGCTCTGGAAATGTATTTTGTGGATGCTTCTTCCCATGGCTGTTGAAAGCATGTGCAAAGAAAATGCAGTTAGATCCATAAATATTTGGACAGAGGTAACTTTTTTCTAATTTTGGTTCTGTACATTACCACAATGAATTTTAAAAGAAACAACTCAGATGCAGTTGAAGTGCAGACTTTCAGCTTTAATTCAGTGCGGTGAACAAAACAATTGCATAAAAATGTGAGGCAACTAAAGCATTTTTTTTAACACAATCCCTTCATTTCAGGGGCTCAAAAGTAATCGGACAATTGACTCAAAGGCTATTTCATGGGCAGGTGTGGGCAAGTCCGTCGTTATGTCATTATCAATTAAGCAGATAAAAGGCCTGGAGTTGATTTGAGGTGTGGTGCTTGCATGTGGAAGATTTTGCTGTGAACAGACAACATGCGGTCAAAGGAGCTCTCCATGCAGGTGAAAGAAGCCATCCTTAAGCTGCAAAAACAGAAAAAACCCATCAGAGAAACTGCTATAATATTACGAGTGGCAAAATTTACAGTTTGGTACATCCTGAGAAAGAAAGCAAGCACTGGTGAACTCAGCAACGCAAAAAGACCTGGACGTCCACGGAAGACAACAGTGGTGGATGATCGCAGAATCATTTCCATGGTGAATAGAAACCCCTTCACAACAACCAACCAAGTGAACAACACTCTCCAGGGGGTAGACGTATCGATATCCAAGTCTACCATAAAGAGAAGACTGCATGACAGTAAATACAGAGGGTGCACTGCAAGGTGCAAGCCACTCATAAGCCTCAAGAACAGAAAGGCTTGATTGGACTTTGCTAAAGAACATCTAAAAAAGCCAGCACACTTATGGAAAAACATTCTTTGGACAGATGAAACCAAGATCAACCTCTACCAGAATGATGGCAAGAAAAAAGGATGGAGAAGGCGTGGAACAGCTCATTATCCAAAGCATAGCACATCATCTGTAAAACACGGTGGAGGCAGTGTGATGGCTTGGGCGTGCATGGCTGCCAGTGGCACTGGGACACTAGTGTTTATTGATGATGTGACACAGGACAGAAGCAGCTGAATGAATTCTGAGGTGTTCAGAGACATACTGTCTGCTCAAATCCAACTAATCCAGACTGCTGTCACTGTCCTGCTCCACTGACAGATTGAGGAGGTCGTTTCTCCCCCAAACTATGCGACTTTTTAATTCCACCCGGGGGGGTAAACGTTAACATTCAACATTATACATAGTTATTGTCTGTTTTTCACCTGCATTATTGTCATTCTTTAATTTAATATTATTTATTGTATCAGTATGCTGCTGCTGAAGAATGTGAATTTCCCATTGGGATTAATAAAGTATCTATCTATCTATCTCTATCTATCTATCTATCTAAATGCAGTCAAATTGATTGAGCGGCGTTTCATGATACAAATGGACAATGACCCAAAACATACAGCCAAAGCAACCCAGGGGTTTATTAAAGTAAAGAAGTGGAAAATTCTTGAATGGCCAAGTCAGTCACCTGATCTTAACCCAATTGAGCAGGCATTTCACTTGTTGAAGACTAAACTTCAGACAGAAAGGCCCACAAACAAACAGCAACTGAAAGCCGTTGCAGTAAAGGCCTGGCAGAGCATTAAAAAGGAGGAAACCCAGCATCTGGTGATGTCCAGGAGTTCAAGACTTCAGGCTGTCATTGCCTGTAAAGGGTTTTCAACCAAGTATTAGAAATGAACATTTTATTTCCAGTTATTTAATTTGTCTAATTACTTTTGAGCCCCTGAAATGAAGGGATTGTGTTAAAAAATGCTTTAGTTGCCTCACATTTTTATGCAATCGTTTTGTTCACCCCACTGAATTAAAGCTGAAAGTCTGCACTTCAACTGCATCTGAGTTGTTTCATTTAAAATTCATTGTGGTAATGTACAGAACCAAAATTAGAAAAAAGTTGTCTCTGTCCAAATATTTATGGACCTAACTGTACATGTGCAGGCAGACAGAGTGCAGCAGACATGTGCAAACTACAAAATGCTTTTGGTGTGTGAGTATGAACCCCTTACACAACAATTGGCGTAGTCAGCGGCCTTTCCAGTTGATATATTTTGGCCTTCATTAAAATTGAGTTTGACACCTCTGCCATATACCAAGGGCAATGGATTTAAGCAGCAGAGCAGGTCTCATACGTTCTGCTCTTTAAGTGTCTGATCATCTCTCTCTGTCTAATTTACTCACTCACTCACTCGTTTACTCACATACACACACACACAATCTCTGCATGGCTTCTCAGGATGGCTCTGCTTCTTCTCACAGCATCTTTCTCTCTGGTCTATGTGGCTCCACCAGAATTTTCATGCCAAAAAATGCCAATGGTCAGCACAGCTGCATAATTAAATAGCAAAAACGTTTAGCCTCAACGTTTTTAAGACCAGGTTCCCTTTATGTGCTAGGAGCCTGAGGTGTCGAGCTTTAAAAATCAGAAGCAGTTAAAAGTCAATGCTGCTAAGGTGAAATGAGGTGTGATTTACAATGGAGAATGGCATTTTGAGCCTTGTGAAGTAAGTCATATTAGATCTTGTTTTCCTAAAAATTTTACTGTAGGTGCAGAGCATGAGATAAAGCCCTTCAGGATTCAACTTCCTTCTGTGTCCTTGTGCCGACTTTGCTAATCCATACTTTGTACATGCTGGAAACCTGAGACAATAGAACATTCTAAGAATAGAACAAAATAGGATTCCTGAATCCCCACAGACTTGAAGGTCTTGTATTATAGTAAATCAGTACCAGGTGCTCAGTGACACTTCATATTGATCAAGAAGGCGCACTTGGGGCTGGCATTCTCTTTAAAAGGAATCTGAAGGTGGTGCATGAGTCTTCTTGTAAGACATCCAGTACTTTGAAAATCACAGTCAGAGTTTGCCTCAAGGTTACTTTATATGATCCATTCTTGAAATGCAAGTAGATTGTTATTCACGGTGGTGCAGGGTCCTTTATAACCTTTAAGATATATTTGTTTTAGCAAAATTTCCACTGCCACTGTCCCAGTCATCCAATTATGGGACATTAGAGGATATAACTTTGAACTCATGTGGGACTATGGAGAAAAAATTGGCTTTCAAAGTGACAGAACATCAAAGTAAAGGATTGAACTATAAAAGGATATATTAAACAATTTATAAAGCAATCATGGATTCAAGTCACAATGACCTCTGTATGGATATTTAAGATGGGTGTCTGGTAGGCTTGTCATTCTCATTTGGGATTCTAGCAATTTCTGAAATTTAGGTTTCTCTTCTGGCACTTGATCGCCTGGCTTTGTTTTTGCCTTTCCTTTTGCTCAATGAGCTTTCGGGTGTTGACAGATGGCTTTTCTAGGCCTTGTGTCTTTTTGCTGACCATATCTTTGACTACTACATATAAATTATTTTCATCTTGTGGTCTTGGTAGTTTATCATGTCTGTATTCATTTAAAATATATTTAAATATATAATTTTGACAAAATTCTTGCTAAAGCTAGAACAATAATATGGCAGATCCCAAATGATTCTATCTCATTCTCAATTATTTACTGTTATATTTCAGCCAGAATTCCTCTCCAGTTGGTTGATGTAATTTTGTTTTTGTCCATTTTTGATTGTTTTGTTTGTTAGTAGTTTTTACTGGTGTTAAGTATTTGTGTTATTCTGGATTTCTTATTAGTTTAGTGTATTATTTAGTTTCTGTGTGTATGTGCTTGTTCTATTATGTTCTGTTTGTCTTGTGTGTGATTCCCCCAAAGATGTGGGGCCACCAGCCTATCACAAGCAAGGGGCCGCCCTCAGCCCTATAAATGCAGAAGACAACCCATAGTCCCTTGTGGTTCATTGAATGTGCTAGACGGTAGGTGAATTTTCCGGTGTTTTTTAATCTTTTTAAATAATCCTAATTTTCTGGATTGTTGTGACCTTTTGGTCTGTTTTTTCAGTATTCTTTAATTTATGTATTGGGGTTGTGTTCCTCTTGATTGCCATTGCCTTTGTGCTCTTTGGAGCTTAATTTGTGCGAGAGAGCATTTTTGTAAAAATAAATCTTTTTTTTTATAAAGATTCTACATTTGCCTTTTTTTGCGAATACCTGGCGTTTGACAATTTTCCGCCTTGTGTGAGCATTTTGAGTCATTTGTACAACTTATTGAGTTTAGGAACCCCAGGTTCATGGCAATTTACTGGCTAAAATCAGAAAACAGAGAGATGGGTGAAGCAAACCCTTACTGGTTTATCCATTAAACCACCTATATTGGAGTTGGGGCAATTGCAGCTCAGCGATTTACTGGCACTGTTTACTTATAATGTTATCTAAATCATTTATATATATTAAAAATAGCAGCGGCCCTAACACTGACCCCTGTGAAACACCACTCTTAACATCGGCCAATTCTGACGAGGTTCCTCGCACCATCATCCTCTTAACTGACTTGCTTTTTAATACTCTGACCAATTAATTCTTTTGTTTTTTTTTTTTTTGCTTAATTAACAGCCAAAGAAAATTGAGATACAAAATAAGCCAACACATGACCAGCAACCTGTGTCCATCATACAATATCTCAAAATAAAGAAAGGTGGAGGTCTCAGTAATATTGATCTGCTCAGGTCACCAAAACATTCTGCCGGTGCTCTTAGAGAAAAGAAAATCAACCATTTCAGAAATGACTGCAGTGGCGGAAGACGAACACGAACAGGGCATGGCATTAAGTAACGCTGTTAATTAACAACAAGAATTGGCTTCTAATTAAGAAACTGGTTAGAGTTTGAGGCCCTGACTTATCTGGTCATCTGTTGGCTCACTTCACATTTCTGTTTGGGTTCCATTTAACGAAAAAAAACAAAGCAATTCAGAGGACTGAGCATTTTAAAAGTCAATTAAACTGAATGGAAAAGAAGGTAATTAGCAGCAAAACTGGTCACTAGTTAAGAAAAGGCTCAGAATGAAAACCTACAGCTGCAGAAGTACTCCAGGAACAGAGTTGGGGACCCCTTCTATAAAAGAATCCTGCAATACAACAAGACACCATGTAGCTGACAAAAGTGTAACTCTGGAGCTCACCCTGAATGGAACTACAGGCTGCACACATGGGCATCCGCAATGGATGTGGAAGAAAATAACAAAAAGATGTGAGAAAATCCTATTTCCACACTATATTATTTACCTTTGGTAAATGATACTAACTCACAGGTATGTTTCATTGAAAGGCAAAGTTGATGTCCTAATGCTTGCTGACCACTGCTTGTTCCTAAAGCCAGTGTCACATTACACGACTTCTGATGCTGATCTCGTCGCTGGACCATGTCAGTTAATGACAGAGAATTGCTGTGTGAGTCACATTTAGTGATTAGATGAGAACTTTCCAACACAGCCATACTGTCCCCTTTTTGTGACAGCATGTTACCTGATGGAGCTGGTGCTGTACGAAGGGTTAACAGGATTGGTGAGTTCATTCACAAACTCTACCCTTTTATTGTTTTTTTTTCCCCCATTTTGTCGTGGTATGTAAAACAAGATAAATGAGCTTCTTTTGTATTTGGGAGGTCTAAAATGCCTGCGTTCCTTATTCCTCATCGCTGCATTTAAATTTATTGTACTTCCAGAAGGACAGTAATTGCCTATCAGCTCTCATACACACAGAGACCATACACTACAACTAATGACAAAATCAAACCTATTTGATTTTATCAGAGCGAATTGCAGACTAGTTGGAGTGAATCACTGGGCATGTCAGACTACATGACTGATTTCATGGGAGCGCAAGGCCAACTGTTAATTCACCAAGGTGATGTGAATGATGGCTACAGTTGAAAAGTTGTATTAATGTGACATGGCCTTAAGCTGTGCTATACCTTCAGTGCCAACAGGAAGACCACACAAATCTGTCTTCTCAGCATTCAGGTAGCCCTACATCACAAATGGTTGACTATTAATTATTGTATTGTTTTTCCACACTTTCTTTATAATGCTGATGGAAAATGGAGCTTTTACAGTATGCTAAATACAATTTGTAATATTTTAATTTGTGTGTTTTATTTTGGTCTGTTTTTACTTTATAATTATTTACATAATGACTCTTTAAGTTGTGGGCTTAGAGCTAATGTGGAAAATGTTCTGTAACTGAAAGGGCAGGCAGATGCAAATGACCTCATTAGCTTATTAATATTCATGAGGTAGTTCCTCAAGAGTGTCAAATTTTTTAAGTAAATAAAATTCTGGGGTGTATGCAAAATAGACATAGACAGGAATTATGGGAAAATAAGTATAAACAGAGCGTTATTGTTTATTAGAATGTATATATTTAAGCTTAGATAAAGTGACCAATGTGTGTATGCATGTAAGAATATGTAAAATGAAGGCTTGGGTCTTTAACATGAACATGTTTCGTGTCTAGCTAAAAGTAACTTAGTCAACAATCAACCAGACCATGGGAACGTCTTGTTTGTCCCAAACCTTTGACTGATGCAATATCTTATATAAGGCAGGGTTTTATTGCGAAAAGGGGGCAGTCAGCAAGACCCTATAAATTCAAAGGATTTTAAAAAGGCTCTGCCAGAGAGACGCCATAACTGCCAAGACTGGGTAGGAGTAGAGAGACTCAGTCTGACTTTGCCACCTACAGACTGTTCAATCCCAAGCATCACACCTGGTTTAAGAAAGCAAAGACTGCAACAACCAAAGCCACAGCCACTTGAAACGAAACTTGCTGTGCGACCCTGATTTGAATTGTTCAGGTTGTATGTTTCCCTGTCTAACATTTATACCTGGATTCTCCTTCAAATAAACATAATTAATGATTGAAACAGTTTTGAGTATTGCTTTGCTGAAGTTGTCCCGTTGCTTACTGACATTTAGCAATGACCATTGACTGGTAATAAAACAATCTGTGCCCATTTAGGTATTGTACTGTCAGGGGTAGTGATCAGCCTTTGGCTTCAGTTAGACTGTGTACTCCTTTTAAAGGCAGCCATCAAGATACAAAAACTCAACGAATGGATCAACACATAAGTGTGAGTCCTGGCAGGGACGCCTTGTGAGTGGAATGGCTTCTAGCCCCTGGTCAGATTTCAAAGTTGAGGTAACTGGCCTCGGCCAGTGTTGAGATGTTCTTTGTTTGTATTTGAGCTTTATCTGTGCCGAGTGAATGTTAAAGAGGTTAAGTTTTGCAGGATATATGCGTGAATCAAGGCCAACAGGTTAGGCATTTCTAGTATTGGTTTGCCCACCAACACAAAAAGAACTTTAGAGGTTAAAGTCGACTTTTTACACCACAAAACACTCTTTTGCAGATAATCAAGAGTTTTAAAAGCCCGAGTAAACTCTTCACTTTTGTCACTCGTAAAGTGCATTGGTTTAACTTAAGAACTTAAGAACTGAACATAATGTGAATTTCTTAAACAACTTTACCTCCTATAGCAGTGCAGCGACCTGTGTGTGAATGTGTGCCATGGAAACTTGATTGACTGCAGTTTATGAAACTCTGGTGTGCTATTTATTAATAAATGCCACTGATACTTTCATTCCAGAGGAGCAAGAATAGAACGGCAACAAAGTTAAGGATAGATATACATTAAAAATTAATTGAAATAAGTTCAACATAGTGACTTTCTGCAGAGGACATATTTATATAGATTGTTAGAATTTTACATCTTTTTCTTTCTGCTACCATGTTTATTCTTCTGATTGGGTGGCTAGGCCTACCTTCACCACTACAAAGCAAAGCAGCTTGTTCTTAAACATAAGATCACCTTTCACGTGTATATTTTACATAACATATTTCTGCAATAAACATTTCCCCGAAGTGTGTCATATAATAAGAGCTTTAGAGCCCATTGTTGTCATTTATTTATTTTATTACTCCAACACAGGAATATTAAGTAAGCCAGTTTGGCTCATACAGTGACTCTTGATGTGCCAATACTTTGCCTACTAAGCTGTGTAACCCGCTTACCTTTAAGAGGCTCAACATTCTTAAGGTACGCTAAAATCGGGGGGCTTCATGTATAAAATGTGCGTAAGCCATTTCTAATACAAAAAACATGAAACTGGAGTGAAAATTGGTGTAACGTTGCAGACTTTTTTTTGCCGCTGGCATTTTAATGACTTCAGGTGTTAGGACAATGAAGTGAACAGAAAATCTCATTACATTAAATATTTAAATGACGCGTCAATCACTTTCTGAGGTTCTTGAACTTACAGTATCACAGTTCATTGACAGGTTCTGTCAATACAGCTGTCTTCAGTGCTGCTAATAATGCCTAATGCATACACTTAATGTTCATTGCCTTTCTGTTTTGTCTCTAGAAAAAGGTGTGCTGTGTGTTGTACGACGTAACTAGCAATGGCAGCGTTAGCTCTTTTGGAGGATATCGCTAATGGCTGGCTGGGAGCGAGTTTTCAGAGATTGCAATGACTTTTTGGCTCATAATGATGACTGGCTTATAAGCCAATTTATATTTCTTAGAGCTGAAGTGGAGACCTAAGTTAGAGACCATCATGCTGAAATCACGCAAGCAATGCTTTGTTGTGGGTTTGAACAACTGTTGGGTATTTAGCGATGGGCGCGTTTCAGTTGAAGTGGCTGACCGGTCAGGAATCTCACAGCCGTCCCCAAGCCGAGTCATGCCACCTGTGTGGGATGATATAATTAAGATGCTACCCAGATACATCCAATTTCATTATAGTTCGGGTGAGCCGGCAGAGATCAAAAGGCAATTTGCAGCGATTGCTGATATTCCTAATGTAATCTGTGCAGTTGACTACACACATGTTGCGATTAAAGTACAATCACAGAATAACTTTGCTTTTATAATCAGAAAGCACTTTCATTCCCTGAATATACAACTAATATGTGATGCTCAAATGTGTTTGACTAACGTTGTTGTGAGCAGGCCCATGTCAACACACGATTCCTTTATTTTATCAAATAGGAGTTTAGGAACTATTACCTCAAGTTGAATTTCATTTCCTCTGTTCTCCCATGACTTGTAGTAAAGATTTCACTCGTGACTATGGCCAAATTTATATGGTAATTAGAGAATGAATCTTTAAAAAAAGGAATATTTATGCCATATATGTTTACTGACAGGCGGTGATGGGGAGTTGAAACCATGTGCACGAGTTCATAGTTTTATGTTGATTTGAGATTTATAAAGGAACTTGATGTGGCACATGGAGTATGTACCATTTTATAAATTTGATATTTATGTTGTGTTTATGCTGTCTAAGCCTTTTCAGTGTAAGGAAAATTTTAATATGGAACCTAAGTGAGGTTTTATGCGTGAGGCCCCAGATAACACTAAATAAGAAAAACTTCAACTGGTATTCATTTTGGAGAAAATAAACTTCTAGGAACCCACAAAACGTCAAAATCAGGTGGCCCCTGATGGCCTGGTCACTTGGCAGTCAGGCAGTCTACAATGCCCAGCAGATTATGCACATCCACCTTTACATCAGGGGATGAATTTTAATGATGGAATTATTCACAAAAGCAGCGGTCATGGTGGATCACAAGGAACAAATTCAAGAAGCACTCCCTTTAAAACCATCCAGTATAAGAAATAGTTTTTCTTGGGTGCTTTGGTAGAAGGGGCTAAGGAAAGAAAGCAAAGGTTTATAAATGGTGACCCTGTTGTTATTTCTAGATGCCACATCAGTCACCCACACTGCCTCACTGTCAATGTCTCTGGCCATGTGAGGTGAGAAATTGTTCTTTTTGGGTCTGATTGGATTCTAGTACTGAGGTAACTCCTTGCTGGGTTGTAACCATGAAAGTTGTCAGATCTGACTCATCCTCTGTCATGGTGGATGGTTTATAGTGCATAAATTATTGAGAAAGGTCGACAAAGCAGGAGTTAAACAACAACACTTTGATTCTCTTTTGTGTTGTGCTGCACTTCCACTCTTGGTCAGATCTCACCAATCATCTCACTACAACAGTGTGTAATACTCCATTTTATATTACAGTAGATAAAAGCAGCATGTGGCATTGACTGGATAAGTAATGTTAAGGGTCAAAATTTTGGGGTTCAAAGTAATCTGTCCTATCCATATGGTCCTAAAGAGCAGTATTTGATCCAGACTGGTCAAAGGGTGTAGGGTTATAATACTTGTTCTGAGTTATCAGATGGCATTAATGTGCAAACTGTAAGAATCAGGGAAAAAAGGAAAACCCACTGGGACCCCTCAGGTCAAAATATTTGGTTTCAAAGTGGTCTGTCTTGTCCGTATGGTCCTAGAGAGCAACTATGCAAAAAAAAAGGTGTAGGGTTGTATAGGAAATATACAGACAGACATTTTGTTTTATACACATAGGTTAGGGTTGAACTGACATATTATTGTAAAAATGCATCTGAAATGAACAAGAAGATTTCATAAATGCAGTAGTAAGGAAAATGCACTTTGCATGAAGTCCAGGGCAGATTTGCATGACATTTTTTTCAGAATACACAGAGGAGGAGAGTTTCTGCTTCACTTCTGTATGTGGATCTGCTTCTATTTTTGGATCATATCAAGAAAGTGATAATGCAGTGGGCTGGAGAGGGGACAACGTCAGCTAACTGCGTCTCGGCACGATCCAGCTCCCTGGGGAGTTCAACTGGCTGGGTATACAGGGGGCAAGATGTTATACTTTGAAATTTAATCAGCGTATTCACCTCTAGGCAGTTTTTGGGCTTCAAAAAGCATTTGTCTCCAAAATAATAATGTTTATCAAGCATCAGTGAGAGGAAGCACAATAAATAAAAAAGAAATCTGGTTAATGAAGATAAAGGCAAATAGGGAGAAAATTCAGATACCAATTTAGTACTATGCAATATCATTGACATCCAACAGGGGCACCACACATTAAATGTATATATTTTAATTTAATAATAATACTAATAATAATAAATTACACTTATATAGTGCCTTTCTTACTACTCTAAATGCTTTCTCATAGTGAGTGGGGAGCTGCTTCAACAACCACCAATATTCAGCATCCAAATGGATGATGCAATGACAGCTATTTTTGCACCAGAACATTCACCATACATTAGCTATTAGGAGGTGAAGGGTTTAGACAGATAGCCAATTAGAGACAGGGGATGATTAGGTGGCCAGAATGATTAGGCCGTGGGGGGTAATTTAGCCAGGGCATCGGTATACTCCCTACTGTTTAAGAATGATGCCCAGGGATCTTTAATGACCACAGAGAGTCAGGACTTTGGTTTTACATCTCATCCAAACGACGGCACCATTTTTACATCTCAATGTTCCCATCACTACACTGAGACATGGGGATCTACTCACAGACCAGAAGTAAGTGCCCAGTGGTGGCTTTTCCATCACCTCTTCCAGCAGCAACTCAAAGTTTTTTAGATGGTCTCTCATCCAAGTACTGGCCGGGGCTGAAGATGCTTAGCTTCTGGTGGATGAACTCTTCTGACGTGCTTGTGGTATACCCCTTTTGATTAGACCTAGTTGACTCTGTGTGTGGATGTGCCTTTTTATTTTAGTAAGTGAGATGTTTAGCAACATAATGGTTCAGAGGTTTGTGCTGCAACTTCACCGCTACAGGGACTTGACTCTGAATTGCTGCCACTTTGCATGTTCTCCTTGCGTTAGTCAGTTTCTCTCTAGATACGCTGATACTTTTTTCCATCAATAAATCGGCACATTTGGATAATTAGTGAAACTGGTGAGTGTGTGTTTTTGTAAGTTAGCCTTTGCACCTCACCATGATTAGGAGTAGGGATTGGCTCCCCGAGACACTAATGTAAAATAAACATGAATGGATGAATGGATATTATGCTGGGCGGCACGGTGGCGCAGTGGTAGCGCTGCTGCCTCGCAGTTAGGAGACCCGGGTTCGCTTCCCGGTTCCTCCCTGCGTGGAGTTTGCATGTTCTCCCCGTGTCTGCGTGGGTTTCCTCCGGGTGCTCTGGTTTCTTCCCACAGTCCAAAGACATGCAGGTTAGGTGGATTGGCGATTCTAAATTGGCTCTAGTGTGTGCTTGGTGTGTGGGTGTGTTTGTGTGTGTCCTGCAGTAGGTTGGCACCCTGCCCGGGATTGGTTCCTGCCTTGTGCCCTGTGTTGGCTGGGATTGGATCCAGCAGACCCCCGTGACCCTGTGTTCGGATTCAGCGGGTTGGAAAATGGATGGATGGATATTATGCTAATAATAACAGTAATGGAGATATACTGTCATAACTGTATGTTAAAAAAAACTGCGTGTTTGTTTGTGTAAATGGTGTTTAGTCATTTTTGCCATTGCTTATAGTTTTCAAGCGGTGCATTGCAGAGTGATACAATTGCTAGCAGCACTCCTGCCACATATTATCGGGGACTTCATTGCATAGAGTTTTAACGGAGTGTGTGTAGTTTGTTACCTCATCACCATATGTGGTTTTATTTTCCATTCTCTGGTTTTCTCTCATATGCCAAAACTAAGACTGTTAAGTAAAGTGTACAGTATTATTGTGACGTTTCTGAAACTTGTCAGGAACATTTATTGGGTCCAACTACTCTTGCACTTCAAGATTAAAACACATTCACACACACAGATCCACGCACATACACACAGTGATCCTATCCAGTCAAAGTCTCAACTGCTGTCAATTGCCAGACATTATGCGATATTCTGCATATAATTCTCTATATAGGGATTCACTATCAGCAGCTCTGACAAACTATGTGTTGTTTTTACCACAGTTATTACTGTTATTACAGTTATATACTGAGGAGCAACCTCAGTAGCCTTAAAAAACCCTGTGAATGCGAAAAGTAGCCATCAAAATCGCACTTGGTACCCTTTTATTGTTTTAATCACTCTAGAGTAAAGACAGAGTATTGAAAACATTAAAAGCAACATAGTATTTATTAATGTATAACAATACCAAATAGAAGAAAATCTAATAGAAGATAAAACAGATGGCAAGGTCTGGATATAAACAGTCTTAGAAAAGCGGACTGAAAATCAGAAGTGTCAAGAGGTTAATGGCATGGGCGGCCATTGGTTTACCTCTTTGGTGTTCTTCATCGATTACGTTTTCTACCGTCCAAATCAGATGATCTCACGACTCTTGATCTCTGACGTTGCTCTTCTGTTGTCGCTTTTTCTTCTTCATTTTGGCTAAATGCAGACGTGGGGTTTTGGGACATGTGACATTGCAGACATTTGATTGGCTCTCTCATCCTGATGATGAATGACTCTGGTTAAAGTGTTTGGTCTTTTAAGTACCTCCGCACTCCTTCCCTTCTCAAGGTGTAAACTAATTTGGTAATTCCTAGTCCTACGGCATCCATCTGTTCGCAACCTATAAATGAATAAGAACAGGTTTTTTATGACATGGGTGCTTATATCTCTTTCTCAGGTCTTTCACTAATTGTAAAACAAGCTGACTGGAGCAAATGCATAAATTATCAATACAATCCAAAAGGATGCTTGTAATGCCTGTAATTAAAGTCCTGAAAATTCAGTTCATTATGGTTTGTTTGGGCAAAATAATTTAAATTTAAACAGTTTGCAGTAAAAAAAGAAGATTTTCCACACCAGAACACTAAGCTGGTGACTCTGAAGCAGGCCCCTGAGCTGACTTGGGTTGGGAACAAGCCTTGACTCCTCACAGCAGGGCTCTGAAAATGGAAGGATGAATGGCTTGATAAATAAATGTTTAAATGGTGTGGTGACATAATGGCTAGTGCTGCTCTGGAGGTGTAGGTTTGGTCTGATCACTGCCTCTGAGGAGTCTGCATGCTCTTTCTGTGTATGTGTGGGTTTACTTCTTCTTCCTTTCTTCCTTCACATGAAAATGTCAGTTTGCTTGGTGCGTCCAAACTGGCATGGCAAGAAAGTGAATGTCTGAGGGGTTCACAACTTGTGATGGATTTTCACCCTGCCCAGAGTTGAATCCGTCATTGAAATGGGACAAACTACAGCAGTGCATAACCTAATAGTATAAAACTCATGATACTGCAAATGGATGGATGGATAGGTAAATATCAAGTTGAAGATCACCATTTGTGATATTAGAGAAAACATTTTGGTTTGGTCAGTTGTTTTGAGCCTGTGTCTCCATCTTTTATGACAGATATAACTGGTCACCTAAAACTCACAAATTGTCCTTCAGATATTACTCACTTGTGTCTTTTTAAAGAAGTTTTTATCATTATTGGTCGTGGCGTTTTAGCTGTTGTCAGGGTATGTTTCAGCTGTTCTCAAACATGCTGTAGGGTACCCCTCTGATTAGAAAGCCAAATCTGGACCCCTGTGATGTTTCGATTTTAGACCAGTTACTAAATTACCCCTTCTCTCTAAAGCTTTAGAGAAATTTGCCATTCCTCAGTTGCAGGCGTTTTTAGGCCGGCTTACTGTTGTATATTTTCAGTCTGTCTTTAACTCTTTGAGGGGTGAATATTTTTTCCAAAAAACATAGTTTCTGAACAAGCAATGGCTTCACACAGAAATCAACATAAAACGTCTGTTGCTGCATGCTGCATGCTGCGGCTGCCAGTTTGCCAAGAATGTGCGGCAGGCTTGCTGCCAAGCTGTCTTTGCGTGGCTGGGGCAGCAGCAGCGGTCACGGTCGCAGTGCATTGCAATCTGGTTTCTACCTCTTATCATTGTTAAGTGGCAGTCCTCCTGGCGAACATTGCCATAGGCATGTCAGCTACATGAACCTGTTCAGCACCACAATTAGCTGGGGACCAGTCAGCTGAAGCTGAAACTTCACATTCGTTTTTGAACACTTGTATCAAAATTGGAGTCCGACAAGTCATAGTCCAGTTCAGAGATAACAGGCAAAACTTTGTCCACGGAGTATTTTGCTTTACATATTCGCTTTGATCTCTCACCATTATGTCAGTGCCGTATTCCTCTAGGAATTCTCGGTCAAACCAAATGAAGCTAACTTTCCGTCTAGCAACGAGAGTCCAACTAAAACATAACGGTTGGTTTTGTCACAGTTTACAGTTGATTACCATCGTCAACTCTTCCTTTTGACAAAAGTCGACGTCAGCCCTGAAAGAGTTAAAGTCCGTCATAGCACTGAATCCAGTCTACTAAAAGTGTATAATGATCTCCTACAAAGACCAGATTCTGGAAATTCAGCCATCCTTGTGCTTTTAGATGTTAGTGCAGTGTTTGGTTCATTTGATCACAGCAGCCTTTGTTTTAATAGTGTGCTGGCATTAAAGGTTTGGCTCCTGACCCGTTTAGATCTGATCTTACAGGCAGAACCTTTTCAGTTCATTATGGTGACTTTTTGTCCTCTACAGTCTGACTCACCTGCAGAGTCCCTCAAGGATCCATTCTCAGGCCAATCCTATTTTCTTTTTAAATGCTTTCTTTATCTTTAACACATATGGCATTGCTATGCTGATGATACGCACATTTATATACCCCTAAAACATAATAATAACTCTATGAAACTCTTGTTACACTGCACTGAGGATGTCAAGGCTTGGATTTCCTTAAATTTCCTGAGTCTTACTGAGGAAAAAACTGAACTCCTATAATTTGGCCCTGTTAACTCTTAAATGGTTCTTGTCACTCTGTCTCTTTACATAAAAACCCACGTAAAGAATTTTAAGTGTGATTTTTAACAAGGTATTTAAATTTGTGAAAGTGAATACATTCAGTTCTTAAAGCTAGTTTTCATCAGTATCTTCTCTAAAGTTAAACCTGTTTGTGTTCATAAGCATTATTTCTAAACGCTTTGAAATCACTTCAGTTTTTTTGCCCAGTGCCTCCTGACTCATCAGTAAGAGAAAACCCCCACATGTGATATGTCACTTTACTCATCTTGATGTCTAATTATGCAAGATGTCAAGCTTTTTGGGGGTTTTCCGCTATTTTTGCCCTTCTAGACCTGAAAATCCCTCATTTTTAGGCCATTTTTGGACCATATTTTGTGTATGATCAGAGGCGGCCTTCGGGGTGTGCAGGGCCTTGGGCTGACTAACCCCAAATGGGGCCGGTCATGTCAAATGCTGCTACTGGTTGGTATATGTGGATGTGTGAATTTAATAAAAACATACACCGGATTTTCTCATTACGCTATTCAGGTTAATTTTTGTAAGATAACACGTGGACTTTATCAAAATATAATGATTATGAATTCATAATTCATGACAATACCATGACAGTGCGAAATGCGATGTGGTGTCATGAGGAAATTAGCAGGGTCTCTCCTAGAAAAGTACCCAGATTGCAAGTATACTCTGAGTCTCGATATGCAGAATGTCACCATCGTAACTCACGTTGATGTCATGTCAGCCGGTTATCATTAGCGATGCATGTTTTTGTGCATTAATATTTGGACAATGGAATGTTTTCAAAGACGTACATGTATGGAATTTGACCTTGAAGAAGGATTTTAAAAGGCTTCCTCTTAGAAGCATCTCAAATATATATATATTGGAGAATATAACTTGACAAATCTGCTGAACGGGACATGCAGGCCTCAAAAGCGGGGCTCCCTTAGGCGCAGGGCCTGGGGCAGGCACCCCACTTGCCACCCCCAAATGCCACTCTTGCTTATGATGAATAGTAAAGCAATAGATGTCTTCACCAAAAATATTCAGAAGGATTTAAGTTGTGCAGGCCTCATCACCTGACCAACACCCACTAATGCGATACGAGGGATTAAATTTACTGTTTTTCACAAAACTTTGAAAAAATGGGGATTGGTAATACAGGCACATGGAGTGTTGTTTTATTTTGAGATTGCTGATTATGAATATAATTTTTTTGATATTTGAATCTTTACCGGCAGTCCTAAGAGAAACTCCTAGAAGTTTAAAAAAAGGGCAAATTTCAAACATAAGCATGTGGGTTATCATTTTAGGCCTTTCACTGATTACAAATATGATTTAATTTTTGATTTTTTTTCTATTACAATCAAGAATATTTAGAACTTTAAATATTTAAATTGAAACAAACATTTTCATATTTTAAATATTTATTGCAACTATTCTTTTTAAATGGGGCTGTTGGGATGGAACACCGTGGTAACAGCCAATGCTAACTCATCAAAAAGCCGGTGTCCAATAAACCAACAAACTGGTGTCCTATTAAGATGCAACAAAACTTCCAAGTTATTAACCTTTGCGAATTTTACAAAATCAATGTGAAATTTACATTCCTTTGGGTTCAAAACCCCAGATCCCATGTACTGTGAAATATGTGCCCAACAATCATAGACTGGAAGAAAAAAATAGAAGGAAAAAATAGCTCATTACAGTATACAGTAACACCAGAAGTTTCCGAAATACAGAAGGCCATCTACTAACAGGCAAAGTCAAGTTTGACCATTTATCACCAATCCTGGCTGCTCTCCACTGGCTTCCAGTTAAGTTTAGAATTGAGTAGAAGGTTTGTTTATTTGTTTTCAAATCCCTAACTGGGCTACCACTACCATATCTCACAGGTCTTTTACACTTTCACCGGCTGTCTAGAGTACTGAGATCCTTAGACCGGTTTCTTCTGATTGTGCCGAGGTCTAAATGGAGTGGAAGCTCAGGGGATAAAGTGCTTTTTTTAGTGGCCGCCCCAAGACTTTGGGATTCCCTGCCTCTATTCATATCAGGTCATCCTTGACATTGGCGAATTTTGACCTTCAGCTTAAAACCTATTTTTATTTTGTGGCTTTTACTTCAGTATGAGATTTATTTTATTATTAATGTTGTATTTTATCATGGTTCCTGTATCTTACTGTTTAATGGTTTTATTACATGTATTCTGATTTGTTTCACTGTACGGCACAATGGACGATTGTTGTTGTAAAATGATATACGAGGGGCCTTCAACTATAAACAGGAATTTATGAGCTATGCTTTATTTATTGAATACAATGAAACGACTTACACACTATTTTTCATTGTAGTCTCCTGCCACTGCAATCCACTCATTCTAGTGCTCAGGACGCTTCTAAATCCCACAAGAGTAGAAGTCTTTTGACTGCATGTTGACCCATTCTTGCACAGCGTCAACAACCTTCTCATTCGGCTTGAATTTCTTCCCTCCTAAAAATTCCTTAAGTGGACCAAAGAGATGGTAGTTGCACTCTGAATGACTTGCACCAATCATACACTCTAGACTGAGAGAGAGAAACACTCATCCCCAAACTGTTTTTTAAGTTTCGAATAAATCTGAGATGGAATGACTCCTTCATTTGTCAAAAATTGAACAATAATGTGCTGCACAACACTACTGTGTACCTCCTGCTCCGACATGTTGATTACAATTGACAGTAAGGGGGGAAAGAGCAGCTAGCACTACTAACGACAAGTTCATATATGTGTGTGTTTGTCCAATGACTCAGGTCTACCTTGCACTATTTATAAGAACAGTGCATGAAAATTCCTGTTTATAATTGAAGACAAGATAAGAAAAGACACCATCATTATAATTGGAAATGTGGTGTGGTAATGGACAGGTGGGGTACTGGTGAGGTAATTTCCAAAAACACAAAGTGATTCTCATTACGTCTTTGTTGCCAACTCTGGTGTGAAACATTTACTATACAGGAGGGTGGCGGTCAGCTGTCAGCCATGGCATTCATGTGCCCACAAAGAGCCTCTTTAGACACACAGCACGTAAGAATGGCGCTGTAGACGTGGGGGCTGAGGGTGACTCACACCATATAATACGTACAAAGTGCCCTTCTGGTTTTACATAATTTTATCTCTTTAATCACACAGCATTCAAGGATGGGTCTACTGGAATATTCTGATAACAAACCGCAGGCTGGAATCTTTTTTAATAAACCTCAATCGGAGTATGAATTGATTTTCTGTGTAAAATTCTCCTATTTTCCATCGCCTTTGCAAAAGAAACACTTGTATAAATAAGAAATGTTCAATAAAAAATGCTCACATTCATCTTGACTGCCGATTCACAGAATGCCTCTGCACCTTCACATCATTGCTACAAGCCTTTACAAAGACTACTTCCTTTTGTTTTATTATTATTATTATTATTATTATTATTATTATTATTATTATTGTCTCATCTCATTTTCTGAATCCACTTTTCCTGGTGAAGGTCATGATAGCAGCAGGCCACACAGTTCAGCCCAGACTTCCCTATCCCCAACTACAGATTCCAGCTTTTCCTGCAGATTTTCCAGGTGTTCCCAAACCAGCTAAGAGATGTAATCCCTCCAATGTGTCCTAATTCTTCTTCAAGGTCTCCACCAAGTGGGATGTGCTTGGATCAGCTATAGTGGGTGCCAACTAGGGGGCATCCTAATGAGCTGCCCAAACCACTTCAAGCAGTTCCTGTTCACCTGAAGGAGCAGCGACTCAAACCTGAGTTTCTCTAAAATTGGTGAGCTTCTCATTCTTTTAGCAGCCTTGCAAAGAAACCTCATTTTCCCACAGCTCATGATCAGAAGTGATAACAGAGATGTAAATGACCAACATATCACAAGCTTTATCTTGAAACACCGCTTCCACTTCGCCACCTCAGACCAGTACAGCACCATCAGAAGAGCTGTTGCTGCTCCAGTCCACTTGCCTGTCTGATGTTCTTTTCTTCCATGAACAAGATACCTGAACTCCTCCACTAAGGGCAGCTGTCCTGCCACTCACATGGAGAGAACAATCCACTCTTTTCCAAAAGAAAGCAATAATTTGGATGCACTGATACTCCACCAAACTGCTTTACACTCAGCAGTGAATCTTTCAAGTGCATGCTGAAGGTCGCAGTCAGGTGAGGCAGATAAGAATTTTGTGAAATTCATTGTATAGACTGTTCTGACAAGTTCACTTTTCTATGCTTAAGTAGGCCTCAAATTCAGCAGTTCATCAAGGTAATTATGAAATTTTGTTTCAGTGGATACAAAGGATTATTATCATGGAAAACTGCCATGATGATGATTAATCTTATTATTATTCAAAGTTGTAATAATAATATGGTGTCAGATCATTAGTGCTGTTACAGCTTTAGTTGGTTGACTTCCAATCTCAGCCTAGTCTCTGCCTGTGTAGAGGTTCCCTTTTCTCTCCATGTCTGCATTAGATTTTTTGCAGTAGTCAATTCATTTCTCCAATATCTCCAAATGTGTATCTGCAAGGCTTTAGAGGGATGCAAGGTCATATAAAATGGTTCAGCTTGTGTGTGTGTGCGTGTGTGTGTGTGTGTGTGGGAGTGTGCAAGTCCATCCATCCATCCATTTTCCAACCCGCTGAATCCGAACACAGGGTCACGGGGGTCTGCTGGAGCCAATCCCAGCCAACACAGGGCACTAGGCTGGGAACCAATCCCGGGCAGGGTGCCAACCCACCGCAGAGTGTGCAAGTCTGTGTCTTGAAATGGACTCGCACCTTGGGCAGGGTTGGTGCATGTTTTGAATGTGATGGTCCTAGGATAGGCACTCCATTGTCCTGAACTGGTATAAGAAAACATAAAGATACAGCAATTGATACAAATGACGATGATGATGATTGTTATTATTATTATATAATTTGTTTATCACAGTAATTTGCCAGCAGTTGCTGAGGGTCCCATGTCCAGATCAAGTTCTAAAAGTTTAATCCAGAACTTTGCACAGAATGTGAGTGATTCCCAACAGTTCAATCTTTTGAATTTCTTAGGCTGTGTGGTATCCCAACAGCTCCTTCAGATTATTGTTGAAGCCTTTCTTGATGGTACCAAGAGGCCCAACCACTACAGGCACAACTCTAGTTTTGATGCCCCACATCATCCTTGCCTTGATCTCCAGTGACTGTGGCTTCACTGGGGCTGTCTTTGGGTGGTTTTAAGTCCTTCCTCTTGGGCATATCTTACTGTGTATCCTGGCGAGGAGACATGTTAAGGGTGTGTCAGTTGAGCATTGGGTTAACCCAAGGATCAGTTCTGAGCACTCTCTTCTCCTATTCTCCCTATACGCCTCCTCACTAGGTCTTATCATCCAGTCCCATAGTTTCTCCTATGCTCATGATGCACAGCCTCCTTCTAAGAACCACATGGTATCAACTAGAATCTCTGCACACCTCACTGATATGGCAACCTGGATGAAGGAACACCATCTCTAGCTCAACCTAGCAAAGAGGGGCCTTCTTGTTATTCCAACTCCATCTATTCATTATCCCATTCTTGCTTATCTCAAGTCATTTTTGCTAACACCTTCCCAGTTGGTACAAAACCTTGGGGTGGTGATTGATGACCAGCTGTCCTTCAAGGACCGTGTTGCTCCCGGTCACTTAGTCTTGCACATTCATTCTGTACAATATTTGCAAGATCAGACCATATTGGACAGAATATGCAACCCATCTACTGGTCCAGGCTCTGGTTGTGTAACTGCTGAAATACTGCAATTCTCTGCTGACAGGAGCCACCAACATGTGTCACCCACCCGCTGCAGAACCTCCATAATGCATCAGAATGTCTTGTGTTCAACTGGTCGAGGGGTCATATGTCACTCCTCTCTTCAGATCATTACATTGGCTCTCTATAGCAGCACATATTAAGTTCAAACCCTTGATGTTTGCCTACAGAATAGTCAGTGCGTCTGCACCTATATATTTGGAGACACTTGTGAGGTTCTATGCTTCTTCTTGACCATTCAGCATGGTATCAAATCTCAGTCCAGACTCTATCCATGTGTAGCTGGTGGAATGAGTTCCCCATCTCCATTTGAAACTCTGACTCTCTCGATCCTCGATGTATTTAAGAAGCGTTTATGTAGAAAAGAATTTTCTTAAAGTTGATGATTTACATATATTCAAAGAGAATCATAAGCATATATGAAAATAAGTATTATATCCTAATGCACGCTAGTATAGTAATGGTTAAACTATAAAAAGTCCTCGCCTGCATATTTTATTATTTTTCTCTTTGCAGCTGCTAAGTTTAAAGACTTCAGTCAAGGACACTTTGTATTTTTAGAGGGCTAAACGGACCATTGTTTTAAGAAATGCAGTCATTAAGGCTTTGGCCATGAGAGAAAATCAGATAGGTCCTTTGCTTCCACTTGCAGCGGCTGGGCCTCTGCCTCCCTGTCTGCCTGCCTGGACAGGTGATGACAAGTCAAAGAAAATTTAGTTTATAAGAAACAGCATTAATGTTTAGGGGCATAGCTGCCCCTACCTCTAGCCTAATATCTTATGTGTGGGTCTGCCTGATTCTGACTTACTGGTGGGAATCGATTGATAAGTAAGTTTTAGACACCTGCACAGGGTATGAAGTAATGATGGCAGTTTTAGTCGAGTGATGGATATTAGGTAATGGTGGGTTTGAACATTAGGTAATGATGGGAAAAGCCAAAAGTATGAGAGTATTTTGCATAAGTGATAAGAATTGTAATAAATGTAAGCTTGCTGAATGTGCTAATTGCTCATCTCACTTGATTTGAGTCCGTGTATACATCATGCAATAAAACTTGATTTTGCTGCCTTCCTGAAACTCCATGTGCCTTCTTTGAGCAGCGCATTTCTGCCACAACATTTAAAGACTCTCTTCTCTGGTGAATTTCTTATTGTGGTTGAAGGAAGTACTGCAGGTCCACAAGAAGAAACGTCGGGGTGCTAAACCAGATATCTCCATTTAATCAGTGAAAAAAATAAACAAAACACGCACTTGATGGTGCTAGAACGTTACAGGATAAAGGTTTCCTCAAATTCTGGAATCTCTCTTAGGCTTGGAAGGCCGGCTTACTCACTTGGCTAGGAACTCTGTCCTGTAGTGTGCTCTTTCATTGAGTGCCTCCTTCCGGTGATTGCAGGATATATAGTTGTATATATAACCTGTACAACTGGTGTCAGAGCTTGGTCCGCATTGCCGGCAGTAAGTCGAACCCGTTTCCAGTGAGAGTTGGACTCTGCCAGGGCTGCCCTGTGTCACCGATTCTGTTCATAACTTTTATGGACAGAATTTCTAGGCGCAGCCAGGACATTGAGGGGGTCCGGTTTGGTGGGCTCAGGATTGGGTCACTGCTTTTTGCAGATGATGTCCTGTTTGCTTCATCAGGCCGTGATCTTCAGCTCTCTTTGGATCGGTTCGCAGCTGAGTGTGAAGCGGCTGGGATGGGAATCAGCACCTCCAAATCCGAGACCATGGTCCTCAGCCGGAAAAAGGGTGGAGTGCCCTCTCAGGGTTGGGAGCGAGATCCTGCCTCAAGTGGAGGAGTTCAAGTATCTCGGGGTCTTGTTCACGAGTGAGGGAAGAATGGAGCATGAGATCGACAGGCGGATCGGTACAGCGTCCGCAGTGATGAGGGCTCTGCATCGGTCTGTCGTGGTGAAAAAGGAGCTGAGCCGTAAGGCAAAGCTCTCAATTTACCAGTCAATCTATGCTTCTACCCTCACCTATGGTCATGAGTTATGGGTAGTGACCGAAAGAACGAGATCGCAAATACAAGCGGCTGAAATGAGTTTCCTCCGCAGGGTGTCTGGGCTCTCCCTTAAAGATAGGGTGAGAAGCTCGGTCATCTGGGAGGAGCTCAGAGTAGAGCCGTTGCTCCTCCGCATCGAGAGGAGTCAGATGAGGTGGCTCGGGCATCTGATCAGGATGCCTCCTGGACGCCTCCCTGGTGAGGTGTTCCAGGCACGTTCAACCGGGAGGAGGCCCCGGGGAAGACCCAGGACACGCTGGAGGGACTATGTCTCCCTGCTGGCCTTGGAACGCCTCGGGATTCTCCTGGAAGAGCTAGAAGAAGTGGCCAGGGAGAGGGAAGTCTGGGCATCTCTGCTCAAGCTGCTGCCCCCGCGACCCGATCTCGGATAAGCGGAAGAGGGAGGATGGATGGATGGATGGATAGTTGGGGAACTGGAAGGGGCGGAGTCAAATGTCCTCGCTGTGCATCTTCTCAGCACTGTGTAAGGAACAGAAGAGGATATAGTTAGCACCTGTGCCCCCTCACCACCTGGGGGTGATAGAAATACTTACCTCAGACGAACCCAGAGGATGATCCACTGACGATGGATGTATGACACTGTCTTGTTAGGTTTTGTATATCTGGGACTTGTGACTTGCTTATTGTGATGATCAAAGCTGTACCCTGGTCCAGTAACACTTGTTTCCAAACAGTCCCCCAATCTGATGATTACTTCATTAGGCTGAACTCTTTTGTAAGTCTACTGAAGAAATAATGTAAATATAAATTCAAATGGTTCTTTAAGCTTGTTTGTTTAGCTAATGGCTAAGCTGTCACAATAACACATTCAGTTACCTCTTTAAAGGTTCTGAAGGTTTCTGCTTCAACTCCATGTCTCAGTAGCTTTCACCTGATTCCCACAACTGTTTGCATAAAGAAGTGCTTTCTACCTTTAGATCTTAATGCACATCTCCATTGGTGTCCAAGTATTTATTTCACGGTTAAGTTGAAAGAATTCTGCTGGATCTACTTTATCAATGCCTTTGAGAATTTTGAAGACGTGGATTAGGTACTCGCTCAGTCTTCACTGCTCGAGACTAAACAGGTTTAATTCTCTGAGTATGTCCGAGTATGACATGCTCTTAAGTCCCGGGATGCTCCTGGTTTCTCTCATCTGCTCAGCTTCAAGTGCTGCTATGTCTGTCTGGTAGTGCAGTGACCAGAACTGTCCACAGTACTCTAGACGCAATCTCACTAGTGCATTATATAGTGTGAGCATAATGTCTCTTGATTTGTATTAAATGGTTATTACCGTGTAACCTAACCTTTGCCTTTTTAAAAGCTTCTTCATATTGTTTAGATGAAATCAGGGGCTACAGTAGTAGTAAATATTCTAACTTCATCATTTGTACCATATACTCTACATGCATAAGCTTTGTCATGTGGCTTTTATGGTACTAAAATGCTGAAAAATGATTATGCTTGGACCTCAGTGAACACGTGTCCTCTCCAGGGATAACTCCTGGCTTGCGCGTGATGTTACCAGGACAGGCTCCTACTCACCCTAGCTTTAAATTAGACTAAGTGGTTTTCGATAATTGATAGATTATCATAGACACAGTAAAGAGAGTTTCTGTTCTTATACTAATCCACTTAGCACTGCAGAAACTAAAGTGTTTTGTGAGTGGGAGTCCCAGTCATAGCAAAAGGGTTTGAGGCCTCCAAATGCTCCACAGAAAGGCTTTACAGGCCAGGCCAGCCCTCCTTTGCCTGCCTGGGGATTAATCTCAATTCCAGTGGCCTGCCTCTGGCTTTGCTTGCCCAAAAGGGATTTTAGCCTCAAAGCAAACTTGAACATCTCAAAATTCTGTCCAGAAACACCACAAGGAGAAAGATGACAGTTAATTGTCCATTTGTGCACAAAACGGACAACACATCCTTTGTACATAAAAGATTTATAAGAGGAATAGAAAAATACAAGCAAAATGCTCAGAAGAGTGAAAATAGGCAAAAAGGGGTTGCCTAAACAGCAATGCGAAGAAAATAGTCCCAATACAGAAGCAAAAAGAGAAATCCAACAACATAGCAAAAAATTAGTCAAAAAAACAGAAGCACAAAATACACAACAAAAATGAAGCAATTCATTAAAAAAGAGCAACGCAGCCCTGAAATGTCACGGCTCTTGTGACCCTTTCTTTTACCTTTTTCTGCCAAGGCAGGCAGCAAATTTATCATCCGAGTTCCCATGAGAGAAACAAGTTGTAGCCTGGCTTCATCATTAAAGCATAACTGTAGAAAGTCTCTGCTTAATTGTTTTAGATTCAAATTAGGAAATGTTCTTTCCAGTAGTGGAATCAAATGCTCACTTGACTGTAGTGAGTTCAGAGCAGACGATAAAAACTATAATACACCTGTCAGGATCGGGGGTAAGAGTTAGGAATTGTTTCTCATAAGTGATCATTGTCAAGCACTGTCAAGGAAACATGCCGGCTGGATGATGAAACGGCTTTGTGCCCAGCCAGCCAACTCGTCTGCCCTTCCACTCTGGCTTCCCATCCTGGTAAGAAACTACCCTCCTTCCCAGTCAGGATGCCTGTTCCTGGGAGCACAGAATTTGGAAGTTGGGAGCAGTTCCATTCTCCATATGGCAGGTGACAGTGGGCCTCTTGTGGTGGCCCACATGGGACACCTGCAAGGGTGCATGGGAGTTGGGAGTCCGGAAGTGCAACCCTGTAGGGGTCCTTGGGTGCCAGTAGAGGGTGCCATCAGGGGGAAGACCACCCTACTTTCCATAGGACCTGGAAGTGTTTCGTAGAGGACATGCGATCCAAGGCCTGGCTTGAAAAGGAGCCCATCACCTCATATCAATGGTAGTGGGTAACACTCAATTGAAGGACAGAATGAGGAAGCATTTGCTTTGTATTGGGGTTTGTTTATTGATCTTTGCACGAGTGATTGTTAGAAGGTGTCTTAGGTGAATAAATATCTTTTACTTTATCCCGATATCGTTTTAGGTATTATTGCATCTGAGGTTTGGGTCTTAGTAACGCCCCCTGGTGGTTACCTTGGAAATGTTTAAGGATTCTGGTAACCATTGATTACTGGTTCTCCATAACCTCAGCACATCATTTGACACGGTGGACGATGAAATATTGAATGGGCCAAGAGATGACTGGATTGGCCTCTTTCTAAACTGGTTTAGGTCATATCTGAACAATCGTGAATACTCTGCTCAACTGGTTATGTCTAACAGCAGCAAGCCTTTTCTTGGGTGGGATTCTCCCAAGGCTTAATTCTTGATGTTTACTGTTTAATCTTTGTGTGCTGTCATGAGGAAGCCTTATTAATAAAAGTAGTTTTCATTTTTATCAATATGCTGATGACCAGAGTTGGAGGTAATGTGTTAAAAGTAACGTGTGTTATGTAGTCAGATTGCTCTTTAAAGTAACGAGTAATGCAGTGCAATACCTGCATTACTGAACCTCCTTGCCGTTAACCACGAGTGTCTCTCTATGTAAATAAGGTTAATCCCGAGCAGTACTTGGGTTAACTCATTTTGATGAGATATGGAGTATTAAGCTTGAATGGCACTTGAGACAGTATTCTGATGCCTACCTTGTTGATGAAATAACATCATACTGCAAAAAAAACAAAAAAAGAATTTTTCAATGTGTTCTAACAAAGGTAACTCATCAATATTCATAAGTGGGGTGGAGCCTTCAACAAAAAAAAAATTGCAATAGTTGTATAAATGAGAAGCTGTAAAGCCAGTTTTAGAACAAACTTGTCATATTTCAGCCAGCGTTTCTCCACTGGCTGGGGTTCAAAGATGCGTTTCATGTCTGGCCATTTTTGTGCCATTTCTTTTGCGTATTATGCGCATTATTTTTTGTTTTTGTCTGTGACTATAAAATGCCTTGGTTTTGTGGCCAAGAGGTGAGTCCTCCTGCCAATTGTTGCCAGGAACTGCACTCTGTACTAGAAATCTGGAGGTTCCCCCGTAGTTTCTGGTGGTTCATTTCAAATGCACTGGTGAGTGGAGTTCCTACTTGTGTGGCTAATATGCTTATTATGATTTCCTGTTCCTCTTTTTTAGTCTTGCAGTTCCGTGTTGGGACTGTATTTGCTGTGGACTGCCTTTGCCTTGACTTCTCAGGCAATTCCCTTTGTGCTCTAAGGAGTGCTACAGAGCATTTTTGTTAAAAATAATTCTTTTATAAAGATTCTCCAAGGTCCTCTTTATTTCTTTTGATGGAAATCCCCCCCTAGAGTGGAAGTAGTTATGAGATTTATGTGCTTTTGGGACTCATAGTTCACGACAAACCTGAAACTGAACCTTTAGTTGAATCAAACATTCGTGATGACAGTGTGAGTTGGTCATCAGATATTGACACAGATACTGAAACTGATACATATGGCATGCTATGACCAAACCACCATTTTATGCCTGGTGATTTCAGTCACGTGAAGGCTCACTACGGTGCAAGTAGGTTTGTGGAAAAAAAGGCAAAATGATTGTGGAGAAGTAGATGGACAAGAAAGACGTTAGCTCCCAAAGTACTGTTTATAATGAAGCACCTGTCGATGTTCGTATCTGGGAAAATGTGGTAGTTGTGAAAGAAAAAAATTTACTACTGGCAAATTACTAAGGGTTAAAAAACTGATAAAGCTGTTTTGCTATAACGGCAGGTTATTCATACAGGTGTCTGTCATAAGACAGGGTGCAGTAAGCTGACCAAGGACACCTTCATTTTCAGGAATGCGTCCATTAGACACAGGAAAGGTGACTTTTCCTTCTTTAGGGCACCATCTGCACCATGTGAATTTCCCCTTGAGATTAATAAAGTATCTATCTATCTATCTATCTATCTATCTATCTATCTATCTATCTATCTATCTATCTATCTATCTATCTATCTATCTATCTATCTATCTATCTATCTATCTATCTATCTATCTATCTATCTATCATCTGAAATGTACACAAAACAGAAATGGCTGAACGAAGATGAAATGCTTAGATAAACGATATTATGCTTATTGATACGTAAGGGGAAGTGGGGGGGAGGAAAGTTATTAAAAGCTGATCGAAAAAGGGGAACTTTGCTCTTCTGCTTTGCAAAGCATGAATCCTGTGTACTCATTGGTGACTGAATAAAGACTGATTGATTGAACTACTCCCGTCTCAGTCGGAGATCTCCTTCCACAAAGTCAGTAAGCCTTGCACTGTGGTAGCATACAATAACACAAGGGGGGCAAGTCGAACGTATGGATCAGCTGCTGACATTCTACACTGCCATGCACAAGCAACAAAAAAAATACAAGAAAAGTACGCAAATTAACAGCCTTCTACTGCCTTGATTACGACGTCAGGCTTTGCGTTGGTGACTGTTGCAAAATGTTTCCTACAAAGGACATGTACTTTATGTGCACCAGTACAGTGATAGACACTAGACAGACATTTTCTATTGTATTTACATTGACATTTTGATATTTACATGTTTCTGTTAGACATAACATTTTTTGTTATTGAAAAAAAAAATATTCAATATTTTTATTCCTTTTTCTAGGGGTAAGTAAGCCACAAAAGAAAACAGATATGCGTTACTATGTTACTAACACTCCAAAAAAACATCATTTTACAGAAGTGTTGCCTTTTTTCGAGTATCATTGTGCACGCCTGGTGACAGCTAGTACAGAAGAGTTAAGCAGATGCGTAACATAATCAGATAAAAAGAACTGAGCAAAAGTTACAGGCATACATTTAATTCTGCATGTGCCTAAGGGTACATTTAATCCGGCCAATTTAGGGTCTCATGGAACTGCAATGGGTGTAAGGCAAGGAACCGATAGGCTTCCACAGCCGGGAGACGCAATCAAAGTGTTCTGTAAGTGCTGTGCCTGCGTCCCCCCATCCACTGCCCAGGGGCTTCTGCTTGCTATAGCTGACTTCTACAGGACTTCCCACCCCCTCAGACAGGTCTTGACCACTGGAGGATTGTGTCTGTCTCAAGTCCGGACACAAAGACACTACAGTATTTAAAAAAAATGCAACAAAATAATCAAGTTTGGCTGTGCTTCAGGTCAGTTTCATGAAGGTTCATGGTTAGGATTTAAAAATAAATGCTGGTCAGTGAAATGTGCAGTTTTGCATACAAGACAAGAAAAAGTAACACAAAAGTATCGCCCTGTTTGTAACGCAATACATTTTATATTATTATACAGTATAACATATTTTGTTAGTTTTCTTTTATAAGTAAGTTGAGTAGTGTAACTAAGTTACTTTTCAAAGTAATGTCACCCAACACTGTTGATGACACACGGCTTTACTTGTCTTTATCCAATGACTTGGGTGACTCATTAATTCTTTATGTGACTGCATTGAAGAAAGACATTCATGGATGGCCCTGAACTTTCTTTCATTATGTAATGTAATAAGAAAGCTGAGATTCTAATCATTTGTTGCAAAATTCGTAAAGATACAATGATGGTTTATTTTTGACTCTAAAGGCCGATTTATAGTTCTGCATTGAGCCTATGCCATTGCTACGCCTTAGCCAGTGTGGCCTACAGCTTAGCCTAATGCACACCTCCTCAAAAGTGTGACTGTGCATCTGTGACGGTACGGGTCCTTGTCACTTCTGGGAGCCTCTTCAACCCAAAACTGTCGATAGTCAGCTGGGCAAATGAGGACATACATATTCAGCAAGGGCTGGGTATAAAAAATGCCAGTGCTTTTATTAAAACCAAACAAAAAACAGTGTCCCAAAGTGCAGTGCAACAAATTCTTCATGAAATAAATAATCCCATGCAACTCAGTGAATGTGGAGGTTACAAACAAGTCAATAAATCATCCTTTAAAATGAGGTTAAAAATCCTGGGCGGTAAAACCAGGTTCTTAAAACACAATCCGAGCTACGGTGCTGCTCTGTAAAATCCAACGTCTACCCTGCTTACTCTCTTTGGATTTCGCAGCACAACTGGTGAAGACAACTTTTAATCCTGGCTTGTGTCCCCACCACTCTGAGCCTGCTCCTCTGAGACCCTCGATGTCCGTGAGAGCCTTCACCAAGCACATAGCTGCTCATGATCTGTAGGGTATTCATCAGGAGTGACCCATGGCCCCCTCTTGAGCGCTGGCCAAATGCACCTTCCCTGGGGCTCACTTTCCCGTCCACCTTCTACCTTTCTGTTTTGCACCGGCTCTATTGGTTGCTGCCCTTCTCTTTCTCTGTCCTTTTCTTTAACCTCCCTTGTCTCTCTTTCTTTCTTTCTAGTTTCTTTTTTTTAATCCTCTGCTGTGCAGGCTCCTTTTTATATGGACTAACTGGGCACTGGTGTGATATGCCGCTACCTCTGAGGTGGGAATGAGACACCTGACTGATCTGCTCACCTTTGCACATGTATGAGTGATCAGCCAAGCACCCCAATCAACCCTGGAGCGAAGGGCGCCCGCACACACCCACACCCAATTGGAGCCTGCAATTATTTATTTAAAAACTGCATGACATCATGTCAATGTGGACACAATGCAGATCCCCCATGACTATGATTGGCCAGTTTTGTTAATGATGTATTTCCATTCATTTTCTGCTGTTCTGAATTAACATGAAGCGGATTGAGAAATGACTCATCAAAGAAATTAGAAAATATACACATGTATAGGAAACCTCATCAGAAGAAGACAATCAGATGGCAGACGATTTGTGTTGTGAAATATAACCTAACATCGGTTTAGAAGTTGTCAACTGTATGAAAAAGAGGGTGATAAATATGTTCAACTATGAAGAAAATGTGTAGCAAGAGGAGCGGTGATTCTGGAGGTACAAACACTTGCCTGCATTGTAGCGGATCATTTGCTTTTCTTGTGCGCTACAAACACCGCCAACTAGCATTCAGGTATGTGCCTGTGGTGCGGTGTGGTGCAGGCTCAGCACAGAAGTATAAGATTGGGTTAGGAATCTTGGCGCGATCTCTGATGGCAGCCTTAATTGATCATATTTGTACTGTTTTATGTTTCCTCCTCCACAGGAGAAATTCACCATTTTCTTTCTTTGCCAGTTGCTATCAGTTGCTTTCAGTCCCTTCGATTAGTATAACTGCTGCATGATTATCTTAATACATAATTCGCCTGCCTCCTCACTCACTCACTCACTCACTCACTCACTCACTCACTCACTCACTCACTCACTCACTCACTCACTCACTCACTCACTCACTCACTCACTCACTCACTCACTCACTCACTCACGTCCGTCCAAAGCTGAATGCACAGTCGCCTTCTGTGCAGCTGCCCGAAAAACCTTACGAGACCGACATCCAACCCCAACATTGCGACAGGCAGCTGATGTAGGGCCGCAAAATTCAAAGAGAAAGGCGACTTCGATTAAAGCTCTAGAGGCCTGAAAGGCGATTTCGACTACAGCTCGAGGCCTAATTACGCATTTTGATTCAATTATGCATTCATTCAATACACCTATATCAGGTTTGTGGTGCTTGTACTTATTACTATTCAATATTGTACTGGAACATTCATCATTCAATATTATACTATATGCCTGGAAAATTCATCAATTAACAGTACAAGCCTGTACAGTAATGAGTAAAGCGGACTACAATCATTACAAAACAACTTCTTTGTTACTTATCATTTGTTCTTCATACACTGCTGACACAAACTCGTGCCCATTTCATCTTACGTTGTCGATACAGGCTGTTTGTCTAGTTGTTTAATAAAATGATTATGTGACATGATCAGATGCTGCTCTTGAATCACAGTTGATGCCTTTTCTTTTTCGTTTTTTTAGTCGTAATCACCTTGCAGTTATTCTTGTGTTCCCGTCTCCTTCTGATTGAGTGTCGCTGCCCATGTCAGTCGTCCATGTGTGGTTATTTTTGTGTTTTAATAGCCCACTCATGGTCCCTAGGCTCTGAGTTTCTCTTTGTATAATGCCATTCATTCATTTTCCGCAGATAACTGTGTTCTATGCAAAGGCCTATTACATTACCCGCCATGAAAAGCCACCTACTGTGGATTCATTATTTTCTCTGCAGTGGGCCTGAACTTGAGTTCTCTAAGCATCTAAGCAGAAGGTGTGTGCCATCTGAACACGTCAGTCAGGGCTGAGCAAAGCAGCACAGTAGGGAGAGATGAGTACAATGTGAACAAAGCAAGGTTCTTCATGAAGTGACCCCCCCTTTTGGTCTCCTCTCCAACATACTGGGATCAGCTGTGAACATAAATCCACACATAACACTAAAAAGGTGGACATTGTCAAGGTGAAGACCCCACGCACGCACATTTATCATTGTAGCAAACCTGAATTTTACAGGTGTCAGATTTGCATGCTGTTCCAGTCAGTGACTGTGCTGTATAATGTGGCACGGTGATCTGGCGAACACCCATCAGTCCTCCTCTGAGCTGATCAAGTTCACACCAACAACAACAAGTGACGAAAGGGATAAAATGAGAAATGGCATCTACAGCAAAGTCAATCTAAACTGTCTCTCCTCTTTTTATTATTCTCAGTCAGTCCAGTTACTCGCCATGTCTTTGCATTTGCTGTCTGGGAGCCCTGCGGCATTATATCCTCATCAAATACTTGACAATGCGTTTTTTTGCAAAGTTTTGCTTGCCAAAAAATGTTTGGTAAAGCTGATTATGACTCCCTATTGGCTGTAGGGGTTGGACAGAAAATCTATAAATTTGCTCACTCTCTCTTTCTTACCAAATGATGAAGGAGCATCTCACACACCATGAACTGAAAAGGACAACACAATGAAGAGCACAGCTCAGCAGCCATATTGAGACAGGCATGCGGCCTGTTCTGAAGAAAGCTGACCACAAATGATGCCTTAACTAGAGACATTTTAAGTAACTAACAAGTCTGTGTGCCGCCTTGAACCACACATCACCATTTATCAGGTTGTATGGTTGCCAATATTCAAATGTACTTTGCATATTGTTATTATATATGAATATAACCAATAATACATTGTTTAAATTATAACTTAACTCCTGCTTGTCTTTTACTACACCTAATTGCCTGAGGTTATAAATGTAGAAGGTAAAGTGGGGGAAAGTTATATACTATAACACCTTATAAACAGTGGTAAGTCTGGGAGATTTGAGGCATTCTGACAAAGGCTACATATTAATAATACAAAAGGGGAAAGTAGAGTAAAAAATTACTCTACCAAGACAAAACAGAATGTAGTGTGTTTAATCACTTAAGGATGCTGACACATTGCATTAGTTCAATTGAGCTCAAAATGGCTGAACATTATTGAAATAATTCCAAATAATATGGACTCCTGGAATGTATTTACAACAACAACAACAACATTTATTTATATAGCACATTTTCATACAAAAAGTAGCTCAAAGTGATTTAAGAAGAGAAGGTCAGTGAAGGACACTCGACAAGGGGTTGGTTCATCCATCAAGAAGTAAGGTGGTAGCAGCTGAGTGCGGCCACCTGTGGTACTTAGGCTCTTGCAGACTCACAGGACTCTTTTGGATGGAAGGTCCAGTAGGGTTTAAATGGTACTTATATGGGAGATATTTTCTACAAAAAAGAAAATGAAAATTATAAAATGACAACAGCCTCCAGAATTTACTCAGAATGGTACGAAAAACAAAAAAACATCCAATGAGTGGCAGTTCTGTGGGCAGAAACAACTTGTTGATGAGTTAAGCCAGAGGAGAATGGCTAGACAGGGTTGACATGACAGAAAGTCTACGGTAACTCAGTTGACCAAATGTGGTGAGCAGAAAAGCATCTCTGAATGTACAACCTTGAGTCAGAAAACCACATTGGCACAGTGGGCAGTGGAAGACTGGAAAAAATGTACCTTGGTCAGATGAGTCTCGATTTCTGCTGAGGCACACAGATGCTACGGTCAGAATTTGACGGCAACAGCTTTGAAGCCACACACCCAGCCTGCCTTGTCTCAATATTCCATGATGCGACTGGTGGTGTAATGTTGTATAGAATGTTTTCTTGGCACACTTTGGGCTTGTTAATATCAAACAATCATCGCTTACATGCCATGGCCTACTTGAATACCGCTGCTGATCATGTGTATCGACTTCATGGCCACATTTGACCCATCTTATAATGGCTATTTCCAGCCTGATAAACATGCCATGTCACAAAGTCAAAGCTGTCTTCAACTGGCTTCATGAACATGACAATGAATTCAGTGTTCTTCAGTGGTTTTCCCTGTCACTGGATCTGAATCCAGTACATCACCTTTGGGATGAGGTAGAACGGGAAATTAACAGAATAAATATGCAGCTGACAAATCTGCAGAAATTGTGTGATGCTATCGTGTCAACATAGACAAGAGTCTCAAAGGAATGTTTCCAACATCTTGTGAAATTCATGCCATGAATAGTTGAGGCTGCTTTTAGAGCTAAAAGCGTCCCTACCCAGTACTAGGATAGTGTTCCTAATAAATTGTTCAGTGAGTGTACATAACAATACAAAGAATCATACAACCTTGGTGAGTTCATGTATAGCCTTCATTTTGTCTAAGATGACATTTCCCAGATGGCCCAGTTACTTAGTTACGGAACATATATTCTTAATCGAAAAATGAAATTTCTTGCCGGAGACAGAGCTCCTTCCCAAGTGTCCAGCAGCTAAGCAGCAGATAACAAGCTCTATTTAACTGTTCATAGCAGAAACTGAACTGAAATATAAGTTTTGCAAAAAGCAGCAACTGAACGGAAGTGATAGGACTCTTTACAAAAAAAGTCTAATAAAATGCAGTCTTTCCATTTCCCTTATCTTGTCCAAACTCAGTGCATGCTGGAACCCGTAGTCCCGTGAGGCAGCCCTGTTGGGTTCCGTGGGGGCCGCCAGGGGGAGTTGGAGGGATTGACAATCCCGAGTTTGTGAGACTTATGATTGACCCAACAGTACTTCCATCAGGCTATGCCCAAACAGCGGAAGTTCTCCCGGGTCCAAGATAAGAGACCATTCAACTTCAACCAGGCGAGTTGGAGTCGGGCGTAAGGAGGACAAAACTCACCTGGGAGGTGTGGAGGAGAGAATAAAGAGAGAAGAAGTGAGTTGTGTTTCATTTATGCCACAGTGGAAGTCTTTGTACAGTAGAAGGTAATTTGTTAATGTAAACCTTTTATTTAAAATGAGACTTTTGCCAATGAAGTTGTGTCTTAGGTTTGGAGTGCTACATCACCCCCTAGTGGCCACACTGCATAGACTTTAGACACCATTCTGGTCGATGTTCGTGTCTGTAGAATTGTCAGGCTTAGTGCAGTGGCCCATCCAGGTGGTCCTGTTAGTTTTGGGGTTGTGAAGCCAAGGATATTATTTATCTGATGTCCTGATAACAGAGTAATGGCAACAATCTGCTGGATTCCCAAGGAACCTCTTTGACAAAGAAGAACTTGTGCCTTGAAGATATATAGTGATAGCCATTTCTATTGGTGTGATATTATCTAAGGAAACATCTATGCTACAATGTAATGTGCTGGTCATTAGGGCAGTGCTAATGGACTTAAAGACATGCGTGTTATATGGCAACCTGTGTAGTTACAATGTGCCTGGAGCACTGGTGTCAATGATTATGCTAAGCCTGCCTAAAACATCTGCCTTCTTAATTCTGCCCTTCCCAACAGTATGGATGATTAGAAAGCGAGTTTATCTCTTCCCACTATATAACACAGCTGGCAAGCTAGAGGAAGATGAAACTGATTAATGGTGATAAGTGAACCTTTGGGCTCAGTTTGGGGGGGGAGTCACTCAAGAGGAACTGCTTACCTTTAGTAAGACAGCTGGGGCAGTGGCCATATGAAGCAATTCATTCTGGAACAAGAAGCAGCACATATGGTGCTTTATTTGACAAGTCGGCCCATAACGTAGTCATTTTTATTACAACTTATACAGCGTATTTTCATATTCAGAGCCTACCTTACAAAACCATTCAAACGATGTACTGGATTCATTCACTCATTTATGAAACTTTTTACTACGTACAGCATAGGACTGTAACTGCCTGGAGCCCACAGCACTAATGGATGTAAGGCACTTCATCTCGTGCCATTCCATTGCAAGGGAATGCATTTATCTATCTTTAAAATTATTTCAGTATTCACTAAAGTAAGAGATTGTTTTATTGCTTTTTATGCCATGTGTTCAGCATGACAGAATGATTAATAGAAAGAGAAAAAAAAAAACTCTTGAGGACAGCTGTCCATGGTACTGAAATTAACAACACAGGCAATTATGTTTTATTGTTCATTTAATATTTTATTACTGGATTTTTTTTCTTACATTTTTCTTACGTCATTAAAAAAAATCTGAAAACAACCCTTTATCTTCAGAAGTAGCTGTGCCCCCCCGTCTACGATGGGTTGAAATCTAATAAGCTGGTACTGTCTGTTGGATGTATTCAGCGTTAACATTAGCAGTACACCATCTGTAATGCATGTAGTAATAACATGCCTTGCATTTTTAATTCCAACAGATGGCGCATCACATTAGCACTGCTTATACAAATCCCTAATCAAACGGCATATAACAGAGACATAGGAATGGGATGGGCACAAAGATACAAAGAGACTTGTCCTTTTATGAAGGCAGATAACCATTTATAAATGTTTGTACTTTCATTCTGTTGTATTTTTGCACAAGCTGTTTGATTCAGATTTGATTTTGTATTACTTTAGTGTTGTTGAAAGGTAATTAAACTGGTCCATAGTCCTTTAGATATTATCAAGTTCTTTGTTCTTAAAGAAAAAAAATAGAATCTATTTTAAAATACTATTTAAAGTGTACAGTCATGTGAAAAAGTAACTACACCCCATAGAGATGGTTAATGTTTTTAATATATTTGTACAGGCAAACATTAGATTTTCATGCAAACAGTGTGTACAGTTATAGGAGATATATGGGAACAAACAACACATAAAATTCATATGGTGTTTTTATTCTCATATTCCAAATTAACAAAAATGCAGATTTGTCATGTGGAAAAAATAAGCCCACCTCTAAATGTACCACCACTTCAAATCCATTAAATTAGATTCAGGTGTTCCAGGTGAGGTGCCAATGTCTAGAACGTCTCTGGTGAGTATGCAGGTGGACCCTGTCTCATTTAAACCACTGATATCGAGGGTCTGGTGTTCCATTTGTTACTGATGTGTGTGGTGCCAAGATCAAAAGAGCTCTCCAAGACCCCCAGAAAGAAGGTTGCTGAAGCCAAATGAGTTTGTCAAGGAATTTAAAAAGGTCTGCAAATTATTTAAAAATCAATCATTTATAGCGCGAGGCTGGGGCCCTTGCCTGGCCAAGATGCCTCCATGCTGGGAGGACTGGGGGAGCAAGTGTGGCCAGAGTGTTACCTCCCCCAGGTTGTTAGATGGAAGCCCCCCTGGGTTGCAGCAGTGCCTTAGATTCTCACAGGGCTGCCAGGGGGTGCTGAGCTCTTATGGGCAGTTCTTCTGCCACACCTGGAAGTGCTGCCGGAAATGAGTAATCAAGCACCTGGAGCACTTCTGGGTGCCTTATGAAAGGAGCCAGCAGCCACTACTCGAAGAGCCAGAGTCGGGAGGAGGAGAAGGAGGACGAAGCTTGACCGGAGGAGTGGAGGGAAGAGAAAGAGTGAAGGAAGACTTATTGTTTGTCCATTGTGCTGTACTTGGACTGTGCTGCTGTGCTTGTGGGAGACGGGGAAGATGTTTCCCACAAGTGAAAAGAAAAAATAATACATGTGAGGCTTGAACTTGTGTCCCACACTTGTCTGTGTCGGGTTGAGCTGGTGGTGCCAGCCTGGGTGGACCACACATTCCAATGTGAGGAAAATCCCCAACAAGTGGTGGTAGGTGGGCTTTTAACCTGGAAATCCCCTGCAAATTCTGTTTTTTTTTTCTCCAGCATCTCACCCATGGTTTTATTTTAAAAAATGTTCTGTCCTTCCCAACCATCTAACTATAGCTTTAAACTTAGACTTTACAATATATTTATAACTATATTTATATATTTATGGCATGCAAGTGTGTATTGATTAATTCTTATCCATTATTTTTGGTATGTCTTATTTTAATCTATTTCTAATTTCTTCTTTTTTTTGTAACTTTCTCTTTGACATGTTAAAAAGCGCTTTGAGCTACATCCAGTGTGTCTGTTTGCGGAGAGAGTGTTGACCTTGTTGAGAGGTTTACTTACCTTGGCAGTGACATTCACATCTCTGGTGACTCTTCCTATGAAGTCAGTAGACAGATTGGGAGAGCATGGGGGTCATGAGATCACTGGAAATGGGTGTGTGGCGCTCCTGATATCTATGCAAAAGAATGAAGGTCCAAGTCTTTAGAGTCCTGGTGTTTCATGTTTTGCTATGCGGTTGTGAGACATGGACGCTATCCAGTGACCTGAGACAAAGATTGGACTCCTTCAGTATTGTGTCTCTTCAGAGAACCCTTGGGTACCACTGGTTTGACTTTGTGTCTAATTGCTCATGGAGTCCAGAATGAGGCACATTACCTGCATTGTGAGGGAGCGTCAGTTACAATACTACAGCCATGTTGCGCGATTCCCAGAGGGTGATTGGGCTCATTGTTGAGGGCTTGAGTGGCTGGACCAGGCCAAGGGGACACCCATGTAACACCTGGCTGTGGCAGATAGATGGTCATTTCTGCCTGGGGATTGCCAACCAGGATCCCAGGGTGTTTTGTCATGTGGTGGATGCGGCAATGTGCTGTTCCAGTGTCTGCTCCCCAACCTGACCTGACCTAGAAATAAATGTTGTTGTTGTTGTCAAGTTCAGTTCCATCCCATTATAACCTCAGCCAAAATGCCTCTCTGAAAGTAACTGCTGTATATAGAATAGCCAAATCTGTAGCCATTGTTATTAGAATTTAAAACAAAGTCATTTACAGATGGATTCGATTCCATAAGAAGTACAAGAAAGTTTTCAGATGCCTCCTTACATTGATTGTGAATCTCTTATACACTGTGAGATACACAGAGTTCCATAAAAGCGGATTTATTTGTATCATTTTTATTCAATTTACAGTTGGGAGGTAAAGCAGGCCAGCTTGTAAGGACATGCTACGGTCGATACTTCATCAGCACTCTCTGAGGATGCAGGATCCTGACTGTATTGGGAGTGAAGTAACAGCCAGCCTGGCATCACACTTCAGCATAGTGGAGACGTGATGTTTGTGCTTCTAACTTGCCCTGTCAAAATTGCATCCAAACACTGCCCTGCTTCTCATTAACAACTCTATTCCAGTCCCACCTTAATGGAGGAAGCTGTAAGATATGTAAGCACTGAGGTCCTGGGGCAGTGAGTGTGTCATTAGCAGCGTCATTAATTCATTTTTTGTGTCTGATTTTTTTACAATTATAAACATATATTTTGGGGATTTGTGACCCAAGAAATCCTGTTCTGACATTTATTTTACTCACGCTTATCGGGTGATACTTACAGGGAATGATTTGGGTGTGACAAAGCCACTAATCTACCTGGGAATGGAGGAGAACTCTTCAGTGGACTCCTGATGTCACTTCCTTTCTTGATTCAGTAGTCCCGCCTCTTCCTCCTCCTCTGCTACAAGTCCCGCCACACAGAAAGTCAGCATTCAGTTTGGATCAGGCCTCTGACCGGGTCCTGGAATGAAGTCTCCTCAAAGAACTGTGAACTGGCAGTGAAGAGCCCCCATATTGCTAACGACAATTCTCCCTACTTTTTTGCCTTTTGAACCTTTTTCTCGCCACTGAAAATTACACAAGAGTAGCCCCTAGTACCCCAAACATTTTATCTGTTTTCTCATTTACTGTTATAGGTCTCCTTTTCCATTCCTGGTTCTTTTTTTTTTTTTTTTTTTTATGTATGTAAGCTGCCATTATTATTTTCTGTGTTTTGTGGATGGTCCGCCAAGAGGTGGGGCCACCTGCCAATCACTGCCAGGAACTGCCATCCGCCAAATAAATCTGGAAGGTCCCAAAGGGGAATCGAAAATGTAACTCATGCAACACACCAAATGCTGAATCAAAAAGCTGCCCAACCTTTGACATTGCTGATTTTCAGTAAGCTTTCTTAACCAAGTTGGCTTTCTATTTATTTTTTCTAATATATTTTCTTCAATTGGTATGGCCATACTTAAATAAATACCATGTTTCTTTTAAATTTCTATACTTTGTTTTTATATTGTGGAAGATAGGGGGCGCTTTCGAGCCCCAACCCTCAGACACAACTAACATGCACACAGTAACAGGTTTAAATAATGGATTTTATTCCTCCAAATACCTTCTGTACAATAGAGAATGTAAGTGGACGGTGATTCCTTCTTTTCCTCTTCCCTCAAATCCTCTTCCTTTCACAAGAATTGTCTTCGGCCTTCCGACTATGACTCCTGAAGGCAAGACCGAGTGGCTCTCTTTAAACTGGATACTTCTGGGTTAGACGGAAGCTTCTAGGAGGCAGGGATGGTTTCTTCCTGCAGCTCCCCCTGTCAGTACTCATGGCATGCAGCAGGGCCGCACCACGGGACTACACTTCCCAGCATGACTGTGGGCTGAAAAAAAAGGGACAGCAACACAAGAATACTGCCCCCTAGTGTTTCGGAGAAGTACAGTAATGGCTCCGGGAAGGCTAACATCTCCAATCCCTTTACCCTTCTAAACTCCCTCACTGGCAAGGAATGAGTTCTCAACCTGGTTGGAACACCAGATAACCCCTAATGACACTTGCTATATCTAATGATTGGAGTAATGAAAGTAAATATTATGGCACCTGGTGCAGGGTAGATTGCTATTTGCTTTGAGCAGCAGGGTTTTCAAGGCTGAGAAGTTGCCACCTCAATAGGAAGAACAATAAGGTTGAACTAAGATATCACTGGTGGAAGGAAGGAAGGAAGTCTTTATTGTTGTTGTATCAGTACAATGAAATTGTAAAAGCTACAACTGTAAACAGTGCGAGTACATCAAACAATGACAAACAAATAATATAAAAAGCACACATCCTATGATCGTACATAAATAAATAAGGGACAGAAATTATTTTCCACTAAAGTAACTGTTGTACATACGGAGTCAAAAAAATAATAACAGTTCTATGAGTTTTTAAAATTCTGATGGCCCAAGGATAAGAACTATGTGCAAATCTTTTTGTTTTACTTTTAATGCTCTTGTACCGCCTGTTGGAGGGCAGTAGTGTGAAGAGTGAGTGGCCAGGATGGGAAGGGTCTTTCATGATTTTCCTGGCTCTGCGGAGGCATTGGGCACTGGAGACCTCTTCCAGGGATGGCAGAGAGCAGCCAATGATATTACCCTCTGCAGAGCTTTCTTTTCTGCTGCTGTATATCCAGCATACCAGGTTGAAATACAGGATGCTAAAACCCTCTCAGTGGTTGAGTGGTAGAAGGTAAACAACAGGATTTCCACTCTCTGCAGAGGTCTCAGGAAATGCAGTCACTGCTGGGACTTTGGTGGTGGTCAAAAAGTGGACAGGTCCTCAGAAATGTAAGTTCCCAGGAAGTTAAAGGAGGTGACCCTCTCCACCAGGTCCCCACTGATGTATAGAGGGGCTGGCTCTGGTCTGTGCCTCCTGAACTCAATGACCATCTCTTTATTTTTGGGGGTGTTGAGTGAGAGATTGTTTCTGGAGCACCACTGACAGCTTCTGTACCTCGTCCCTGTATGCGGACTTATTGTCACCGGTTCTGAGACCTACGACTGTAGAGTCATTAGCAAACTTGATGATAGTGTTGCTGGAGTAATGTGCACAGGACCTAGAGAAGTAGGTTCAGTACACAGCCTTGAGGGGAGCCAGTGCTAAGTGTGAGGGTGGAGGAGTTCTGGGGGAAATTCTAACAGTTTTTGTGTGGCCAGTGAGGAAACCCTTTATCCAAGTGCAGAAGGAGGGAAAAACGTTCAGGTTATGCAACTTATCGATTAGTGTGCTAGAGATGATTGTATTAAATGCTGAGCTTTAATTAACAAATAGCAAGCCTTCATGTGTCTTGGGGACACCCATGTGTTTCTTAGTGCCAGAGACAGTGAGTCCCTCTGTAGAGTACTAGGGAGTAATTGGCAGTGCAGGAACCACTTATATGGTACTTATTTGGATGGGATCCCCTTTGGAGTACTAAGGAGTGATTGGCAGTGCCACTCATACAGTATTTATGTGGATAGGATCTGTGTGTGTGTGAGAGTAGATCAATCAAGTAACAAACGTGGTCTCAGTAATGCAGGGTGTGAAAAAGAACCACCAGTGTTGCCAAAAACAGGTACCATAGACCTTTTTGGGGCCCCTTTTTAAAGGCAGGTGATGTGGCAAAGGTGGACAGGTAGTTGAAGTTAGTCAGAGTTTGCAGGTCTTCTTCCAGGCTGATGGCTTTAGGGTTAAGGAGATGCCACATAAATATGCGAGTCCCTGTCCTCCTGAGATCTTAGTCCAGGTAGCCTCGTGTGAATAATCATACCCTTGACAATGGATTTGAAACAAAACAGATGATGTCCTTGAATGCAGTGATGTTCTGAAAATGGTGTAATTAAAGCCTGTGAATTAAGTCATGCCATCCTCAGATTGCGATAACGTTCACCTATAACATCCACACTTAGCCATCAGTGTAGCCCCAGGTAATTACATTGACATCTGGGACTTATTTTGACACACTGATGCAATAGGCATGATGTTAACTAAACGTCTAATGGATGTGCATGAGGGGAAACACCAAAAGAACAGTCAAAAAACAAGTGAATGCTCGTAAGCAGAGAAGAAGCACCAGAAAAAGTAATCATCGGTCGCTCAATGCTCAAGGCAAAAATTAAGGTCAAAAAACAAAAAGAGCTAATCCTAAATTTGTGTATTCCCTACTCTATCTAACTAAGCTTGTGCAATTGAATTTTAAGTTTTAATCCAAAGCTTGGACTTTGAGATTACCAAGCTACCATTTTATATAACATTTAAATAAAGGCATCACATGTAGCAAAATCGACAAAATGTGACGAGCAATGACGCTCTCGCTATAAATGATAGAGCCTGAGCAGTGACTACAAGAGAAACAAGCACAAATGGTGTTGCAAACCAGCAATAAAATCCAAGATTTATTGAACCAAAAGTTATAACGAATTTTCTTTTGACTAATTTGATCACTGGTTTTGTTTTCTTTTTGCATTTTGACTCGGACAATTCTCTCTTTTGACTTACAGTTTTGACTTTTGCTTTGCCTTACAATGCCATACTTTCTTCTGATCCTCACTCTCTCTTTTTTGACTGACGGCTAAATATACAAAGTCCAATGTTCTAAAGGCCTAAAGTGAAATCTATAATTCATAAACTGAAGAATGTCAAGACAAATCCGTAAAAGTAAGCTAAACCTTCAACAGAAAAGAAAGAGGTTGGCTGAAAAACACAGGAGCTAAACCTTCTAACGCTAATGCAACAGCTGGGGTGAGTGAGGGCTTTATATTGTCCTTTTAGGTAATTGTGGCACTAATGATGTCAGCACGTTTAATTGTAAATAAATCCTCACCTCTGCAAACAATGGAAACAACCGAAGGTAAGGGATTGAAGTGATACTACATATGTAAAACAGAGTGAAAACAGTAAGGGAGCCAAGGAAAACGAAAAGCATGAGGAAAAATGTAAAAAAGGAGGCGGGGCACTGCAGTAATCCTAAAACCATCACTTGTCCTACTGCTAAAATCTGGCTGTGAAATATACTGCAGTTCTCCATTATTTGATTACTTTTCTTGGTAGCACATTTTTGTCTCATGGCCTAAATGTATTAGTAACAAACCAACATCAGACAACACATAATAAAAATCTGTTTAGTGCAGAAGACTGAAGAAGGATGGAGTATCACTGAGTGAATATTATTATTTTACAGTCAGGGGTTGTTCCCTGGCTTATATACATTTTCTTTTTTATTGTTATTTTTAAAATTATTTTTCATTTTGTTTTTAAGTAATATTTATGTAAACCTTGTTTTATTCTTATGCATTGTGTACAGTATTGCTCCATCGATACAGTTTTGTGGGTGGAACCACCAAGAGGCGGGGTCACAATGACATCACCACTTAGGGACCACCCTCAACCTTTAAACTGAGGTTGGGGATATGGTTCCAACAGAACCTCATTGAGGTCTGTGATGTGAAGAGTGTTTAATGTAAGTATTGTATTAGATTTTCTGGTTATTGTGTGTTTTTGCTTCTTTTTGGATTCTGGCTTTCTGGGTTGGGCGTACCCTTTTATCCTTTCTCCTTCTTTTTACCTTTTTTGTGCTTCTTTTATTTACCTCAATATATAAAATGGTAAGGGTTCTATCCATCTGTCATACAGAGAAACACAACCCCTAGTATTATATATAGACAGATATACTGTATATGTAAAACAAAAAAATATGGATAGTCTTAATCGATTTAACTAGAAAACTAGAAAAATAAGCAAAGTTTCAGTGTCAAAAATGGCAGATCATTTCCCTATAATAAATGTAAAATGGTGGAAAACACGAAATGACTGGATACAGGTAGTCGTTGACGTATGACCTACGCGTCTTACAAGCGCTACCATGTCTCTCCTGCAAATGACAGCTTTTGCCACACCTGCTCTGTATATCGTAACTCATTCATCTCAAACACAGTTTATTATCTGCAGTGGTTTCGACTGTATTCAGACACCTTTGTCTGGGGAAAAAAGGCAATTGATCTCGACACAAAAATGAAGGTGATCAAGCAGTGTGAGGGAGGAAAGAAAGTGAATGTGATTGTATGCTACTTTAAGTTATCCCATTGTAACCGCTGTTTACCGCACGTGCTGCACTGCTGCAGTCCGACTTTGAATCTGCTTAATCTGTGTTGTGAGTCACAATGTACCACAAAGGGTTAACACAGCCGCACTGAACTCCTTTATCTGTTACTGTTTATTATTAAAAGGCTGAAATGTTAAAACAGAAAACAAATGAGTGCTCAAACTCTGCTGGTACAATTCCTCCTCTCACAATGAACACTGGCAGCGGCTCACACTGATGACTTAACATAACATAGACAAACAAACAAAGGACTTGTGAAGCTGGTAAAAGATTTGACACCCATGTGAGCAACAGTAATAACAAAACAAAATAAGAAAACACAATGCGCTAAGAATGATGATAAAAAAGGATTGTCACACACGTGCGCATGGGGGGCAGCTAAAGGGCTCGATTCCATGCTAGACCAGGGGGTGGCAGAGTGCACTGATCCTCTCTTTTTCCTCTGCAGACCAACTATAGGAAATTCCGCCCGGGCCCGATGACGTCACTTCCAGTACTTGGCCCAATCACATCACTTCCGGTTTCTGTCCCGATGATGTCATTTCCCCTGTCTGGCTTTAAAACCGCCATGTTTTTTGTCTGTTACTTCAGCTCTGTTTTGGACTCAAGTCTGAAAAGACCAGTTACTCATATTTTACCTTTTTTTCTGGACCAATTTTCAGTTTTTGCTTCCCCAAACCTTTTTGTGGTATCTTTTTCATCATTTCGCAGGATATAAAACAAACAATATGACTTAAGGGACTTATTATACAGTACTATACATACCATTAGGTTTGAATACACATACCGGTCTGTCTTACATCCAGATCGACTTACGACCGATCCGTCGGGACTGAGCGTGGTCATAAGTCGACGACTAACTGCACATTGAAATGAGTTTTAAACAAAATCTGCACACTTTTTAATTTTCAACAACTTTTTTTGCAACATTTTTTCAGGTCATTTCAGCTATAAAAGAAAATTGTCTCAGTAAAACAAAAATGTCTTTAAATTTTTGTGTTCATAAAAATGACTTACTAAGGACCTGAAATCACTTTAGTTTTATATTTATTTTTGTCCTGTGCCTCCTCTCCCACTGGTACAAGAAAATCCCATCCATCCATCATCCATTCATCCAGCTGAATCCAAACACAGGGTCACGGGGGTCTGCTGGAGCCAACACAGGTTGCAAGACAGGAACCAATCCTGGGCAGGGTGCCAACCCACCGCAGGACACACACACCAAGCACACGCCAGGGCTAATTTAGGATCGCCAATGCACCTAAACTGCATGTCTTTGGACTGTGGGAGGAAACCAGAGCACCCAGAGGAAACCCACCCAGACACGGGGAGAACATGCAAACTCCACGCAGGGAGGACCCGGGAAGCAAACCCGGGTCTCCTTACTGCAAGGCAGCAGCGCTACCCACTGCACCACCATGCCACCCACAAGAAAATCTCCACATATATAAACCACTTGACTCACCTTGATGTCCAGTTATGCCAGATGTTGAGGTTTTTGGGGTCCCATCCTATTTCTGGCCTCCTACACCATAAAAACGCTTATTTGTAGGCCATTTTTGGTCCATGTTTTGTGCAGGAAATTACAGCCTTATGCCAAAGAGAAAACAGGTGTCTTCAACAGAAATGATCAGAAGGACTTGAAATTGTGCATTGCTTGACCCCAGGGATTCATATCCTAATGGGAGAAACAGAATAAAGGTGGGTTAGTAACGGTTTATAAATTTCATATGACTTGTTTTTTAAACAGATCAGCTGAAGGTAACCAGAGATCATTTGTAATGAACTGAAAATAATGTGCATTGTCTTTGCAATGTATCCACAAACTCGGACAACCATCAAGTACATGACACTGATCTTTATACCGTTGTAACGACATCACACGCCGCACTCTCCTGGTCGTCTTACTGAACAACGGACACAGGGTGTCTGAAAATGGTGGTGCCCATAGAAAAATAGAATGGTGCAACAGAGGAACATAAGCAATTTTTAGCACAAGCAAAAATACCCTAAAACAAAATGTTTCCATCTAATCCCTTGGTTTCCAAACCCCTGAAAATGATGTTTCAATATTTTTAGAGACCAAGCAACTAATTTGAAAAATTAAAAAACGAAATCCAGATAATAACGTGAAGTAAACCCATGGCCAGAATCTGCTGACCGGTGGCCCATCTGGCACCTGGGCAGCCACTTGCCTGCTTCGTCCATGCCATCACTGACTTCCTTTAATCTCATCCTTCCACCCCAGTCTATAGCAGAGGGTCACCCTCCACTGAACTTTGTCCTCTGCCTTTGCTTTCTTCACTGTGGTCAATGAGCCCCGGCAGGCAACAGCTAGCATTGTTGTCCTTGGCACTCACAACTTCTCACCCACTTTATTAGCAACTCTTTGGCACACAATTACTGTGGAAATTGTGACATAGTGACAGCTCTGTTGAACATGCAAATGGCCAAACTCTGGCCTGGTACCCCTTGGCACTGTCAGCTCCTTTTGTGAAAACAGACCTTTGTAGTTGTGACCACTTGGCAAGTGGGCATGACGGATTGGGACCCTGTCCAGGAATTGTTCCTTCCTTGTGCCAACCCTGCCCTGAATAAGCGGGTTAAGAAAATGAATGGATGGATGAATGTGGCAGCTGGTACATAAGAATGTTTGTGAAGAAGGCATCTTGGCAGATTAAAGTGAATGAGTCGGGGTTGACAAGTGACTGATTTTTGGTTGTTGACCGGGCACAGAAACAAGCCAGTCAGTCAGTCAGTGCTTTTCTGACCCATTTAGTCCTGAACAGGGTCGCCCATCCCAGCTAGCATAGGCATTAATACCCTCTGGACAGGGCGCCATTCCATCATAGGGTGAACACACACACCAAGTGATTTCCTGTTTTATTTTTAATCATTTTTTCAATATAAAGATGAAAATATAGAACATGAAAACATTACATAAATACACAAACCACCAAATCCCACCCATCTTCCCAAACTAAACCCAAGACTTAAGTTTACCAGTGAACACCAATGCATAGACCAGGGTTTCTGGAGCAATGTGTTCGGGACAGACAAAACAACAAATGGGCCATTAGGCTACAATATCAGAAGGCCTGCTTGATGAAAACCAAGACGGCGCCTATAAAGCAAGCTGGTGGACATGTTCTGGTTTTGGGGTTGCTTTGTTGCATCAGGGCCCGGTCAGCACTCCATCACAGAATCCACTAATGAACTTATCATTATGCCAGAGGGTGCTTGAGGATAATTTGAGACCATCTGTCAGATAACTGAAGCTCAGCCAAAACGTGGATCTTGCAATATGGCAATGACCCTAAACATACCAGTCAATCTATCAAGGAATGGCTGAAAAGAAAGAAATGGAGGGTTCTGGAATGAGCAAGTCAAAGCCCAGATCTGAAACCCATTGAGATGCTGTGGGAGAATTTGCAATGGGCTGGGCATGCAAGACACCCCTCAAACATCAAACAGCTGAAACAATTCTGGGTGGAGGAGTGGGAAACACTTTCCCCAAGTCAATGAGAGACTAGTAAACCATTATAGGAAATGCCAACTTGAGGGGTGATACCAGCTATTAGAGCCAAGGGTGTGCTTACTTTTTCCACAAACAGAAAATGGCATATTTGTTCATTTTTCATTGAATACATTGAATCACAACTCCTTTATCTAAAGATGCTATTTAAATGAGGATAAAATCTTGATTTGTATGTTGCTGTGATTGGCTCCTTTATTGTGATGAGCGCTTTTCAAGAAATGGATGGACTCAAATTAAACGAACCGGTTGTTCACGACTAGCGAAGTATGCTGTTATTATTCTTTTTTATTATTCGAACGACTAAATATAGTAATGATAAAAGAAATTAAATTGTAATAAATCGGTATGGTCGCCTCGACTAAAACTGATAACCCTAATTATGAAACTTTCATCGCCAGAGCCAAGAGATGACACACGTCAACAAAGCACACGAAGAAAATAAGGTTCGAGTATATGGCATCTTTGCCGCGTTGTGATAAATGTCACGGGCTGCCCACCACAATTTAAAGCTGGCGCACGCTGCGCGTTAATACGAGTCGCCACCAGAGGGCAGTGGTCAGTGTTCCGATGTTCAGCTCGCTATTTCGACAAAGAGCCAGCCTCCAGTTTCTCTCTCTCTCTCTCTCTCTCTCGCTCGCTTCCTCAAACAGCTGCACAGCATCAATGTGAATGAGCGCATCTCGTACATCCTCAGCCTCGCAGCTGATCCAGCCCTGGGAGACGTGGCTGTAAATCAAATATCAATGGACGTGTCCTGCCGCTCCAGTTCGGAATTAACAATGTTGTAAAAAAAAAAAAAAAAAAAAGAAAAGAAAAGTTTCTCGTGGACACGGAACGTGTTCAGTTTTCTTTCAGCAAAGAAGTTGCGCCCGGCCGCATTTCTCTTTATCGGCTTCCTCCGTTCTTACTCGAGTTTGATCTAAATTCAAAGCTCCATGGATGCTGGCTCCGACGGGATGCTTCTGAAATGCCACGCCAGGAATCTGCAGCTCCAAGTGGTGCTCAATCCGAGCAAGATCAAAGCACAAAGGCGAAGGAGAAAGCAGTTCTTTCTGTGGCAAATCTGTTTCGTGGGATTATTGCTGATGGTAGTATCCTGCTTGTCACGTTCGACTCAGAATTCAGGTAAGTGATGATGTTTGGCCCGTTTGTACTCGTATGTGCGTGCTCGCGAGCGCGTGCGTGTAGCTGTCAGTCAGTCAGTCAGTCAATCAATCAATCAATCAATCAGGCTTAATTTTACATAGCGGCATTCACAGCAGTTTTACGAAACACACATACAGTTCAGTATCGTGACTACATGTCCTTTTTAAAAGAGAAGGTGTAACTTTTCATTTTGCGGTATCCTGACTGACTGGACAGTTGCAGAGCGCTCAGATCCTGTGTGGAGTTTCATGTAACGAAAGCATTTGTAAATTCCCGGCCGGGTTAGACTGCCATGTCTCATACTGTTAACGTCGAATCGCGGAGGTAATGACAACAAACGAGAGACAGGCTGAGTGCCGTAAAAGTGTTTGTACATTGGAACAGAATTTTAGACTTATCGTGATGAAGACGTATCGGAATAATGAATGAATGAATGAATGAATGAATGAAATCGCTTTTAAAATTTCATGTTAAAACCACACGCCAATTCTGCACACGTGTGTAAACTGGCCGATCAAGAACCCAGTCTCGGATAATCCATTTCCAGTGAGACACCACTCTACCTGTATGTGGCGGCGTCGCGGTTATGGCTCTGGGCTTTAAACAGTGAGGTTGCGGACACTGTGTGACCGTGAGCAGGTTACTTCACCTGTCTGTACGCCAACTGAACAAAAATAAAATAATTGTAATCAATTGTGTCTCAGATGTTGTACGTCGTCTTAGATAAAGGTATCAGTCAAAAAATGCAGTCAAATATATAGTAAATGTTACTAAAATACACAAAACCAAACGTTCGTCCGATTGGGGGTCGGTTTGTGCCTCGCACCTGACGCCGTCTGAACGGATCGGTGAAAACGCAGGCACAGAAAATGAATTAACCTGTGACGAAACTTCTAATTTTTAGAAAGTGTTGCGAGGGGTTACAGGTTCTGGACGCGATCCTCACACTGTATGGCTTTGGCAATAATCGCCAATCGAATTTGCACTGTAAGAAAAAAAAAACTGGAATGTTTGTGGAATACCCGGGCGAACGGAGCAGCGCCATGGAATGCACCGCAGCAGCAGCAGCCGGTAACGGGACCGGAGGGCACGCAGTTGTATGTATATAGTATGAATTACACGAGACAATAGCAGGCGACATTAATTTTCTTATAGTTGTCAAATGCCGTATGTATCGCACCATTGTATATTTTACCTTCTTTTCCATTGTATTGTTTTATACTCTGTGTTGGTTAGCCCATTACCATTAACTCGATATGGCTGCACATTCGACTGGGGTCCTATCCCAGCTCAATCATTTTCTATTTGAAGTCTGTACGTTCTCATGGGTCCGCGTTCACTTTTATCCGAATACTGTACTCCCGGTTTTCATCTAACAGACAAATCATTTCGGTTGATTCGTGACGCAAAACTGGCACTGAATGTGCGTTGCAATGGCCTGACGTTCGGTCCTGGCGTGGATACCAACTTGACCCCGAGTGCTGATGGAATTGAGTTTGGACCACCACGACCCGATAAGTCGGGTAGCGAAGCACAAATGATACGTGAAATCTGAATTGCATTTGTGATTTGCAGTGATGACTGTGCATGCCGTTCTAGTGTATTTATTATAAGGCTGACGCTTACATTCATGACGATTTAAAGCATTTCAGATACGATCGGTTACATTTATTTTGTTTTTCCCAATTGGTGTATATCTATCAATAAAATGGTTACTCAAACAGCAGCATCTAAAAAATAGTTCATTGGACTAACCTAAAATTTTTTCATCAACTTGTTCCACGAAAATTGCCTGAATAAATTAGATGTGGTAATTTGGGGGTTAATACACTTAAACTATCTTACGAAACGAAACGAAAAGAGTGCCGGGTTGTGTTTAAGCAAAAATCTCTACATTTCAATTAACATTTTTTATGTTGAACTCCAGTAAAAGACTAGAATATACGAGACAAACAGGCTAGAATTAATATTTAAGCTTATCGCATAAGGTCAACAAGTTATATTTTTGACTGATTTGTATTATTCACGTAATCATAACATTAATTATATTGTTGTCCTGGAAACAAAGAAAAAGATGTTTTTCTGATTTTTCTGATGAAAGGTGTCAAATTGTATTATACGTCAGCTTCTAGCATCCCGTAAAAAACCACGGCACTTGGAAAATATCACACACCTGACCGTCCTCGCCGTTCTCTCCAAGGGTACAATGGTGTGGAGAGCCGTCGGAGTGCGTGGGAAACAAAAGGGGCGGTTCTTTATGCAAAATGTCATCTCTTATGCTAATATGGGGTAGTGACGTACACAACTTGAGCGTTTTAATATAAAGAAATGCATCTGTGTACAAGGAAAATAGGAATACCATGTTTTGAGGATCAACAAAGTATTAATTTTGAGTACGAGTAACTTGAAATAAGATTTCCGAGACGCATTATGAGTCTGTTGAAAAACAAAATAATGCGATCCTTTGTTTCAACATAAACTCTGTTAGTGTGACATCTAATAAATTTAAGACAATGTAACAAGAAAAAAAGAAGTGAGGCCAGCAAACAATTATTTTCTCACATGCAAAAAGTGAACATCCTCAATAGCTTATTTTTGAGTGGGGGTACAGTAATGCAATAATAAACCTAACAGAATGACATCTGTACGTGACACCACATTCACTCCCACTCATTCCACTTCAGTGGGCGCCGATGAAATCCCAGCAGCGGCACTGGGCTCGAGGACGCGTCAGGTTAGTTTGTGATTCTAAACTGGACCCAAGTAGAGACGCGGTGGTCAGCTGCTGATGATCGAGCTCACGGGTGATGTTCCCCACAACCCTGAATTAGATAGGAGAGCTGGAAACTGAATTCGGTTTGCCTAGTGTTGTGGGGTGCCTGCAGGCGGACTCATACGCACAAGTAGAAACACATTTTTTTAGTTTTCTTGTAGTTATTCTGAGCTCGGGTGGATTGCTGATGCTGTAGTGTGTGTGTGTGTGTTCCCTCAGTGATGGAACAGGTGTTGTTCTTGCCCCGCGTCCGATGCTTACTGGCAAAGGCTCCAGCTACCCCACCCTGCTTCTGCTTAAGCGGATTTGGAAGATGGGGCGATTATTATGGAATTATACATTTCGATTTGTATATCCAAAAGTCCAGTCCCCATGGTCACTGACAGACGTTCGTGTAGTCTTCAATGGCATCTAATTATTCATAAACATATCACGATTTTTCGTTTCATGAGTAAACTGAATAAAAACGACCTAAAGGCGACCTGTAAGTCACTTTCTGTTATATAACACAAAAACATTTTGTCGTCTACCTTCTGTGACAAGTACGTGCCCTATAGGTAGCTCCTACTCCAGAGTGTTGTCTTTTTGGTGATTTTAAGTTGCAGGACGCCCGATACGGTCTTACTACACAGTAGTAAGTGACCATTCGAGTCACCCAACAGTCTTTTTGGTGATTTTAAGTTGCAGGACGCCCGATATGGTCTTATTACACAGTAGTAAGTGACCATTCGAGTCACCCAACAGCCCATCCAGTGCCTTCGCTGAAAAGTCCGGTGTCCTACTACAAGTTACACACGTGAGACCCTGACGTAAATGCGCACACCCGGCGTTTGCTCGCTGGATTTTCAAGTATCGGCATAGAACCGTGAAAAAAAAAGTGGAAGTCCTCGCGATGCTTACTGCGGCCGAGCCGCGAGACTTCCGAGTATTTGGACGGTTTGACTTGCGTGGTTAGAAGTGCACTTTGATTACACGGTGAAATATGAAATGTTGGATCAACTTAAAAAAAAAAAAAAAAATTTTTTTACAGTTGGGTGAATTAACACGTTTCTTTTTGGTTGAACTTGAATATATTATTTAAACCAACATTTTCATAAATCTGTCTACAACTAAATTTTAGTTGGATGACATTAATATTTTTTTATACGTATTCGTATAGGCAAAAAAATAAGTCAGATTAATTGAATTGAATTTTATTGCGTGGAACTAATATTCAAACAGCCATTAACTCTGCATCAACACAAACAGTTAAAACATAGCAGACTTTTTCATTTGTTTTGTATGACTGCACATTTCATGTAATAGATAGATAGATACTTTATCTTAACATTACTAACTCTATTGTACTGAAGGCAGGGTGGGCAACAAATTTGCCAGTTGTGCTCGTCCGAGGAATAGAAGGGTCTGACAAAGGAAGAATTTTTGGGGTGCCAACACGGCCCACCCCGTTTACTCTCAGACGCTCGACGGCGTAAAAAAACAAACAAAAATCACAGGCCCCAACAAGGTTGAGCTTCCATGCTTCAAACCCGGGGTAGCACCGCACTGCAGGGGGGCTGCCTTCTAGCGCTTCGGGGGAGACAATGCTCCTTCCAGCGTACAGGCGTCCAGGCCGGGTAAGGGCCCTGACTGTGCACCACAACTGATACAATTCCTTCTCCTCTCACAGTAACACAGTGAACACTGGGATGCGATTGTAAATTCCAACAACATGCATATATTCATTCAACGCTCAGTTTACAAATACAAAAAAATAACATACCTGAAATTAGAACATTAGAACACTCTAGACGAGAACAGGCCATTGAGCCCAACAGAGCTCACCGGTCCTATCCACTTATTTCTCTCTATTATAAAAAAAAATCTTGGACGGGAGGTGAGACGTGATCTTCTCAGAAGACAATTTGAAGTCCCGCAAGACAACATTTAAAGCAAGTTCACGGACATCTAACCTGGCAGTTGTTGGAATGCTTTTGGCAGACAGACATCATGTGCTCCCAGCTCTTAAAGCAATGACAAGTCACAAGCAGAACTCGCAGATCGCCAGCAGCAGCAACAAGCCAGCAGATGATCCGAGCACATCTCCTTAGCGTGCGATCAGCCCCCCCCTCCCCCCCCCCCCCCCCCGACAACACGAGCGGCAGAGACACAGAGGCAAAAGGACAACTGATGTACAGGCTTTTAAAAGATCGATGCACATCGAGATAAACAGAACACGCAGCTCGCCAGTAGCAGCAGCAGAAAGACAGCAGCTGAGCGAACGGCATCTCTTTAGTGTGCGTTCAGCCGCTCCCCCTTAACAACGCGAGCAGTGTTGTGCGTCCTGTGAGAAAGAGATGTAACCACGCCTGGAGCCGGAAATAAGGGGCAAGTATTGTTTTTACAAAAGTTTTAAAGTAAAAGTGAAAATAATGCATATGTAACAATTCCCATGAAAATAACAATCTCTTTAAATTGTATATCCTACCAAAAACACCAAACCCGGGGGTTGGGTGAGCGAAGCGAGTATGGGGCAGAGCCCCCTAGTCTTCCAAAAAAACATCAAGTCAAGTTTTGAAAGTCCCTAAAGTCCTTCTGTCTACCACACAACTTGGTTGCTTATTCCAAGTGTCTATTGTTCTCTTTGTAAAGAAAAACTTCCTAATGTTTGTGTGAAATTTACCCTTCACAAGTTTCCAACTGTGTCCACGTGTTCTTGATGAACTCATTTTAAAGTCACCGTTTCGATCCACTGGACTAATTCCCTTCATCATTTTAAACACTTCAATCATGTCGCCTCTTAATCTTCTTTTTCTTAAACTGTGAAGGCTCAGCTCTTTTAATCTTTCCTCATAACTTATCCCCTGTAGCCCTGAATCAGCCTGGTCGCTCTTCTCTGGGCCTTTTCTAGTGCTGCTGTGTCCTTTTTGTAGCCTGGAGACCAAAACTGCACACAGGACTCCAGATGAGGCCTCACCAGTGTGTTATAAAGCTTGAGCAGACCCTCCTGTGACTTGTACTCCACACATCAAGGCGCTATATAACCTGACATTCTGTTAGCCTTCTTAATGGCTTCTGAACACTGTCGGGAAGTCGATAGCTTAGATAGATAGCTTAGAGTACCACTATGACAATGTTATGTTTCCACTATGGAAATGTTAAAACAGAGAAAATAAAAATGACTGTTCAAGCTCTATTGATGCAATTCCTCCTATTAACAATAAACACATGGAAAGGCCGTTGAATGCTCACCTTAACACATAATCAAAATGAATAGAAAATCATTCAAAGCCTTTCAAAACAACAATTGTACACTATGAAGATCATATTACCATTACTGTCACATACAAAAAAAATGCAACTCGAGCAATTTAAAATAATTTAATTAATTCCACTGTACAGAGAATAACAGCGTGCTTACCTCCTCTCACACTGATGGCGTAACAACACAATAAACGGAGCAGGAAAATAAAAGAGGAACACAACAGGAAAACATAACAGCATAATGAATGTTATCAGGATTTGGTGAAGCCCCAAATAACTCAACTTAGTATGTTAGACACCCTGTTACACGAGGAACCCAATTTAGAACTGGCGGATGTTAAGAGCGGTGTCCAGCAGGGGTCAGTGCTAAAGTCGCTGCTATTTATAATACTGTAGATATTAATGATTTGGATAGGAATATAAGTAACAAGCTGGTGAAGTTTGCAGATGATACCAAGATAAGTGGATTGGCAGATAATCTCTAATCCATTGGATCATCACAGAGGGACTTGGAGAGCATACAGCAGATTTGTGACAGATGACATTTAATGTCATAATGTAACAAATCACACGAAGGAAGTAAAAGTGTGAGGTTTGAAGGCACAATGGGAGGTCTGAAAATCAAAATTCTACTTTATGAGAAGAAGTCATAGTGGACTTGACGCTATTAACTGCCAGACAGTGTTCAGAAGCCATTAAGAAGGCTAACAGAAAGTCAATGTTATATAGCGCCCTGACGTGTGGAGTACAAGTCCAAGGAGGGTCTGCTCAAGCTTTTTAACACACTGGTGAGGCCTCATCTGGAGTCCTGTGAGGAGTTTTGGCCTCCAGGCTACAAAAAGGACATAGCAACACTAGAAAAAGGTCCAGAGAAGAGCGACTAGGCTGAGTCCAGGACTACAGGGGATGAGTTATGAAGAAAGATTGAAAGAGCTGAGTCTTTTCAGTTTAAGCTAAAGAAGATTACGAGGAGACACACTAATGAAGGGTTTAAAATTATGAAGGGAATTAGTCCAGTGGACCGAGACTGTGACTTTAAAATGAGTTCTTCAATAACACGGGGAAACAGTTGGAAACTTGTTAAGGGGAAATTTTACACAAACATTAAGAAGTTTTTCTTTACACGTTGAACCACAGACAAGTGACCAAGTAGTGTGGTAGACAGTAAGACTTTCAGGACTTTGAAAACTCGACTTGATGTTATTGTAGAAGAATCAAGTGGATAGGACTGGCGAGCTTTGTCGGGCTGAATGGCCTGTTCTTGTCCAGATTGCTCTAATGTTTCAGTTCCTTCAGCCTAATGGTGAATCACATACTCGAGGACATCAGTGCAAGTTGAAGGACTGAAGCCAGGAAGCACTTCTTTATGCAAAGAGTTGTGTGACTCCGGAATAAAGTACCGAGCCATGGTGTGGAAGCAGAAACCTCGACAACCTTTAAGAAGAATCCGAATGAGAAATGGGGGGCAGCTTAGCTATTTTATTAACTTAATGGACTGAATGTTCTCCTCTCATTTGCCACATTTTTATTTTATGCTCTTATGGAGGACTGAATGATTTGTTTGCAATGATATTTTCACAATGCACTTTGACTTCCTCCCACAGACGAAAGAGAGTGACTGCAATTATTTATTTATTTTTTAAATAGTCTGAACAGATGCAGCATTGTAAGTGTTATTGCTTGAAGGTAGCACACCTAGCTGGTGGCATTTATTGCCAGCGTGAGACAGGGGACTCCACGTTGAAAGGCGCTGTCAGACCTGCTGTTTTAAATGTGGAACAGACCACCATGAAAAGAGGAGGCACAGAATAACAAGAGAAGTGGTGGTAGTGGTGCTCCATTATGGGACGACCCGCCACTGGAGGGAAAAAAAAAAAAAAAAACAATCGGGGAATGGGGACCTCATAAGAGGAGTCAAGCGGGCGTATGATTCAGAGAGCATGAGGCTGCGTTAGGGCCTGGCACTTCATTATCCCGACGGATGGCAGAAGAGGGACATCATTGTTGGCACCTCTCACAGATGGTTTGATTTGAATGCACAGTTTCAAACGTTATGAAGACTCAAAAGACGTTAAAGGTCAAGAAGTGCAAGTGCCACTTGTTCAAGTGTTCAGCTTGGCGCACTGGCTTGTCATTCTAATCCCCTTTCATTGTTACTTTTTAGCTTGGAAATTATTTTTATATAACTGTATCCTTTTATTAGTTTTTTCTTTAATCATTTAATCTCAGTTTTTGTAATCCATATTCCTACATACTGTATACCCCACTTACTCCAATTCATTCATATCATGCACACATTAAGACCAGAATGAGGTGCCCACCTATTTCAGAGTCCACACACACATACTTGTGCTCAAGGTAGTTTCTAATTGCAAATTTACCTGCCACTTACATCGTTGGGAAAACGGCAATAACCAAAAATAAAAGAAGAACATGTTCAGATCCACTAGTAAGCTTCTGCTTCATGGATTCAGGGTCCCAGGTTTAAATTGTAGCCCACTCACAGTCTGTGTGCAGTTTGTTTGTTCTCCCCATGTTTGTGTACCTTTATGGACAGTACTGGGCACATTACAGAAGCCAACCTTGGATGGGGGCTGAGGCACTAACCTGACCGGTTATAAATACATCAATCCATTCACCTAACATGCATGTCTTTGGCCAACCAGAGAAAATGCCACACAGAGACGGGGAGAACCTGAAAACCACGTAGAGACCGTGGCCAGGCTGGGGCCTTGAGGTGGCACTGTGCCATTATGATGTCCTGCTGTACTGGAGCTGCAGTTTGACTTTGTAACAAAGCAGCCAATGAAGACGTAAGAAGACCTCACTGTGGAACCTGATGTTACAGACCAGACACTGCAGTAACACCCAGGCAGATAAAATGGGTGTGGGAGTTAATGGAGATTGTCCTTGAGTCCATGAGAAAGAGCAGCTGGATGGTGGCAGGGTGTCATACTCCTAATGATGAAGGTCAGAATTGAAGGGCTGGTTGACATTGCATATGACTGCCAGTGACCTGAACATGCGTTTTGCCTTCTGCTGTACCCTAGATGTGGAGGAAACAAACAGCAGTTCTTTCTTTTAGACTAATAGGCATTTATAAAATGTAGTAATTAAAGATGAACAGAACTGAAGAGAAGCACCAAACCAGTTTCAAGACATTGGTCATCCTGCTCAGTCTGACCTGTTAGAGGTGTTGTGGTGATGTAAATGATTTGTACTGTGTTGGAATTCCACGTTGTGATTGTGTGAGTGAATATATAAACAGATAAACTTGTTAGGGTGACACGGTGGCTCTATGGTTAGTCCTGTGGGCATTAATGCCAGAGTCCAGCATAAGAACATTAAAAATCTGATAAACGAGAGGGGACCATTTGGTCCATCAGGCTAATAGCTAAGCCATCCCAAAATATCATCTGGATACTTCTTAAAAGGGGTCACGGTTTCTGATTCCACTCCATGTCTGGGTTGTTTGTTCCTCACGTACACGTGTTATGTTACTGCCACGGTTTATTCCGGGGCTTATCTTTATTTTCTGTTGTTTTTTCATATTTGTATGTAATTTCTGTTACATTTGTCTGTGATTTAGTAATTAGGTGCTGTCACTTTTATGTGCGTCCATTCCTTGTGATAAGTGGTACCCTCTGCCCAAGAGGTGGGGCCACCCTTTCATCACTACTGCTGAGACCCCCCCCCACCTCATCTCATTCTATTTATGGAGGCAGGAAGAGGATCTCTGCAGTGGTGCATTGAGTTTGTAGTTGTCATGTCTGAGCCAGGGTTCCTTACCTGACTGGGGGCTCAGATTCCTGTGTTATGATGGTCCTTTTTGTTGATTATGTGCATCTCCAGCCACCCCAACCTGAAACGAGTTCCAGCACAGCACACATGTTCTTTTCATGTTGGGGAGCGCTTTCCCCTTGCTCCCCACAGCAGCACAGTACAATGCACCAAGCAGACCAATACACAGTTCCTTCTTTTCTTTGTCTCCTTTCCGCCTCCACTCCTACACTGGTAAGTTTTGTCCCTCTTCCTCCCGACTCTGGCTCCCCATGTGGAGTGAGGCGGCTCCTTTTATGTTACACCTGGGAGTGCTCCAGATGGCTAAACAGGGTTAACTGGAATTACCCCCAGGTGTGATGGAAACCCAGTATAACAGGGCTCTGCCATCTCTGCAGCTCACCCTAGTGACCTCCACGGAACCCAACAGGGCTGCATCAAACTCCAAATCCCACCATGCCCTGCAGGAATCAGTGGTGCCACAGCCACCCAGGTGGGCTACTCTCTAGCATCCCAGGGAAGGTAGAGTCTTGTGGATGCTGTCTCTCCTGGTCCTTCCATCCACCTGGCATCTCGGCCGTGATAGCCATGGCCACCCGTCACAATATACGCTGCCTTTGTTATGTTCCATGTACTTTGTGAGTGGCTCTCCAGGAGGCAGGGTCACTTTCCAATCACTGCCCTCTGCCCTATAAATCTGGAGGGATTTCTACGGGTCCTGGTGGTACATTGTGAGTATACTCTGGAAGCAGGGAGTTAATTTGTGTTTTTGATGTGCCTGTGCTGTTTGAGACTAAACAGGTTTAACTTGCTAAGTCTGTCACAGTAAGACATGTCCTGAAGTCCTGGGATGTACTTGTTTGCTCTTCTCTGCTCAGCTTCAAGTGCTGCTATGTCTTTTTTTTCTGGCGTGGTGATCAGAACTGCACACAGGACTCTGGATGTGGTCTTTCCAGAGCATTATACACTCACCGGCCACTTTATTAGGTACACCTGCTCAGCTGCTTGTTAACACAAATATCTAATGTCAAGATGACTTTCTGAAGTTCAAACCGAGCATCAGGATGGGGAAGGACAGGTGATTTAAGTGACTTTGAATATGACATGGTTGTTGGTGGCAGATAGGCTGGTCTGAGTATTTCAGAAACTGCTGATCTACTGGGATTTCCACACCCAACCACCTCTGGGGTTGACAGAGAATGGTCTGATAAAGGGGAAATATCAAGTGAGCTTCAGTTCTCAGGGTGCCACTCCTGTCAGCTAAGAAAATGCAACTGAGGCTACAATTTACACAGCCTCACAAAAATTGGACAGTAGAAGACTGGAAAAACATTGTCTGGTCTGATGAGTCTTCATTTCTGCTGCGACATTTGAATGGTAGGGTCAAAGTTTTGGCATCAGCAACACAAAAGCATCCTGCTCAGGCTGGTGGTGGTGGTTTAATGGTGTGGGGGACATTTTCTTACCACATTTTGGCCCCCTTAGTACCAACTGAACATCGTTCAAATGCCACAGCCTACCTGAGTCTTGTTGCTGACCATGTCCATCCCTTTATGACCACAGTGTACTCATCTTCTGATGGCTACTTCCAGCAGGATAATGCAACCTGTCATAAAGCTCAGATCATCTCAAACTGGTTTCTTGAACATGACGATGAGTTCACTGGCCTCCACAGTCACCAGATCTCAATCCAGTAGAGCACTTTTGGGATGTGGTGGAATAGGAGATTCACATCATGGATGTGCAACCATCACATCTTCAGCAACTACGTGATGCTGTCATGTCCATGTGGACCAGAATCCCTGAAGAATGTTTCCAGTGCCTTGTTGAATCAATGTCATGAAGAATTACAGCAGTTCGGAAGGCAAAAAGGGGGTCCAACCTGGTGCTAGCAAGGTAAACCTCATAAAGTGGGTGGTGAGCGTATAGCCTAAGCATAACATCTCTCAATTTATATTCAACACTTTCAAGAACGACACAAAAACATCATAAAGGTTTGGGGCAGCCACCCGTATAGCAAATAGGAATAATTGTGAGATGTTCACAAGACTGAGTCAAAACAGAACTGCTGACATGGAGGCTTTAAAGGCCAGTAGAGGAAGTGACGTCATCGGAGCCGGAACTGAAAGTGACGTCGTCAGAGACGCCAGAACCGGGCGGGATTTCCTGAGAATGGTCTGCAAGGGATTGAGAGAGACCGTTAGTGCATCTCACCGCCCCCTGGTCTGGCATGGAATTACTATTACACAGGCCCTTTAGCTGTCTCCTATTTGCACGTGTGTGACAGATCTAACCTACATTTTATTTGCCTTTTTAATTGATTCTGCACTTTGCTTAGACAACAAGAACACAGCATCGTCATCAACCTCAAATCCTTTTTTTTTTTTCCAGAGATTGCTTGCCCATCTTGTATTTAAACTTGATGTTCCTTTTGCTCTGATGCAGAACTTTGCACTTGTCTGCGTTAAACGGCATTTTCCAAATGTTTGACCTGTTCTGAAGATTTCAAGGTGTGCGGAATCTGCAGGGTCTCCTCCTGTTTTTAGCAGATTTTTTTTTTTTCCCCAGGTACTTCAGTTTCCTCCAAAGACTTCCACGTTCAGTTAGTTTGCCCCTCTTAATTGGTTGCATGGGTGGACATCTCATTCTGGGGTTGATTCCTACCCTGCACTTGATGTCGCTGCTATGTTGACTTCAGTCCCTGGTGCCTAATTAGTGCATTTATTTTTTTTCTATCAGATTAATCTATCGGCCCACTTGGGTCACCTTTCTATCTATTTTGGGATGGAAGGGCTTGACAGACAATCCTTTTGCTGGGACCCTCAAGTTTGTGTGCCTGCCGTTAGTCTGGAGACTCCGTCTAATCTCTTTGGTGTTTTGCACCCCTTCAGTGACCTACGTAAGGAGACACAAACTGTAATAAACTTCTGTAACGTGTCTCATCTTTGTTTCCGAATCTAAAAATGATGATTCATTATTTATACCTTCTGGGGCTGTCTGCCTATTATAGTGCGCACACACACACACACACACACACACGCACACACACACATATATATATACCCACAGAAACTAATCAGACCCACACTTTGAAACAGAAAGGATTCTTGCCGTAATCTTGTTAAAATGTTCAAGGAGGACATCTTATGTGAAGGGCAATTATAGCTCCACATTGACATTACATCAGGAGCGGACCGTTCGAGTTTGAACTCTCCTCGGTGTCTTTTTCATTGCTGACACATTCCTCTTTGCTAAAAGCATTCCTCATAAGGTCAGCAGTTCTCTCTTTTTAATTATTTATTGTGGCCTATTTTATGTTGTCGTAACCACACATTCATTCCCTTTGGATTTTTACTCTTTTATCTTCTGAGCATCATGATAACTGCACTGCCTTGTTCCCAGTGAATCTCACAGAGGTAACTGCAGTTCTGCAAAGAGCGTCCGGTCAGCTGCCTAAAAAGCAAACTCCAGCCGTGGGGCTGTCTTCAGTGTCCATAATGCGTCCACTATCTCAATATCTTTATTGTGTTACTTTGTAAAGCCCCCCTAAGCAGTGCTCTGGATGAGCGGAGCCAATGAGACGCCCTCTCTGGTAAATTGGTCCTTTTGTTGAATTATATAAAATGGTGCTATATGTAATGTTGTTGAGCGAAGACACAAGAAAGTCTAAAAATTATTGGGGTGCTAGCCAGGTTGCCCCGTTTAATTTGTTGGCTTCAGCACAAAAGAAAGCACAAGGTGCACAGCGCAAAACAATACAAAGTAAGGGGGCACTAGTTGGAGTAGCAGACCCCTGTTATTCAATAGAGCAGGGCTGGCTTGGCTCCATCTTAGTGCTGGGTCTGGTCCAAATGGGACCCCATCTCCAGAGGACGGCCATATTTTATAGGAGTCCAGCCGGAAAGGTCACTTATCCTCATTGGGTGCCTTCTTAGTGCCGTGGATGAGAAAGGGGATGATATTGTTAGCAACAGTGCCCCCTGTTGTACCCATTTATAAAATCAGGAAGTCAAGCAAAATGGCACCTTTTATTGGCATCAAAGATTACAGATTATAAACTGCCTGAAGGAGGAGCCTGAGTTGCCTAACTTGCATATTGTAATATTTTTAGTTAGCCAATAAAAGATGTCATTTTACTTGACTTGCCGATTTTTATAGAAGTAATTAATGCTCTGCCATAAGAAGCACCCCTTGACCATCAACCACAGGTTTTTGTGACTGCAATGGGGCTGAAAACCCAGCCAGTGACATCCCATTTTGTTTCTGGATGAGTGCCATTTCAGCTCAATGCACCATTACGTGTAGATCTGTGAATGGGGGCACCACAGCGAAAGGCTCCTGGACGCACACGTTTTGCAGCACCATACAGGCCCAGCACCAGGTATTAAGGTGTGGGGTGCCATTGTGCTCCACTCCCGTTGCCCTCTCATAAACAATGCTGGTAGCTTGACCAGCCCGCCATACACCACAGAGGTTCTGGAGGCTGAGGTGGTAACCCGACCTGCAGAGATTCCCTGTTGGTATATTCCAATAGGATGATGCTGGACTGCCTAGAATTCCTAGATGACCACTCTGTGCCACTTCTTCCCTGACCTGCACGTTCACCAGGTTTGTCTGGGACATAGTCAAATGAAGACTGGTGTGCCAGAAACCACCAGAGGTTACCATAGATATACTCTGGACTTCTAGAGGATGCATGGCATGCCATTCCACAAATGCATATCCAATGTCTGTTCCTGTCCATACCAGCTTGTGTATAAGTAGCTATTTTTCCCCGTGGTGGGCACACCAAATACTGAGCTATGCTTCTAATCCTGTATGCCATGCATTATAAGTGATCTGCAATATGAAAGTCACTTTGATGTTTCACGTCTTTCTTTGTGTGGTAGTTTTAATGACTGGTATCCTTCCATTTTAAGGCAGCATGGTGGTGTTGTTAAGGCTTTGGACTTCAAATCCCACTACTGACACTGTGTGACCATGACCACTGGACCCCAATTGTAAAAACAAAAGAAATGGAACCAGCTGTATGTCTGATGTTGGATGAAGGTGTCCGCCAAAGAATAAGAATTCTCTTTTCTCACTAATCAAAGCGCCACACATAGTGAATGGGGAGCCACTTCAACCACCACTAATGTGCAACATCCAACTGGATGACGCGACGACTGCCATTTTTTGTGCCAGTACGCTCAACACACATTGGGTGGTGAAGGTGTGAGAAAATTAGTTAAGCAGTTAGAGGCAGGGAATGATTAGCAGGCTGTGGAGGGGAATTTTGCCAGAAAGTCAAGATGTACCCTACTTGTTATGAAGGTTGGCCAGGGAAGAGAGTGAGAACCTCAGTTTTACATCTTGTCTGTAGGAAGGCACCATATTTATATCATAGGGGCTTTGGGGTCCACATTCAGACCAGAGGGTAAGCGCCCCCTGCTGGCCTCACCAACACCTCTTACAGAAGCAACTCAAGCTTTTCCTGGTTGGTCTCCCATGCAAACACTGGCTGGGCCTGAAGATGTTTAGCTTTAGGTGGATGAGCTGTTCTGAAGTGCATGTGGTATGGCTGCTAATAATGATTATAATAAGTAATAATAATATTATTTTTATAGCAGTGCACCATGGGGCAGCTGTTGGTCATTGAGTCTGAGCCCCATGTGGGGTCTGCATTACCTCTCTGTGCCAGTGTGGTTTTTCTCTGATTATGGTGGCACGTGTGATGGATTCATTGTTGACTCTGGTCTGCATGATGGACTGACTGACTGCCTGTCAGCTTGTTCCCCATCTTCACCCAAATGCTACTGGCATTGACTGTAACCCCCTAATGGTGACCCCTATGACTCTCAACTGGATTAAAAAGGATTTGTGAATGAACGTTCAACAGTGTTAATTGCTTTGGGAAGCAGTTTGCTATTGATGGTACTTCTGCATATGAAAGGTCCATCCATATGTGTTCTCAGCTGCTTCTCCAGCTCCAAGCCAAGGGGATGTGTAAAGGGTGCAATTTTATAAGATGAGTTGATTTTAATGTATTCTAGTTGCTAAAGGATTATAAAGCACTTGATGATTCTTGCTGTGAAAGACGCACTGTAGGAAATGAATGATGCATTACGATGAACTTTATGATTGCCATCTCTGTGGTAGGTGTTGTATAAAATAAAAATAGCGTCTTGTATGGCTGTTAATGGTTTGTAAAGTGCTGGGTACTGTCATAATGCTCAGCGTGGAAGATGTTCTTTCAAAAAAAAAAAAAAAAAGATGTGATTGAAATGATCCTCGTCACATTATAATTGGGCCTAACGTCAAGTTAATTGGTAACACTGGACTGTGCTGGTGTGCGATCAACTGAGAGGGTCCTGTCCGTAGTGGTTATAGGGCTGGAATCGGGTCTGGGCCCGGGCCCCCTGACCTTGAACTAGATTGAGCCAGTTTGACGATGGGGGTGGAATGTCATCACATAGAGATTTCCGGATTGCTTTAGATCAGGGGTCCCCAACTCCGGTGGCTGCAGGTTTTCATTCTAACCCTTTTCTTAATTGGTGACCAGTTTTTGCTGCTAATTAACTCCTTTTCTTTTCATTTTAATCAACTTGTTTTTTAAGATTTGTTCCTCTGAATTGCTTAATTTCTTTCCTTAAATGGCACCCAAACAGAAATGAAATGTGAAGTGAGTGAGCCAACAGAAAAGCAACTAAGTCAGGGCTTCAATTTCCAACCAATTTCACCCCAACCAGTTGCTTAACGAGGTGCCGAGTCTTGTCGTTAATTAAACTCGTTCTTTAATTCCGTGGCTTGTTGCTGCTCTCGTGGTGCATTAGCAGACATTTCATAAATTGTTGATTTTCTCTTTTCTAAGAGCGCTGATCAAATGTTTTGAGGACCTTAGCAAATCAACATTCCTTAAACCTTCATCTTTCTTTATTTTCAGATATTGTATGATGGACACCAGTTGTTTTGGCTCATTTTGTACCTCATTATTGTTTGGCTGCTAATTAAGGAAAAAGAAACAATTAAGGGATCTGAGTCTTCAAGAACAGGTCAATTAAAATAAATTCCAAAGAAGTTAATTAGCAGCAAAAACAGGTCATTCATTAAGAGAACGGTGAGAATGAAAACCTGCAGCCACGGTGGCCCTCCAGGACCAGAGTTGGGGACCCCTACTTTAGATGCTGTGAAAAGGGGCCATAAAAAATATCGGGGTGTAATGGTGAACAGGTTTGGATTTGCACACTTTGTGTACTAAAGTTACAAGGTTGATTCTTTGAACTTGGCAGGCCATGGTGGCACAGTGGTTAGCACTACTGGTGTTCAGGTTCTGCCTTGCTCACTCTGTGTGTGGAGATGGCAGGTCCTTCTCCTGTCCACATGGAGTCCCCTTCTTACATCTTAAACACACACTTTGAATTTACTCAGTGTGAAGGTCTCCAAGGATGGACTGTGGCCTTGTGTCACCCTAAAACTAGAATAAACAGGTTTGGATAAATGGACTGACTCTTGATCTTTAACTTTTAAAGGACTGTAAGGTGTTATGTAATAGAGAGAGAGAGGCTGGGAGCACACGCTGATAACACGTTGCTGCACCCACCACACCACGAACCTCCCGGATTGGGAACCGAGTGTAGTGGGTGACACCTCAGCACCGCACTGGAATAATGGGAATTTTTTTTTTTTTATGGTGGCCGGAATGCCAATCCTGCCATCAACCCCCAGGTTTTCTTTATAAGTTGGAGGACTTACAGTACAGGATATTATATGAGTAAATGTTGATTTGTTTAACTGTGTGTTGTTGCCTTGTACATTCCGGTCATTTGCTCTGTGAGTGTTTGTATAAAAATAACAATACTTAAGATTTCTACTTTCATTGTATTGTATTGTTTTCTGGGTTGTGACAGCACATTTATAAAGTACATTTTTACGTGGATATTAATGTATTTTATTCATGATTCTTTTTTATTGTATTTAATGTTTCCTAGCCTTGTTTGATGCTATATGAAGAAAGGTTTGAATTCGTGTAAGCTGCCCTTATTTGGGGTGTCCATAAGAAATGTAATGATTGACTACTTAAGGAGGTGCAAGTAAATAATAAAGAAGTTGGACATTTGAAATATTAAAATGTATACTTCACATGTTTAAAGTCTAAATATAGTAGATTGTAAAAGAAAACCACAGAGGCCTAGATTTAGTAGTACAGGATGACAAATCACATTGCATTTGTAATTATCGACCTTGAACTACCTGTAGTCTAAAACGATACCCTGCATGCTTACGTTTGAAATTTGTCATTTGTAACCTTCTGGAAGTGGCTTTTAGAGGGCTAGGACCACCAGTAAAAAATCAAACCTCAAAAATATTTGTCATCGTCAATCTCCAAATAGCATAAATCAACACTCTTCATGCCAATATATACAATCCCCATTTTTTTAAAGGTTTATCGAAAGGAGCAACTTTGACCCCTTGCATCCCGTGAGTAGGTGAAGCCCTGGGGTCAGTTGACGTGGCCTGCGCAACTTCAAGTCCTTCTTATTATTTTTGCTGAAGACACCCAATGGTTTGCTCTTTTAAATGATAAGGGTGTCACTTCCTGCAGAACTCTGTTCTTCATTTTGCCATATTAGGTTATTGAGTTAGATTAATGGGCAAAAAGGCAAATGCATCTGTTTATCGTGTTGTAAATGTAATTTTAAAATGTGCAGGAAATGAAGGGGTCTGAATACTTTCTGAATCCACTCCGTGTTTGTGTGTGTGTATGTGTGTTTATAATAATGATATATACAGTATATCTCTCTCTCTCTCTCATATATATAATATAATATGTGTGTGTATGTATGTATGTATGTATGTACAGTGGTGTGAAAAACTATTTGCCCCCTTCCTGATTTCTTATTCTTTTGCATGTTTGTCACACAAAATGTTTCTGATCATCAAACACATTTAACCATTAGTCAAATATAACACAAGTAAACACAAAATGCAGTTTGTAAATGGTGGTTTTATTATTTAGGGAGAAAAAAAAATCCAAACCTACATGGCCCTGTGTGAAAAAGTAATTGCCCCCTGAACCTAATAACTGGTTGGGCCACCCTTAGCAGCAATAACTGCAATCAAGCGTTTGCGATAACTTGCAATGAGTCTTTTACAGCGCTCTGGAGGAATTTTGGCCCACTCATCTTTGCAAAATTGTTGTAATTCAGCTTTATTTGAGGGTTTTCTAGCATGAACCGCCTTTTAAGGTCATGCCATAGCATCTCAATTGGATTCAGGTCAGGACTTTGACTAGGCCACTCCAAAGTCTTCATTTTGTTTTTCTTCAGCCATTCAGAGGTGGATTTGCTGGTGTGTTTTGGGTCATTGTCCTGTTGCAGCACCCAAGATCGCTTCAGCTTGAGTTGACGAACAGATGGCTGGACATTCTCCTTCAGGATTTTTTGGTAGACAGTAGAATTCATGGTTCCATCTATCACAGCAAGCCTTCCAGGCCCTGAAGCAGCAAAACAACCCCAGACCATCACACTATCACCACCATATTTTACTGTTGGTATGATGTTCTTTTTCTGAAATGCTGTGTTCCTTTTACGCCAGATGTAACGGGACATTTGCCTTCCAAAAAGTTCAACTTTTGACTCATCAGTCCACAAGGTATTTTTCCAAAAGTCTTGGCAATCATTGAGATGTTTCTTAGCAAAATTGAGACGAGCCCTAATGTTCTTTTTGCTTAACAGTGGTTTGCGTCTTGGAAATCTGCCATGAAGGCCGTTTTTGCCCAGTCTCTTTCTTATGGTGGAGTCGTGAACACTGACCTTAATTGAGGCAAGTGAGGCCTGCAGTTCTTTTGACGTTGTCCTGGGGTCTTTTGTGACCTCTCGGATGAGTCGTCTCTGCGCTCTTGGGGTAATTTTGGTTGGCCGGCCACTCCTGGGAAGGTTCACCACTGTTCCATGTTTTTGCCATTTGTGGATAATGGCTCTCACTGTGGTTCGCTGGAGTCCCAAAGCTTTAGAAATGGCTTTATAACCTTTACCAGACTGATAGATCTCAATTACTGCTGTTCTCATTTGTTCCTGAATTTCTTTGGATCTTGGCATGATATCTAGCTTTTGAGGTGCTTTTGGTCTACTTCTCTGTGTCAGGCAGCTCCTATTTAAGTGATTTCTTGATTGAAACAGGTGTGGCAGTAATCAGGCCTGGGGGTGGCTACGGAAATTGAACTCAGGTGTGATACACCACAGTTAGGTTATTTTTTAACAAGGGGGCAATTACTTTTTCACACAGGGCCATGTAGGTTTGGATTTTTTTTCTCCCTAAATAATAAAAACCATCATTTAAAAACTGCATTTTGTGTTTACTTGTGTTATATTTGACTAATGGTTAAATGTGTTTGATGATCAGAAACATTTTGTGTGACAAACATGCAAAAGAATAAGAAATCAGGAAGGGGGCAAATAGTTTTTCACACCACTGTATGTGTGTATATATATATATATATATATATATATTATATATATATATATATATATATATATATATATATGGTTGAAATAGTTTACTGTCAAATAAATGCAAAGAGTACACGACACGTGTTTCGCCCTCATTCTGGGCTCATCAGGTGTACACACTCCACTGCACTCCCTCTCGGGAATCGAACCTCGGACGTCAGCGCCAGAGGCGATGCCCCTAACGTTGCGCCACGGCGTGTGGTTCGTTTATTTGACAGCATGTAGATCGGGGTAATTACATTCACGGCATTCGTAGTCTGTGTCACAATCTGATTGTATGGAGTGCAGTGGAGTGTGTACACCTGATGAGCCCAGAATGAGGGCGAAACACGTGTCGTGTACTCTTTGCATTTATTTTACAGTAAACTATTTCAACCATTCTATGATCTGCTCCTCACAAACTGAGGGCACCGTGGCAGATGTTAGCAGATTGCTGGCCAACCACAAGCGTTACCTGGTAGGTAACCACCCATACAATCAGATTGTGACACAGACTACGAATGCCGTGAATATATATATATATATATATATATATATATATATATATATATAATATATACACAGTATATATGTATATATATATACAGTATATATGTATATATATATATATACAGTATATATGTATATATATATATATATATACAGTATATATGTGTGTATGTATATATGTATATATATGTACAGTATGTATGTGTGTGTGTGTGTGTGTGTATATATATATATATATATATATATATATATAATATATATATATATATGTAATCCAACGTCTGTATGTCTGTACGTCTGTCCACTTTTCACAAGAAAACTACTTAACGGATTTAGATTGGGTTTTTTTTTCTAGAATTTTCTTGAACAGTTTGGTTGATTTTGTGACTTCTCTCATTGTATTCTAGTTTGCTTGCAGGACTGAAATAATTGAGCTAATCTGAGAATCAGGCAGTGGGCCGTGGGGAGGGGGAAACGTGACGTCAGGAGTGGGGAAATGGGGAGGACCCTCATCACTCCCGCGCCAGCCTCCGTTCGAGTCACTCTACCTCTCGCCACGTGTTGGAGTGTACCTTGCCTCGGCTTAGCTAGCGATATGTTTGCTTATTGATTTTTAAAGTTTGTTGTGTTTCACTACTGCGCGGGTGACAGCTAGTAAAATATATAATACTAGGGGGCTTTGCCCCCTGCTCGCTTCACTCGCCCACCCCCTTCACCCCCCAGAGGGGCACGCTACGCACCTGCCACTTCGCGTCTCTGCCTCTCGCGTTGTGAAGAGGGGGGCTGAATGCATCCCAAGGAGGTCGCTCCTCGGAAACCCCCTCTTAAATGGCGATACAGTGGGAAACAATACTCCTCTATGCTCAATCAGCTGGGTTATTGCTGCTGCTGCTGCTTGGGCCATGCTGCGTGATCTGTTTGTCGTGCAGCGCTTCGAACATTTAAAAGCCTGTACAGCAGCTGTCCTCCTTGTCTCGCGGGACGTTAAAGTGTCTCTGAGAAAATCATATCTTGACCCAAGATTTTGTTATATAATAGAGAGATGTATATTGTGAATCCCAGGGCGTGTACAGCCGCCCTATCCCCGACAGGCAGGCAGGACATGATTTTGCCACACAGCACATGCTCACAGAGCACAACACAGTCCCTTTGCTGCCAGTCCTTACGCCTCAATGCCTCCTCCTCAAGAGCTTCGTCCACTTCCTCCCAACTCAGGCCACTGAGTGGTGCTGACTCTGCTTCTTTTATAGGACACCCGGAAGGAGTCCAGGTGTCCAATGAGCTTCTTTCGGCACACTTCCGGGTGTGGCGGAAGTGCTGCCAAATAAGGCCCTGTAAAAGTCCAGGCACCCCCTGGCGGTGGCCATGGGCCCCCAGCAGGGTTGAGCTTCCATAATGCCCTCTGCCGGTCCAGGGGAGAAATGAGCTTGAAAACACTCTCTGCCTTGGTCCTTCCATACTTGGGAGATCCCAGCTGGGTAAGGGCTCCAGCCGCCCGCCACAATATATATTAGTGGCCACTAGGGGGTGTCACAGAAATTGCAGTGACTCAGTCCTGGGTTCAAATCAACGTCTTACAGGTTTCCTAGTGAATAAACACACAATGTCATCTTTCCTTCCTTCCATCTTCCTCCATTTTACTTTTTCTCCACTCCTCTCTAGCAGCTGTTGTTCACTCCCTCCTGAGTTAGACCTTCAGTCCAGAGTGATGATAGGTGGCTTCTTTTATACTTGACACAGGAGTAACATTGCCAGGCCAAGATGAAGCTCCAGGGAGCAGGGAAGGCCCCTCCTGGCAGTGCCCGCTGGCAGCGGCTGAGGAACCCAACAGGGCTGCTGTACCAACCTACAAGTCCAATGTACAGTAGCTGTGTGGCACTGCCACTTATCGTCCTGGGGGAATGACTGCTTTATGGATGCTGTCCACCCCCAATCCATCCATTTTTTTCTCTTCATGACTGGAAAAGGATTAGAGGACCCCTAACCTGGATCATGGGTGGATCCTTACTCAGCTGAGCGGCTGTTGCATAAGCACAGTTTGGTTGGATGTGCATTCTGGCTGGGATGGTTCCTCTTCCCTTTTCCAGTCAGGGTAAGGAAATAATGGATGGACCTGAGGACATGACATGTAAAGAACAGATAGTCCCCTGGTACATTAGATGGCTGTGTTCTCCATTACTGCCCCCAGTTTTGTACACCCACAGGTCTACTTGGGGCGTGTAGTTCAGGAGCCCAGCCCTGTTGGGCTCTTCAGGAGTTACCAGGGGACGCTGCCAGAAAAGGACTTCACTATGGAGCTTCAACCTGACCTGGAAGTGCTACCTGGTTGTAATTCAAAGGCATCAGAAGTACTCTGGTACAGGTGTAAAAGAGACCATCTTACTACACTCAGAGATCGGAGTCGAGTGGAAGAGGACAACACTTGCTGGAGGAGTGAATGGAGAGGGAAAGACGATCGAACAAACGCATGAATGGACGGATGGACAGGTGGATGGTATTGTGGTTCTTTGATTACAGGTGCCTGTTTAAGGAACTGTATATAATAAAGCACTCAGGGCTGAGTTGGTGCAATTGTGTCTGCCGTGTGGGGGTTTGGTAGCACCCCTACTGGCCACACATATTACAATTCATTAGCTGGATGAAATGCATTAATGTAAGCTTTATTATTAGATATGTTTAAGACTGCAATATTAAAAATATATATTTTTAATGTGATATATTAAATTCAGGAAACGTTCCGCAACCACTCAACTTCCAAACCCCCCAACTCACACACTGGCCCTTTCTTATCACTTAACATTTATTTTGTTTCGTTGTACACAGTATTTACTCCCCCCTCTTTTCTGTCCCAGCAGTACTGACCCCTCTGTGTCACTCGCATGTTTACCAGTTTAGGGTCGCCAAATCGCCTGATGCGCATGTCGTCGGATTAAACACCGTGTACCCGATGAAAGCCCCACCCAGACATGGCGAGAGGGTGTAACCTACACATTGGCAGTGACCGGCCCAGAGCCACGTGATGCCAACGCTAACCACTGAGCCACCTTGCCGTCTCCCTATTAATACATGTCACCATTACCTTACGGTATCCAGTCCAACTTGATGACCCAGATAAAAGCGCCCAGCCTCTGAGGTGAAGGTGTCCGACTTTGCGGTGCACTGAGCTACGCCGCCTTTCCAACCTGCTCTTTGAATATTCCGTCCCCTCGGTGACATCGCCCCTTGTGCGGCGTCGAGGGTCTTTAAACTTTCAGGTAAAGTGCCGCACGCGCGCACCTCTGCAGCTTTGGAAGTTTCCTAAGCACTTGGCCTCGTTCGGTCCCGTAATAGGCTTATTTAATGTAATGGATTCCGACGGCTCTATTCATCATTTCAGCATTGATTAGAGATTATGATAATACCGAGAATTGCTGCCATCAGTCAGTGATGCGCTGCACTGCGCTTGTGAATCGCGGCGGCTCGTCTCGCTGCCAGTTACTGCCGGGCAGTTTCAGCAGCTCCTCCGTTTATTTTTTAGGAAGTGCTTTGTTATGTATTGACAAGTTAGACACACAGCACGGCGAACCTTGAGACTTCTGGGCTGGACTGAATTACCAAAGCCGGGCAACTGCAATGGAAAGGATTCTACAAGAAAAAAAAAGTCAAATTAGGCGGACGATCACGGAGACGGCTTGGAATCCGATTGGCTGTTCCAATGATTAAATTGCATTTGTTCAGTTTCTTGGGGGGCGGGGTTTCGACACCAATTACGTGTCATTGACACGCGCGGGGATGGAAACGTGGAGAGGAGGTTTGTGGTTCACTTTGCATGTTAAAAAGGGTTTAAGAAAATTGGAGCAGCATCTGTATTGTGTAGCGCTGATCCCGAGTGCAACCCATCAGTCTTTATTTGATATAGCATAATAGGAAACATTCAAGAAAAACACAAAAAAATCTTGTAGTAACAGAAAAAACAGCGTCCGTATGATGTGTTCTATCTACAGTGCACTTTCTTTTGTCAAGTTTCAAGTACTGTCTAGTTTGTTTTATTCAAATTATTTATATACCGTATGAGTTCCTTTGTCAAGCCTGGAAAATAATTTCCTTTCTCAAAAATATTTAAAATACAACGTTTAATAATAATAATAATAAAAACACCACTTAATAATTAAAAAAAAATAGGAGAACTTTTTGGAATGACCTGTTCTGCATTTATTGGTCATAAATGGTGATCTGATCTCCATCTAAGTTAGAAGTATAGAAAACCGGGTGTGTTTATGGTAATAAGACAGGAACAAGTCTCTCATGGCTTTCTTGAACTTTCTGTGCCAGTCGAAGCCTAGTTGGAGCCCTAGTTACTTGGGCACTCGCCCCTTGACTTACAAAAATGGCCCTGTCTTGGTGTCTGTAGCAGGCATTCAGCATTATTAGACTTCGAAACCTGTTGTGGGGTGGAAGTGATGTGTGGGGGTCTCTCAGTGTCCCCTTGATTTACCAAAAATGGCTCCCCTTGGTGTCTATGCACACTTTCAGTGTTACATTTCAGGGACCGAGGGGGACCCTTTTAGTGTCCATAACATGGATGTGTTTTTAGGATTTGCAGGTATCAGGGTCTCGTCGTCTTCTTGGGGTTTTGCGATCGCTCTTAAATGTATATAAAATCGAATAGCCCGGGGGCAGATTGGGGCTGGACCCAATACATCAGGAGCCTATGCCACTGAAGCGCCCTTCTCCCCAAGGCCGTCTCTGGCACAATGGACCACAGAGGCCCATAATGATTCTGATGCTTCTTTATGTTTCTGTCTTGCTATCAAAACATGGACCCCAGTGTGCTACTTTGCCCAGGGGTCTATGATACCGGTAAGACTGTCCTGCCTCTCCTGGCCCCACTGGATAGACTGACGCCTCATCCGGGGTTGGTTCCTGCTTTTCTTCCAGTTCTGCAGGAGTTTGACCTCCACTCCCCAACAGTTAAACCTGTGACAGTCATGTATTTTTATTCAAAATGTAAATTAGTAAAATAAAAGAAACCTTTTTATTGTCCCCAGACTATGGCAATGCTGTCACCTTGTGGGTATGTAGTGGGACCGCACCTCCGAGAGTCTACAAACTCCATAGTGAGGGTGATTGGCTGCCATTATGAAGTCGTGTAGGTGGGGAACACCAGCAAAACTAATGAAGAAACGGGACAAGAGCCAACATGGAAGGCCGTTTAAGTCCAGTGCCTTCTGTTATTAATTAAGGCAGAGTTTGCTGGAGCAAAGCCCACCGGGGAGACGTTTTAAACATTCTGGGCTGCACTTAATCGCTGTTCATTCTTTTCTGTTTACCTGGGAGAGTAAATCTGAATCCTTTAATAAAGAAAATTCTCTCTCAGAAAACAAAGCCGAGTGATGATGAGGTGGCACATTAGCTTCTTGGTGGAGTCGCCATGAAAGGCGCTATATCATCAGTCTAAAATTCCAGGCCGGCTTTAACCCTGCAGCCTCATCCTATAAATAATTTAGTGGGACACATGGCTCACGTGTTGGGAACCTCATTTCAAATGCCCTCCTATTTTAGTCAAAGAAAGGCGTCAAATAGATTTGGAAGGAAATGGCCGTTCTGATTTGTTTATTTCACTTCCAAGATTTGTATGATCTTTATAAACCCATTGAGGCTGTGCTGGTGCTCATTATCAGTCAGCTTTCATTCTCTCTGAGCCTTTTGTTTGCTTTCCTTTTTGTTTTTTTATATATTTGCAGTTTGGGTCACTGTTTTGATGAAGAGCAGGGAACAGCGGGCACTGCAAGTGGCACTGTGCCACAGCTGATAATCCTAATGCCATGTGATGAGACCCAAGCGGCCACATGTTTGTCAGGAATCCCCTGACTGTCCTCATTCACATCTCAAATACTTTTGTCAAGAAGCGTCTCTGTCAGTGCCGCCCATGGGACAGCATTGGCATGGCTGAGCGATAAAAGCTGTGACAGTTACCGGTGGTTGTTTATTGTTGTTCTGATATTCCAGAATAAATAATGCAGCAATGTTCAAAGAAAAAAGACCCCAAATCAAAGCGTCAAAGTCATCCAAGCTTCTCTCTTGTCTCTATTCTTGTCATTTTGAAGTGTGATGAAGCAGCAGGTTTGTTCCTGGAGGGCTGCTTTTCGTTATAAGTAAGGTCTTCATCACTGGTTGACACATGAATTGCCATCTTCCTTTAGTTCAGGTTGGCACTCGCCGTCCACACGTTCTGGACTCGTTATGAGGTGGGCAGTGAGGGGTTTCAGGTGCGTGTTGAGTTTGAGAGCTGTCTGTGGTGCTGAAGACATCCACAGTTGGCACACTGACCCATGCCCATGAATACCAGAGGTCTAAAGACAAAACTCTCAGTTTACCCTCTGATCTTCATCTCTGTCTTCACAGAAAGAATGAGATTGTGAGTGCAAGTGGCAGAAATGGGGTCACTTAACAGGGTGGCCAGGCTGGACACTCCGTGATTTAAAAGGACCTCCAAGTGCTCAGAGTCACTGCTCCTCCGGATCGAGAGGAGCCAGGTGGGCTGGTTTGGTCAGGTCGTGAAGATGCCCCCCAGGGTCTGGCCAAGAGAGATGACCCTGCAGTAGACCCAGGACATGCCTGAGGGATTATACAGGGGCATCTCAATAAATGAGAATATCCTCGAAAAGTTAATTTACTTCAGTAATTCAATTCAAGAAGTGAAACGTGTATCTGTCTATTATATAAAACAATCCTGCGACGAGACGAGACTTTTTGAAGATTTTTTCAAGTCCTGCGAGACGAGACTTTGGCCATGAGATTTTTTTTAAGTCCCGCCCTCCTCTCAACCACAGTCAACCACGCCCACGGTCCTCTCACCTCTCATTCGTGTGAATGCTTTTGACAGACACAGGTCCTGCTCTCTCAGCTCTTATTAATTTTAATGTCTTCCTCACTTTAAGTTCCCAATTAAAGAAGATGTATTATGTCCAAATCTTAGTGAAGAATTTCATCACAAAGGGTTATTAACAGAAAAAATGAGTACACGGGCAATCTTAGCACCGAGAAATGATGAAGTCAAACGAATTAACGCCAAAAAATGTCGATCGATTACACAGCAAATTGGTTAAATGTGTATCAATAGACTAAGCAGAAACAGTTGGTGGTGATCGTGCAGAAGATGAAAACATCAACTTACAATATCACAAAGAATATCTACAACCATTAAAAACATCCGGTCGTACAATGCATGAATTACTGTAGAAAGAAGGATGTACTGTATCCAAGAAAGGTAATGTAGTACATCTTCAGGGGATAACATTAGACAACAAAGGAGATCTTGATATGCCATTCGTATTAAAACGTTAACCATTTCCCATTAGAATAGCAAAGACAATTAACAAATCTCAGAGCCAAACATTCGAAAAAAATAATTTTATTTAATAGATAGATAGATAGATACTTTATTAATCCCAATGGGAAATTCACATTCTTCAGCAGCAGCATACTGATACAATAAATAATATTAAATTAAAGAATGATAATAATGCAGGTGAAAAACAGACAATAACTTTGTATAATGTTAAATGTTAACGTTTACCCCCTTGGATGGAATTAAACAGTCGCATAGTTTGGGGGAGGAACGATCTCCTCAGTCTGTCAGTGAAGCAGGACGGTGACAGCAGTCTGTCGCTGAAGCTGCTCTTCTGTCTGGAGATGATCCTGTTTAGTGGATGCAGTGGATTCTCCATGATTGACAGGAGCCTGCTGAGCGCCCTTCGCTCTGCCACAGATGTTAAACTGTCCAGCTCCATGCCAACAATAGAGCCTGCCTTCCTCACCAGTTTGTCCAGACGTGAGGCGTCTTTCCTCTTAATGCTGCCTCCCCAGCACACCACTGCGTAGAAGAGGGCGCTCGCCACAACTGTTTGATAGAACATCTGCAGCATCTTATTGCAGATGTTGAAGGACACCAGCCTTCTAAGGTAGTATAACCGGCTCTTAATAGAGAGAAAGAAACGAAATTCAATCACGGCAGTTATATGTTGTGTTGTCACGATGAAAGTCCAAACACAGAATCAAAATTTAGTGCAATTTTGAGGAAAATGTAATTCTAAAAACTGTTTTTGCTGATGTTTTACAGTAAAAGTGTAAGCTTAAAAAGTATTTGCGTGTTAATTTCAAAGGCAAACAGAACGAAATCGTATTAAGCAATGAATAACTCTTAACGCAACATGAAGCATAATTTACTTTCAAATTATTATGTTTTACTATTTTTTAATATGATTAATTACTCGCTGTAATGTAAAATAGTTAGTTCTATTCTGCATATGTAACAAATTCCCATGAAAATAAAAATCTGTTTAAATTGTACATCTGCTTAGCCATACGCGAGCGGCAGATCTGCAAAGAGGCTAGCATGTACAGCTGCCCAGGGGTTGGCGAGTGAAGCAAGCCGGGGGCAAACCCCCCTAGTATTATACAGATTCATGACACACAGAGAGATATATTTCAAGCGTTTTTCTTTTCATTTTACTGATTATGGCTTCTTTGAAGGGTGACTGGCTTGTCACTCCACATGAGATGGTCAGTGATTTGGGAGAGCCTCCGAGTAGAGTCTCTGCTCCTCCGGATTCAGAAGACCCAGTTGAGGTGGTCAGATTATGACTCAATGGTGTCCCCCCCCCCCCCCAGATGGCTCCACCTAGAGCTGCTCCAGCCATTTGTAAATAGTTGGTGACCCTGTGGAAAACCCGGGAGTCTTGGCTGGGTTGGAAATGCCTGGAAAGACCCGGAATCTGTAGGTGAGGCCCGGGAAGTCGGGGCTGACCTGCTAGTGAGGATTCTTCTATCATCGGCAGTGGAGGTCTTCCTTGGCCTACCAGTCCCTTTTTTGATTACTGAGCTCACCAGTGTGGTCTTTCTTCTTCATGATATTTCCAGACAGTTGATTTAGGTCATCCTAAGCTTTTCCTGATGGCTCAAATGGATTGATTGTTGTTGGGCATCTTTGACTTTCATCGGCACAGCTCTTGCCTTCATGTTGAGCAATGGCAACTGCAGACCCCAAAGGCTAGAAGCAAACCAGGATAATCTTATGAAGCCACGAAACCCACCTGAGGAATCACAAACAACTGGGACACCAAACCTTATGGTGCATTAAAATGGGGGGCGATGTAGAAAAAGTGTTGTCATTTCTGCATGGTGGGATCAATAAGTCTGCAAATCCCCTTCAGAGTCTGCAGTGCGCACTTTAATCACGAAGTCTGAATTGATTGATTTGTGATTTTAAACTGTGGAGCAGGGGGGTAAATCTAGGAGAAACACGTCTTTGTCCTAAATGTTATAGAGGGCACTGAATACGGTTCAGAACGTCCACTAAAATGAGCCTTACTGCCGGCAGTTTGCTTACAGCACATCGGCATTGGGGGTGCATCAGTGACATTTATGACCGAGAAGGCCGTACAGCCTCAACTCCACTCTCTGCCACCTTCTGTTTCCCTTTGTCTGCTAGTGTAGTCCACTGCTCTGTAAACCACAAGGCTGTCCATTCATTCAGCCACTGGGCACTTTGCATGACTCAAAATCTGGTATCACACTTCTTTTTATTTACCACCTTCCTCTAAGGAGAACATCCCAGGTGCAGCGCTCTAGTGGAGAGGTTTGTCTTTATGTATTCCATTTGGAGCCCAGACAGATTCAGGGTATCACGCCTTCCCGAGGGACTTGCACACCAAATCCCCTGCTAATGCATTAAAGGAAGTGTGGTGTGGTGGTTAGTGTGTTCAGCTGTTAGGCACAATGATAGCCACTCTCTGTGCCACTTGACCAGCTAGGGTTCCATTTAAAGATAATAAAGAAACAAATGGAGCATAAACAGTATATAAAATAGTGCTTATGGTGAAAAGGTGCTATACAGCCGTTAAAAAGGATGAGATGAACCAAAAGGCTGTCACTTCATTCCATGCCCACCCAGCTTGCTGTGTGTCCCTGAGCGTGTCATTTAAATGTGGCAGCAGCTGTACATTTGGAACAGAAGTGAGTTTACTCTGCGCCGATTTGGCAGCTCCGACATTGTTCCAGGGGCTGCAGCGTTAGATTCTGGCTCTCTATCGCCATAATTTGGATTTATTAGGTTCACTAAATGGATGGAGGTACTGAGTGCAGCGGATGCAGAAATCTGCGCTCAAACCCTGACTGGCTTGAACATTCTGTTGCTTTATTTTTTCTCCCACATGAAAATCCAGCTCTAGATCTCACCTCTGCCTTCGACAACCAGCAGATCCTCCTTGCCACCTTCTCTTACATTGGCATCAATGGGATTGCCCTCAGGTGATTTGAATCCTACCTCTTGGGCAGATTCTACCATATGCCCTGGCAAGGAGAGATGTCAGGTATGCTCCAGGAATGCATGGGTGTGCCCCAAGGATCACCACTGGGCCATCTTCTCTTCTCTCAGTGTACATCTCCTCACTAGGCCTTCTCAACCAGTCCTGTGGTTTTTCTTATCTGTGCTATGCTGAGGATATACAACTATACTTGTTGTTCCCTCCTGGGGACCGCATAGTGTCAACTAGAATCTCTGCAGGTCTCATGGATACTGCAACCTGGATGAAGGAACACCATCTCCAGCTCAATCTGGCGCAAAGAGGGCCCTTCTTGTTATCCGAGCTCCATCTGTTCATTACCCCAACCTTATTCATCTCAAGTCATTATTGCTAATGCTTGCCAAGTCTTGTATGCAACCTTGGACTGGTGATCGCTGACCAGCTGTCCTTCACTGACCACGTTGCAATGGTCTGTCAGTCCTGCAGATTCACGCTATACAACATCTGCAAGAGCAGATGATATCTGATGGAGTATGCTGGAGAACTTTTGGTCCAGACTTTGGCCTTGGGATGGTGATCAATGACCAGCTGTCTTTCACTGACCACGTCGTAATGGTCTGTCAGTCCTACAGATTCATGCTATAGAACTTCTGCAAGGTCAGACCATATCTGATGGAGTATGCTGGAGAACTTCTTGTCATGTCTACTGTACACTACTGCAACTCTCTGCTGGCAGGAGCACTAGCGCGTGTCACCAAGCCACTGAGGATGATTCAAAATGCCACAGCACATCTGGTGTTCAACCAGCTCATGCCACTCCTTTCTGCAGATCACCACATTGTCCCCATGTAGTGTCTCGTATTAAGCTCAAAACATTGATGCTCGCCTACAGAATAGTCAGTGGGTTGGTCAGCACCTTAAATGTATGGAGACACTGGTGAGGTCCTATGCTTCTTCTTGGCCACTCAAGTCTGCTGATGAGCAATGTGTGGCGACGCCACCTCTGTGTGCCATCAAATCTCAATCCAGATGCTTTTCATGGGTACCTCCTAGCTGGTGAAAGGAGCTGCCCACCTCCCTTCAGAATTCAGACTCCCTCAAAGTGTTAAGGAAGCGTTCATTTGAAGACTCTCTTGTTTGGAGGATTTCTGTCTGATATTAACTGTTAGGCTTTTGTATTCTCAGGATTGTGAGCTCTTCACTTGTGATGGTCAGTTTTCTAACTTTGCCCTGTAGCACTCGTTCTCAAGTGGTCCTCCAGACTGGTGTTTACTCAAAGCGTTGAGCTCTTTTGTAAGTCAAAGGTGTCTGCCAGGCAGATAAAGTAAATATAAATTCATGCCGGTGTAAGGTAAATTGGTAGCGTTAAATTGTGCTGCTGTGACTTGGCATGTGAGAGTGCCCAGCCGTAGACTGGCACCCAGTTCTGTGCAGCCTCCAGCCTTGTGCCTCATCCAGCAGAGATGGGTTGTGAGACCCAAAAACCACATTGGGGTAAACAGGCTCAGTAAATGAATGGTGGTATGGCGATGTTTAGAGCAAATGCCTCACAACTCTCGGGACTTGGGTTCGATCCCCTCCTGGGTTGCACATTCTGAGTTTTTCTGCAGATATTCACGTTTTCCTGAAAGAGACATAGGTGGGGTTAATTGTCAATCATAAATGGGTCCAATCCACTAGACCAGTGATTCTTAACCCTTTTCAAGTCACGGACCCTTTTAAGGATCTGATGAAAGCTATGGACCCTCTTCCCCAGAAATATTCACATAAACACAACTTTGCATGCAATGAATATAATGTACTTCATCAAGATTTGTTTGTCTCATACATATATAACAAACACCAAGTATTATTAAACTTTAAAGTAACTAGTCTTTACAGTCGGTGCTCTAAGCAGTGGTAGGTTGCGTTTTCTTTCATTTCTTTCAATGGGAAGCTGTTGATTGGGACAAGGGGTAGGGCTGTATGGTGATCGCCATTTTTCTCGTGCAACATTTTTCTCGCCGTTTTTTTTTTGTGTGTTATTTTTGTCACGAGTATGTAACTCACGCATTAGGCTTAGGCGAGATAAACAGTTATGAGAAAAATAATACGCAAGAAAAATAACAGAGAGAGATGTAACGCGTGAGAAAAATCACATGAGAAAGTCAGTCAGTCAGTCATTCTCCAACCCACTACATCCTAAAACAGGGTCACGGGGTCTGCTGGAGCCAATCCTAGCCAACACAGGGCACAAGGCAGGAACAAACCCCGGGCAGGGCGCCAGCCCACCGCAGGTCACACACCCACACACCAAGCACACACCAGGGACAATTTAGGATCGCCAACGCACCTAATCTTAATGTCTTTGGACTGTGGGAGGAAACTCCACACAGGGAGGACCCGGGAAGCGAACCCAGGTCTCCTTACTGCGAGGCAGCAGTGCTACCACTACGCCACTGTGCTGCCCCACGTGAGAAAGTTCATGCAAGAAATATCAACAGTACTGGGCTGTATATTAAATATAAATGTTAATTTTTAACTGACCCTCATGGAGCCCCTGAAGGCCATCCACGGGCCTCAGGTTAAGAACCCCTGCACCAGACTGACATGCTGTTTGGGGTACCCTTTTGTCAGAATAGGCTTTGCCCTCCAGTCAGGTCAGATTAGGATGGGGCACATGCACTGGCACAGTGTGTTGCCACTCCCACCACATTGCGAAAGAACTGAAAATCCTCGTTGGCAGACCCCCAGGCAGACATGCGGTCCAGTCCCACCCCCCGGAAATGACCATCTGTCTGCCGCAGCCAGGTGTTGTTACGTACCCTCCATAGCCATAAATTAGATTAGGTGGGTTCACTACATGGATGATGACAGTGTGGCATCATGGTTAGTGTAGCTCTAGGGACTTGACTTCAGCTCCTGTCTGTGTTGATATCCTGTGGGGGGTTTCCCACCTGGTGCTCCAGAATTTCTTCCACATCCACTTTTGCCCACTTTTGCTTGTACTGATTCAGCCGTCCCTCCCTCCTTTCCCTCTCTCTCTCTCTCTCTTGCTCTCTCCATCTTTTCCTTCCCAGAATCATCGCCATAAATTGCAAAGAACTGTAAAGCAGGCCTGCAGTCCTTGTACTGTCAGCATCCCTAAGAGCCCCGCAGGACGATTGTAATGCGAGTCTTGATCGATACATCTAACAAAAGAGCTCCACCATCTATCTTAAAATTTTATTACATTTTTTATGGATGCAAGACAAATTTGGCTGATGGGAGTGTGGTGCATGCTGCTAAATATACAGGACCAGTGCAGGCAGTGCAGAAACAAAAGATTTGCCCTGATTCCACTTTTGTTTGCTTTCAGTAATTCATCAGTGGTCGACATCCACCACCTATAGCTTTGCCGTCAGCAGAAAAAAAGAAAATCGTCTCATTAATAATATCTATAATAAGGGCATTTAGAAAATTCTATATTTAGCTGTGAATATAGGACATCACTTATGATCAATCCCGCTTCCAGCACACGCTGTTAATGGCCTGATTTCCTTCTAGTCGCTTGAGACGAATGGAGGACGAAGTGCGTGCTGCGCCACAAACAGCTGTAGAGTCCTGCTGAACGAGGAGAAAAAAAAGAAAAACGGATAAAAATGTCAAATCTAATTATAAAGTGATGAATATGCCTCTGGAACTCCGTCCAGGGTTGATTCCTGTTCAGTTGTGCCAAAATAGACCCTGAACTGGGTAAGCAGGTTACAAAACTCTTAAATGGAGGGATGGATGAATTTGATAAATTTGCCTTGTCACATGAGCCAAAGCCATTGCTGCTTCCTGACGGGGTGGGGGGGCTACAAAAATATCCCAGTTCGTTTGCCTCTCCCTCCTTTCTCAAGTCACATAGCGTGTTGGCAGCTACTGTATAAATAGGTCTTCTGGTTACACACATCACATGTTCTGTGGTTTACAAATTATTGCAACAGAAATGCACATCCCTGCAATGTAAGACCATTGAACACAAATCCCCTCCTGCAGTTCCAGCCTAGACTCTTCTAAATCCTCACTGGTGCACTTGGTTTTAGAAGTTCCCAGATTAGTTCAGTGGAGCTCACTTGTCTGAGGTTTCAATTAATTGTCAAATACACTCAGCGGCCACTTTATTAGGTACACCTTGCTAGTACCGGGTTGGACCCCCTTTTGCCTTCAGAACTGCCGTAATTCTTCATGGCATTGATTCAACAAGGTGCTGGATTTTGGTCCACATTGACATGATAGCATCACGCAGTTTCTGCAGATTTGTCAGCTGCACATCCATGATGCGAATCTCCCGTTCCACCACATCCCAAAGGTGCTCTACTGGATTGAGATCTGGTGACTGTGGAGGCCATTTGAGTCCAGTGAACTCATCATCATGTTCAAGAAACCAGTTTGAGATGATCTGAGCTTTGTGACATGGCACGTTACTCTTAGAAGATGAGCACACTGCGGTCATAAAGGGATGGACATGGTCAGCAACAATGTTCAGGTAGGCTCTGGTATTTAAACGATGCTCAGTTGGTACAAAGGGGCCCAAAGTGTGCCAAGAAAATATCCCCTACCCCATTACACTGCCACCACCACCACCTACCTGAACCATTGATACAAGGCAGGATGGATCCATGCTTTCATGTTGTTGACCCTACCATCTGAATACTGCAGCAGAAATCGAGACTCATCAGACCAGGCAATGTTTTTCCAATCTTCTATTGTCCAATTTTGGTGAGCTCATGTGAATTGTAGCATCAGTTTCCTGTTCTTAGCTGACAGGAGTGGCACCCGGTGTGGTCTCCTGCTTCTGTAGCCCACCTGCTTCAAGGTTTGATGTGTTTTGTGTTCAGAGATGCTCTTCTGCACACCTTGCCTGTAATGAGGAGTAGTTATTTGGGTTCTTGTTGCCTTTCTATCAGTCTGGCCATTCTCCTCTGACCTCTGACAACAACAAGGCATTTTTGCCCAGACAACTGCCACTCACTGGCTATTTATTTCCACTTTTTCAGACCACTCTCTGTAAACCCTAGAGATGATTGGGTAGATCAGCAGTTTCTGAAATACTCAGACCAGCCCGACTGGCACCAACAACCATGTCATGTTCAAAGTCACTTCAGTCCCCTTTCTTCCTCATTCTAATGCTTGGTTTGAACTTCAGAAAGTCATCTTGACAATGTCTACAGGCCGAAATGCACGGAGTTGTTAACATGTGATTGATTAGATATTTGTGTTAACAAGCAGTTGAACAGGTGTACCTAATAAAGTGGCCAGTGAGTGTAAATGCACCTGAATGTGGAAGGTCCAACTTGAGACGAGTCAGTGTGGTGGCCTAACTCACACAATGAAGACAAAAGAACAACTCCATTTAAAGATGGTTGAAAAGAAGTCCGGGTATGGAGACAAAAAAAAAATAACCAAGTCCCCGAATGTCCCTTAGAGTCCAGTGAGATCAGCCATTAAGAAATAGAAAGAGCATGGCATAGGTGTGAATCTGCTAGAGCCAGCTGTCCAGAAAATCTGAGTGTTTGTGAAAGACGACAACTAGTGAGGGAGGCCAACAAGAGACCTCTGAGAACTCTGAAGGAGTACAGCGGCTAAGATTGGCCAGACTGCCCAGACAACAGCTGTTGCAGCTTTATGGCAAAGAGAACAACCTCACATGACATCTCGGCTGGAGTTTGGCAAAAGGCACAGTCAGAAGAAGTTTCCATGGTCTGATGAGACTAAAATAGAGATTTTTGACCATTGGACTAAACACAGTGTTTGAATGCTGCGTGTTATCAAAAACACTCCATCCCCACCCTAAACTATGCTGGTGGCAGCATCTGGCTCTGGGGATGTGTCTCTGTAGTAGGCTCTGGAAGGCTTGTGAGGGTAAAACAAATACCGTGAGACACAAGGCAATCCTGGAGGAAAACCTCATGAACTCTTGGGCTAACTTGGTTTTCTAGCAAGACAAAGACCTCAAGCAGAATGCCAAAGATACACAGGAATGGCTTCAAAACGACAACGTGAATGTCCTGGAGTAGCCAGGTTAGAGTCCAAATTTCAATCCAAGTGACAGTTTGTGGTTTTGCTTGACAAAAGGCTGTTCACTCACCATCCTCGTGTGACCTTCCAGAGCTTGAGCAGTTTTGCAAAGACGAATTGGGGAGGAAAAAAATGGCCGTGTCCAGATGTGCATCCTGTTGATACAGACACTCAAGGCTGACATGGCTGACAAAGCTCTAATACTGACTTGATGGGGGTGAATACTTACGTGATCAGTTGATCTGATTTACATACTGCTCAAAAAAATCAAAGGAACACTTTTGAATCAGAGTTTAGCATCAAGTCAATGAAACGTCTGGGCTATCGATCTGGTCAGTTAAGTAGCAGAGGGGGTTGTTAATCAGTTTCAGCTGCTTTGGTGTTAATGAAGTGAACAACAGGTGCACTAGAGGGGCAACAATGAGACAACCCCAAAACAGGAATGAATGGTTTAACAGGTGAAGGCCACTGACATTTTTCCCTCCTCATCTGTTTTTTCAAAAGTTTTGCATTTGGCTATGGTCAGTGTCACTACTGGTACCATGATGCGATACCTGGACCCTACAGAGGTGGCACAGGTAGTCCAACTTCTCCAGGATGGCACATAAATACGTGCCTGTCATTACCAGAAGGTTTGCTGTGCCTCCCAGCACAGTCTCAATGGCATAAAGATGATTCCACGAGACAGACAATTACTCTAAGAGAGCTGGACAGGGCTGTAGAAGGTCCTTAACCCATCAGCAGGACCAGTATCTGCTCCTTTGGGCAAGGAGGAACAAGATGAGCACTGCCAGAGCCCTACAAAATGACCTCCAGCAGGCAGACCAATTGTGTGAATGTCTCTGATCAAACAATCAGAAACAGACTTCATGAGGATGACCTGAGGGCCCGACATCCTCTAGTGGGTCCTGTGCTCACTGCCCGGCACCGTAGACCTCGATTGGCATTTGCCATAGAATACCAGAATTGGCAGGTCCAACACTGGTACCCTGTGCTTTTCACAGATGAGAGCAGGTTCACCCTGAGCACATGTGACAGACGTGAAAGGGTCTGGAGAAGCAGTGGAGAACGTTATGCTGCCTGTAACATCGTTCAGCATGACGGGTTTGGTGGTGAGTCAGTGATGGTCTGGGGAGGCATATCCATGGAGGGACACAAAGACCTCTACAGGCTAGACAACGGCACCTTGACTGCCATTAGGTATCGGAATGAAATCCTTGGACCCATTGTCAGACCCTATGCTGGTGCAGTGGGTCCTGGGTTCTTCCTGGTGCATGACCATGCCCGGCCTCATGTGACGAGAGTATGCAGGCAGTTCCTGGAGGATGAAGGAATTGATACCATTGACTGGCCCCCACACTCACTCGCCTGACCTCAATCCAGTAGAACACCTGTGGGTGTGACATTATGTTTTGGTCCATCTGACACCACCAGGTTGCACCTCAGACTGTCCAGGAGCTCAGTGATACCCTGGTCCAGATCTGGGAGGAGATCCCCCAGGACACCATCTGTTGTCTCATTAGGAACATGCCTCCCCACCCCCAATGTTGTCAGGCATGCATACAAGCACGTGGGGGCCATACAAACTACTGAGTACGATTTGGAGTTGCTGCAATGAAATTTCGGCCAAATGGACTCGCTGCCACATCATTTTTCCACTTTTATTTTCGGGGTGTCTTTGAATTCAGCCCTCTGTAGGTTGATAATTTTCATTTCCATCAAACAATGTGCCATCCTTTCGTTCCTAACACATTACCATATCAGTCCATATCAGTAGAGATATCCAAAAGGATTTTTTTCCCCATTAAGTTCTGATGTGTTATCAAAGTGTTCCTTTAGTTTTTCTGAGCCATTTATTTATAGCTATTGTAGACCACTTTGCAGAGATCTGCTTAGGCTTTGTCATCTAAGACTCTTCTTCTGCTGGTCATTGTCAAAAAAAAAAAAAAAGAAAGCCTAACTCCTTTTTTTAGGCACTGATATCAACATACATTTTTAAAGGAGATGATGATCACTGATTATGTTTACTAGCCCTGGATCGGAACGCTCCAAACCCTCCTAATAATTTAAATGAAGGAGCAGAAGCTGAGCCGTTTTTATTGACTTTTGAAGGCTGAACGTGACAACACGTTAAAGCAGTGGCACCTGCACAGTTTTGGGTTCAAATCCCAGCCTGGTTGCTGTCAGAGTGAAGTTCACACGTTCTCCCCAAGTCCATGTGATTTTTGTCTGACCTTCCTCTCGGCGATGTTCAGGTTAGGCTAAGATAGAGAATGTAACCTGTGAATGACTGGCGTCCCGTCCAGGTCTGCATTGTGACCCTGCAGATGATTTAAGTGAGTCATGAAGATGAATGGGTGACTAGAAATTGAGAAAATGACCCACCATTCATTGTGCCCTCCTTCAGTCTTGCCCATTAGAAACCGCTTCCCTTCATATGGGCTGCGCCACATGAGTGCTGCTACAAGGCACAAACAAGTTGGCATCCCACCAAAAGTGTGAAGTGGCAGCGAGTAACATTCCCAGGGAAGCGCCTCTCCTTTTCTTTGACAAGCGGCGTATCCCCGTTTCACACAAACACTTTGCTAATTTTACACCGCGTCCGCGTTTAATTAGCAGCCTCTAAGAAGCATATGCTGGCAGATTGGTGAGGCGTATTTTCTTTTCACTTTGGACGGCGGTGGATTTTCTAGTGGGTATCCTCTTGCTTCTGAGTGATTATCTTTTCAAGCCACTTATTTGCTTATGGGACTGATAGCAGCGCCTGGTGGTGAGAGTGGTAAAGTGATAACAGACATTCACGGATAACCCTGAGCTGTTGAACTGGCATCTATTTATAGCTTCAGTTTTTTTTTTCTTTGATGACATACTCATTTGCATTTTTAGCTATTAATAGAGGTTATACTTCAGCAAATTATCAAAGAACACCACAAGGTGGGAATGAAGGGCATGATATGGCACTTGGTAAAGGACGCCTTAAAGGTTAATTTATTCATAGAACCCTGTTTGTTCAATGTCGAGTTGCAACTGTTTTTATTTTTTTTTATTATTGCCCTTGTGGGGAGTGGCACAGTGGTTGGCATGGTTGCCTTACACTCTACAGACCCAGGTTCTTTTCCCAGACAACTTACTTTCTATTATGTTGAGTCTTCTTGAGTTCAGTCCCCCCCACCCCTCCCCATATCTTATTAATTTATTATACCAGATAGGTTACTTGGCAACTGTAAAATGGACAAATGTGTGCCCCGAGGTTGATTGGCATTTTGGCCAGGGTTGGTTGCTACATTTGTGCTGGATGCTGAGATGGACCAACTTGGAAGAAGTGTAATTGAAACATGGATGTATTGTAATGGATGGATTATATTCTCTTGCTCTCTCTCTTGGGGAGCATGGTGGCTCAGTTGTTTACACAGCTGTCTGGTGGCTCTGAGGCTAGGGATCTGCGCTGGCAATCTGAAGGTTGCTGGTTCGAATCCCGTAAACTCCAGAAGTGACTCTACTCCGTTGGGCCCTTGAGCAAGGCCTTTAACCTGCATTTGCTTCTTCCTGGGCATGATGTTAACCTGCATCCAGCTCACCAAGCAGGTCCTCCAACTTACAGGGAAAACTTGTGGGTTGGTGGCAGGATTGGCACTCCAAAAAACCTCACACTGTTCCAGTGTGGTGCTGAGGTCACCTGCTGCACTCCGGTCCTAATCCTGTTGGTTCATTGCATGGTGGGTGTGGCAACGCACTATCAGAGCATGCTCCCAACCTCTCTCTCATACATCTCTAAGAACCTAGACCAACCACTGCCTATGTGGAGAAGTCTATGGTTTCCTCATTTAGATCAGTGCTTCCCAACCGTTGTGGTGTCGCAATCCACTTTTCAAATGCCAGTGCATTCGCGAGCCACTGGGAGGTGAATTTAGTGCAATTGTCTGAGCAGAGGGGGAGTGGGATGATCCCTCTCAGTGAATTGGGCACAGTCGTCAAAGGGGTTGGAGGGAGATAGTGGGGTTTGCCCTGTGCGATCACCAGAGCATTAGATGAATTAAGCACAAGTTAAACACAATCATAAGAGCCGGGGTTGAGGAGGTCATCTTGTGAATCGAGTGCGACTATTGGAGCAGTGAGGGGAGGGGCGGGGTTAGGGTCTACCATGGACCACTTGCAATGCTGCCACGGCACACAGGTTGGGACACACTGCCTGAGATATTTGTGGTTTTGGTGGTTATGAGTAAGTGTGCCACGTAATGAGCTTGAGTCCTATGCAAGATGCTATAGGAGTATAGTGTCTTGGCCACAAAGCTGGTGGATTCAAGCAGGGCATGGATGGAAGGATGGATCTCGGGGAAACCCCAAAAGACCCTGTTTATAGAACCTCTTTGTATTGACACGGGCTTGTGCCATGAGCTATCTCAGTTCACAGATTTGTAATGTGGTAACTACCGGTTGCCAGCCATGAATCCACTACATCTGGATTACAATGGCCTTCATAAGCTTCCTCTTATCAACCTGAGCTAATAGGTGACTCCTGACCTTGGCCAAACAGGTACTGCTTCTAAACACTGCAAGTGGGCTGTTTCCTGGTGACCTCAGCTGAGCTGTCAACTCAGCCCCCACTACTGTGTGCGGAATCACACCACACTTTAAAACATTTGGTGTAGTCGGCAGGATTTGTTCTGTGGACAGATGTTGTGTAGTGGCAGTGATGTACAAAAGATGGTGGCTCAGTAAGGGAGAGTTGCAGCGCTTAAGGCAGTGCCTGTATGCATAGGCATAGGAGAACTCCTATTGTTCATGGCACCCACAGAAAAGGGAGGGTCTTTGTAATCCAGATGTTGCGACTTCGTTTCTGGTCATTGGCGGCTACTACAGTGAAAATGTTCAGACAGATCGTGTTGTGAGCCCATGACAAAACACTCTTCAGTCCATTTTCTGTTTGCCTTCTGCTTTTGCATCTAGTAAATGCAGCCCCTTACTTTGTATTGTAAAAGAGAACAGACAAAGGGCAACAGTAAAGGGTTGGGGTCTTATCGGAACACCTCGTTTAATAGTAACATGAAATGAAAAGCAAGCAAAAGTAAAGAGTGCTAAGCTCCTTAGCAAGACAAAGTCTTCAAAATAAATGGCTTCTGTGGGCAAGTGTGGCTATTACAGACATTGGTTCAGAATGAACGCCTACATCTATTGACTGGGAGAGGAGGGTCTTCTGAAGCACATTGGAAGTGAAGACACTTGTCTGGAGTGGGATAATCCTCCTTTCAGGAGTGGAAGAAGGAAGAGAAGTTAATGAGTGTGTCTCATCTAAACCCGTCCTCTGTCTTAGCTCTGGTGCAGAGCCTCCAGCACATTCCGATAATGCATGTAACTTGACAAGGTTTTTGTAATTTAGAAAAGTGTAAGCAAACCATTCATGCAGGCTAAGTGAGTATCACTGGGGGACATGATTGCTTCCCCTGATGGTCTGTCACCGTATCCAGGGCTGAAAGATACAAATAGGATAAGCAATATAGTCCCCTGCACCCTGAACTGAATTATTCAGATTTGGAAATGGATGGACTGATGGCTGAATATATTGTAACTGGAACTGTGCAAGGTGTGCCATGGTGGCACAGCTCCAGGAGACTGGGTATAAATCCTTGGCTGATCAAAGTTGTGGTGGTCTTTACATCTTTATTGATGACAATCATCCTTAATAAACTGACCCAGTACCAGGGAGTGCTGTTGGCATGTCCATCCAAAGTGGCCACTGCCCTGACCCTGCTATCACCCATAATATGCTCCAGATCTTCTCAGTCCAGAACTGGATTAAAAACAAAGCATACTTATATCTGTATAGCTTTTTAAAGCGTAACCAAAGATGTGATTCTTGATTCTATTTACTCAGTTTTGAACTTAGAACTCTGAAACTGTGAGGCAGCAGCCACTGAGATGTCCCGATTTGCTATAATGTTCCTCCAAAAGGAAGAATTCAGGATTTCTTTTTAAATTGTTGTCTTGGAAAAGAAATCCCCAAGAACATCTTGTGAATATTCCAGCCATGAAGATGGTCTCATTTTGTTAGTGTATGAAAAGTGAATGCCGTATGTGCCATGCTGCCTGCTGTGCCAGTGTGTATTCTCCTACTGATTGCAGTGTCACCCAGCGGGCTCTGTTCATTTGACAGCTTGGCTGTCCATGTGCAGAATCTGCGATCAGTGTGTTTGCTGCAATCTCTGTTGGCTTTGGTGTTTTGTGTCTGATTTGTCGTAACTGGTTGATTGTGAGTGTTGTGTTGCGCACGGTTTATACTTTCATCAAATATTTTAATGATTCTTCTTCTTTTGTCTGCTCCTGTTAGGGGTTGCCACAGCGGATCAACTTCTTCCATATCTTTCTGTCCTCTGCATCTTGCTCTGTCACACCCATCACCTGCATGTCCTCTCTCACCACATCCATAAACCTTCTCTTAGGCCTTCCTCTTTTCCTCTTCCCTGCAGCTCTATCCTTAGCATCCTTCTCCCAATATACCCAGCATCTCTCCTCTGCACATGACCCTACCAACACAATCTCGCCTCTCTGGCTTTGTCTCCCAATTGTCTAACCTGAACGGACCCTCTAATGTACTCTTTCCTAATCCTGTCTATCCTCATCCACACTCAATGCAAATCTTAGCATCTTTAACTCTGCCACCTCCAGCTCTGTCTTCTGTGTTTTTGTCGGTTCCACCGTATATGCAGGCAACACTTTAATATGATTATGTTCATTTATGTATTTATTTTTGTTGTTTGTGACATTTCAATAAAATTGTATGGCTGGGAGAACAAACAAAAGCACAGGCAGCAGGGCCTACTGGGCACATGTCAGGATCTTGTCAGGTGTTTGTTTCTGCCTCCTCCCTACTTGTACCCTTTTGTCCTTTTTTATTTTTGTGTTCTTTGAATTACTTCTGAACACTTTGAGATCACTTCAGTTTTCTTTAATCTTTGGATTTACTGGTGTGAGAAAACCCCCACATATGATGTACTGTTTGGCCCGTCTTGCTGCCTAGTTGTGCTATGCAGGGTGTCCAAATATTTTTGGCCTTCTAGACCCAAAGCAAGAAATAATTTTTAGGTAATTTTTGGATCATATTTTGTGCAGAAAGCTACACCCTTATGATAAAGAGTGGAGCAAATAGATGCCTGTGGCAAAAGTGATCAGAAAGACTTGAAGTTGTGCACGCCGCCAGATCAGCTGACCCAAGGAGTTCACCCCCATAGAATTTGAGGGGTTTCACAAAACTTTGAAAAAATGGGGGCCAGTAGTATAGGCTGAGATAAGATCCAACTACCCCGTGAAAGTGGGTCATGAAAATGGATGGACAGATTACTAAATTACCATTGAGCTGAAAAGGGAAGTGTTTTGTATTGTTGTAGGACACTCTGATGTTGCAGCGTGTAGGCCTGCAGTCACCAGAGAGGACACAAAAGGCCACCTCAGTCTGCCTCAGCTCTTCTCTGTGGCTTTGCCTCTGGCCTCGTTTTCTTTCAGTGTAGTACCTTATAAAGTTGTGCATCCGCATCAACTGAGCCCAGGACTTCACCCCCAGGAGGATACGAGAGGGTTTCACATAACTTTGGAAATATGGGGACCAATAATATAGGCCTGTGAGGTGTTGCTGGTCACAAATATGATAATATGTTTAATATCTGAATTTTTACCAGTAGTCCTAGCTCTCAAAAAGCTGAAGGTTAAAAAGGACAAATTGCAGACCTAACCACGTGAGGATTTCGTTTTATGCTTTTTCAAGGTCGGTGATTATGAATATGTTGTGATTTTTGATCCTTTTACTAGGCATGCAGCCCTCTACAGACCTCTATTAGAGGGTGAAAAATGACAAATTTCTATTACAATCGAGAATATTTCGACTTTAAACATTTAAACTGTAGCACACGTTTTAACACTTCAAATATCTGACACAACTCTTCTCATTTATTTTGTACGTCTATCTCGTGAAGTAAATCCTTACATTTCTTGGGAACGTTCTGAATTAGGCCAGCTTTTCTTTTTCCTTGTCCTTTTATGGTGTAATTGTTAATTATTACTAATTTAGGGTGGCATAGTGCTGCAGTGGCAATGATGCTGCCTCGTTTTAAGGAGAATGGTGCTCCCTCTGTGGAGTGTGCATGCTCTCCCCCTGTTCATTTGGGTGTTCCCCGTGTACTCCAGTTTCCTCCCACAGCCAAAAGAGATGCGGGTTAAGTGAGTTGGTGTTGCTAAATTAGCTGTTGTTAATGTGTGTGTCAGTGTGTGTTCAGTCTGGGATGGACTGACACCCCTGCCTTGTGCCTAATGATGGCTGAGATGAACTCCAGCTACCCTGCGATCCTACCCTGGATAAGTGAGTCATGAAAATGGATGCCGCTGAGCTCAAAGGTGAAGTGCTTTGTATTGTAGTAGGACACTCAGATGTTGCAGCATATAAGGCTGCAGTCACCAGAGAGGACACAAAAGGCCACAGTCTGCCTCAGCTCTTCTCTGTGGGTTTGCCTCTGGCCTCATTTTCTTTCAGAGTAGAATCTTATAAATCCTTTAAAGCTTATTGGTTAGTTTAGCTTTTTGGATATTACCAGCTGTTACACATTTAATGCATAATGCAATCATTTGGATTTGTTTTTAGGCTCAGGTGCATTTAGAACTTAAACTTTAATACTTAGTCAGTCAGTCATTATCCAACCTGCTATATCCCATCACAGAGTCATGGGGGTCTGCTGGATCCAATCCCAGCCAAATCAGGGCACAAGGCAGGAACAAATCCCCAGGCAGGGTGCCAGCCCACCGCAGGGCACACACACACACCAAGGACAATTTAGGATCGCCTAACCTAACCTAACCTTCATGTCCTTGGACTGTGGGAGGAAACCCAAACAGACATGGGGAGAACATGCAAACTCCACGCAGGGAGGACCCGGGAAGTGAACCCAGGTCTCCTTACTGCGAGGCAGCAGCGCTACCCACTGCACCACCGTGCCGCCCCTTTAATACTTGATGTCCGCTAAAACATTTTTGGTTGTGACCTTCTCTTTCTGTTTATTTGGTCTTCATTGGGTTTTCGGTTAGGCAGGAAATGTTATGATTAGGAGTGTGAGGGTGTGAGGTGTCCAAAATAAGCTTCCAAAGTCAAGATACTGACCTGCCCAAAAATGGCCTCACCAAAGGAAGACTGACCCCAATACTCTATGTGCCAGCTTCTGCCTACAGGAGTTTTGGCTTTAAAAGTTTAAAAACTCTAGAAATGTAATAACATATACTGTATCAAGAATGTCTTTCAAGAGGGAGAGAAACCGGTAACTCTGTCTTGTAGAGACAAACTCCACCACAAAAAAAAAAAATATAAAAAGAAAACTGTTAACAGGACTGGAAAACACATCAAAAAAGGCTCAAAAAGACCAAAAACGCATTGCCTGAAAGGCGATACCAAGCAAACGATTCGAGATACATGACAGCAAAATGCAGGAATCCAATAAACAGAGCAAAAATAATCACAAGGCCAGTAAATCCAAATGAACAACAGCACTTGACACACAACTCCACAGTGAACTCAGTGCCAAGATCCTCTTCGATTGCTCAATATATAGACAGAGGGTGGTCTCCGCAGTTATGACATCACGGTGGCCCCGCCTCTTGGGTACCACCCACTGAACACAAGGAACGGATGTAAATTTAAAGAGACCATACATGGTTACTATATTTTAGACAAACATTGCAAAAGAGACAAAAAAATGAATAAATAACAAATATGACAAAAAAACAGAAAATAAAGATAAACCAGAGAATAAGCGCTGGATGTAGTATAACTGGTAAAATAAGATGTATTATAAATTTGGACCTGGGAGTACTTCTGGTGCCATAGAATTGAACTTCCGGGTCATGCAGGAAGCCACACCAAACAGGGAGGTCGTCATCTGGCAGCGCCCTCTTGTGGCACCCATTGACAGGGCTGTCCTTCTGGACAACAAATCCCATGTAACCCTGCCGAGGAGCACTCCCCCCCTTTCATACCTGGAAAGAAGCTGCTCCCAGTCCATTAATCTTTCACCCCAACCCGGGTATTAATCGAGAGCCATCCTGGCCCGGGTTATGCCTCCATGTATAGTGCTCCTTCATTACAGCCTTCCTCTTCCCAGTTGGGTGCCAGTCCACCTGTTAGGGTCCTTAAAACTCGCTGAAAGTCGCACAGTGAACTGCCATCCATGTTCTTCATACTTCAGTCACGGACAGTGTGGGTTTTCTGCAATTCCTTTTTGATGCTCTCGACTCAGAAGTTAAGTAAATGGACAGACAGGTGACCCCCTCTGATTGTGGACAATACCTCCTAGCACTTGACAGATACACTACTAATTATTTTCTTCATTTCTTTAGTGCGTGCACCAGCAGTTTAAGTAACAGGGAGGTGAATTAGAAATCTTGCTCAGCAGTCCATCATTGTATTATTAGGCCAGACTTTCAGCCTTTATAGTAATTCTTTACATTTATATAGTGCTTTTCTCACTACTCACAGCGCTCCTCACGCAGAGAGAACCCTGAATAGTGTCTGAAGCAGAATGAAGGGCATCTAAAATCAAGATCTGAATATTAGGACCAAGGGACCCAGATATTGGGAGAAGCTTCCTGAGAAGGTGGCACCTTAGAAGTAAACGATATCAATAAATAAAGCCACTGAATTTCTTCCTCACGGGGTGCACCCTCAAGCAAACTGACGTTTAGCACCACACCGCACAGTACAAAACAAAACATCGATCACTCGTACGGGACTTGAAAGAAATCAGTCACTCGGCAGGCACCTTGGAACGAGCCCACGCGTCCCCCTTCCTCCTCTCTTGCTGTGCCATCAAAACAAAAGCATTGATTCTCATTGACAACGAAGGTGGGAAGCACTTTCTGACTTGGTGTTGTGGGGGCTGAGTATTGACAGAGCTGAGCAAATCAAGCGTTTAATGTGTGCAGGGATAACACCGGCCTGACTCTGGGCACAGCAACTCAGTTTTACTGCTTTAGAGATGGCAGTGAAATGTTGGCACTTCAGCTACTACTGCGGCGCCTCGCCAATTCTTGTTGTTGATTTTTCTGAGCATCGCTGTGTATCTGTGGCCTGGTAGTTAGGAATTTGGACTGTAAAAGACAAGGAGACGTGTTCAGGCTTCTTCCTTGGCTGTATGGACTTCAGGCAGGCAGTCGCTTCATCTGACAGTCTGCCAACTACAGAAAAATAAGCGAGAAATGTGCAGGTTCATCCATTTACGGACCATCTGAACCCATTTGTAGTGTCCTGGGGATCTTAAAGGATAAGTTTGCTGTTCTTCAAGAAGAAGTTATTTGTTCATAAATGTGGTATATTTGCATTTACCATGTGAAATTGTGTTCTACAGTTAAACGTTTTCTATAAATTACAAAAAAAAAAAGAATACATAGTCCATTTTGCCATTTTACAATGGACCCTATGGGGCATGAGGCTCCAACGGAAAATAAAAGCATAAAAACTTGCAGAATATGTCCTCTGTGAGCTTCAGTTACAGAAAACACGCCTTCCACGTTTCTGACGCATGTCTGTGACAACAAGAGGGATCTGGAAATATGAGCTCTCACATAAACACAGAAGTACATCAAAACCAAACCAACCACGTGGCGCAAAGAGTTTACTGTGATTTGGTCTTTTGACAGGAAGCCACCCTCGAAAGGTTAATGCAGAAGAAGAGAAATGCTGAGTGGGTGCGCAGAGCTGGTTTTCTTTAAAAATGGCCGAATCTCACAATATTGGTGTTTTTATATTCAAAAATAACATCTATAAACTATTCTAAAATGTGTGTGTAATCACAAGATGTGGATCAGTACTCAACAACTGTCTTGGCTTGAAAAAAGGACGTATGCAGTACATTTTCAGGCTTTATGCAATGTCAGGACTGGCTATGTATTTTTTAACATTTATAGAAAATGTTTTAACTTTAGAACACAGTTTCACTTGTCATGCCATTTTCTAATCTGCTTAGTCCTGAACAATGTTGCAGGGGTCTGCTGGAGCCTATTCCAGCTAGCATAGTGTTCGAAACAAGAACAAACCCTGGACAGGATGCCAGTCCATTGCTGGGCGAACACACACACACACACACACACACCAGGGCCAATTTAGGATCGCTAATCCACCTAACCTGCATGTCTTTGGACTGTGGGAGGAGACCGGAGCCCCACAAAGACACGGGAAGAACATGCAAACTCCACACAGGGAGGACCCGGGACACAAACTCCTTACTGTGAGACAACCCAAACATAGACCTGTACTAATGGGATTCCGAAAAATCCTTGACAATATCCGCCATTTTTTTATCTTTATTTTTTTGCCCTTGGTTCCTAGATAAATGGTTTTCTGCTGTTTTTCAAACTTGCCTATCTCTCTGCTGAAGTCGGTAGCTGAACAAAAAAAAATATTTTCTAGGAAATCAAAATGAAATTAAATGTGTGCTGTGCTTGGCCAGTTTGTTGCAATTCTGTGGAAAACTGTTATGCAGTTAAGGAAGTGTTTCTCAGTGCTACACCATGAGAGCGACCCAGGTGTACCGTGGAAATAATAATGTAGCTCACCTGAGTCTGAATCTGAGAGGGTTACGTGCCTCGGGTGGTCGAGACCCATCTGAGGAGCACAGGATTGCCTGGAAAAGCTGGCATAAGAGCAGCTCCACAATCGCAGCGTTGCAGTCACAGCACTTGGAGCACTTTGGACATGTCCCCAGGCTGCTAGAGTCTATCTGCTTGGGTGTGTGGTGACCAGCGAGCCTCACATAGCTAGTGGGTAGTGGGCATGAGTTGCCCCAAGGCAGAGAGGGGCAGGCAAAGGGACTATAAGCAGCTGGGAGATGCCATCAAAGTGCCCATTAAGTGCCGTGTCTCTGGTAGTCCCACCAATTCGGACAGTTGAACACGTGCATGAGATATAATGTGCTTGTGGTTAGGAGAACAGAGGTGTGTCTTGGGATGATTTTCGTTACAAAATGTGTGCCACCACTTTAAAAAGGTTGGGAAGCTCTGAGTTATGGTATGAAACATTTTTAGAAGCCAATGTTGTTACGTTTCCATTCAAATACAGCATGGGTGTGGGGCTGTCTGGTTGCTCTGCACACATTTATTCATAGGCTTATGGTCATCTACAATGAGAAGAGGTGGGCAAGGAGGACAAGAAGAAGAAGCCCCTCCTGCCACCAGTCATTGCACTGCTCAATTCATCTAACGTACAGCAATCTTTGGTTATGACATTTGATGGTTGCATTTCGCCAGTTCGGTTTTTCTCTGATGATTTAAGCATAAATGTTTACTGAGGCATAGCTTGGTTCACTTTGAGCGGTACTTAGTTATTTTCTTTTTCTTATTATGATGCAATTCTTCATGGTCTGCTCACTAACCTTTGCAGATTTCAAGAATTACGGTGCCCACCTTTCAACTCGCCTGTTGCTTGTAACGTCACGCGACACAACGAGACGAAGGAGCTTCTCGTCATTTTATTTAGCTTAAACGTGCACAAGTATTTTTGTTCTGTTTTTGAAAAATGTAATGTATATTTTTGTGACTGGCTGTGTAGAGGTCTGATGAGGGGGGCTTTTCAGAAGCCCCCTGCTGGATCATCTGCTATGCCACTTGGTCTTAGGTAAATGTATTTTGATATTATTTTCTTGTCTTTTTGGTTTAGTTCTGTTTCTCTCTGTTCTTTTTTTTGTAAGTATTGGAATATTTATTCCTCATATTTACCACAAGTATTAGTTGCTTGATGTTTTGTTTGCAGTCCATGGTGAATTACCCTGATGTGTGTGTGTGTGGGGGGGTTTGTGTGTTCACCCTGTAATGGACTGCCACCCTATCCAGGGATTGTTCCTGCCTTGTGCCCAATTCTTGCCGGGATTGGCTTCATCACCCCCATGACCCTGCCTTGGATAAGCAGGTTAAGGAAATGAGTGGATGTTTTATTTGATTATGATCAACTAGCTGTGCCACCTGCCTAAGATGAGTTGAAATCGAAAGTAGACCTCAGCATATTCAGCATTAACGTTTGCAGCCCACCGTCTATTTGAGGGTGCACTCACACTAGCAATTTGTTCTGTGTCTGAGTACATTTGCCCACATGTAACCCCCCCAACAGTCTAGTTCATTTGACTAGTGTGATCTCTCTGTGCCTTGCCAACTGTACCATGACCTGGCCTGCTTGGAAGAGGTGTGCCCAGACGCAGTTCAGAAGGATTCAGGAACAGTGTGATCGCTAACCCGAGCACGGAAAACAAAAGTGATGTCAATGATGCGACAAGTCAGATGGTGCAATTCTCATTCCATTTGATGCCATTTGAGTTAAAAAAAAAACAGGCTTTTATTCTCACATACAGATGAATGTGAATTCTAGTTGGCAAGAAAAGCTGCAAATTTCCCCCTTAACATAATTTGTCTCCGTAATAATCTTCTCAGACGTGCGGCACAATTAATAGCAAAAAGAAAATCGTTTTGACATGCGTGCTGTCACTCCATGTTTGGATCTTGTTTTGGTGGCTTTATACAAAGTCACATGATCATGATGAAAGCGTGAAAGCGGGCCCAGGCCCAGAATGTTAAAGCACAGTGTGAGTGCAGGCCAGCGGGAGGGGGCTATGGAGGGGGGACAATTGCACTTGGCCACGGCAAGGAACAAACATGCCTAGTGTGAGAATGTCATTTGTAATGTATGTTGTATAAAAAATACACTGCATTTTTCATTCCAACAGATGGCGCTTCACAAACATTAGCACTGCTTGTATGAAATGCTATGTAACAGAGACGGACCCACAGATACCCAGATGCACACACAGGCACATGTCCTTTTATTAGGGTGGGTTATTCTGTTTCTGTACTAATATGAATTTACAATCTTGTATATAAATGTCTACGCGTGGAAGTCTGTGTGTCTGTCTGTCCGGCTCAGAAGTGAGAGGTGGATTCGGGGTAAGGGTTCCACCTCCGAGGAAACAGAAACTCGCTTAGCTGCTACACAAGCGGGGCCAGCACATCAGTAAAACAAAACCTCAGAAGAAAGAGAAACTCGCTTAGCTGCTAATAACACAAGCGAGGCCAGCACGTCGACAAACCAGTATACCTTTTACGTTTCCTCCCACCACTAATACACAAGCGATGCGAGCACATCGGCAAAACGAAACCTCCAAGGAGAGACATGCCCAGAGTAGTTCCTTTCAATTACCTGACATCTCTACATTTCAATTTTTTTTCTGACAATTTGAATAGTTTCTAGTCACAGCTAGTAATAATTAAAGATCCACTTCTTATCTAGAAGTTCATTGGTCTGATTATAGTGACAGTATGTCTCTTTGTGGTCTGGCATTCAACAGCTTTAATTGTGAGCTCTCAAAGAGCCGATCCTCACGGGGTCCATCACAGGTTCTGTGTTTGCGACTGTTGCCCATCTGCCCATATCTGAACCCATAAGACGTTTTTGCCCGAGTGTTCAATTAAATTAGGATGCTCACTAAAATGGCCAGTGCTCTTCTGCAACATTCATGCTCTTCTGCGGATATATTGCTTGGACGTTGGCAGCACAGAAAAGTTTTTGGGTGAACCGGACAGTCTCGATTAAAATGTTTAAAATTAGAGAACCTTTTCCACAAAGCGAATCTGCTCCGCAGTGAGGAAAGCACTGGATGACCCCTAGTGAGGACTAGAGGGGAGGTGCATTGAGGACCCAAAACCTGCATTTCTACACACCGAAACAGACTTTCGGGAGAAGGCTGGAGGAGATCTTTCAAGTAAACAGCAAAACAAAGCATATACGTCATTTTCTCTCTTGCAGACGGTTTCTCGTAATTTTACACTCGCTGGTACTGGAGTGAGTGATCATCAGCACTCTGAAATTATTCTTCTGGCAATGGAGGCCACGATTGGCCTTTTAAGTAATGGCAAAAAATTTGCTAGGGAGTTCATTTAGTCATTTAGATTTTATATGGATTGATGCAAGAGGTTGCCAGTAATTAGGAAAGAGAAGGAAATGCAGCGCACCCTGGACTTTTTGGCGAAATGCCTGGAACTAATGGAAAAATAGGTCAAGCAAATGGAGTGAAGTCTGCGTCTTGCGTCTCAGACGGTGGAGCGGCTTGTATAGATTATCGGATACAACAAGAAGGAAATCCCCACCAAGGCCACATACTTTATGCTACCTCTGCAAAATTTTATATGCATGCTTGCCACCTGAAATATCACTCCTCAGCTCTTTGACTACATTTCTCGCTGACTGGCCTGAATTGCAAGTGGAGAAGGAACAGCTCGGGTATAATTATCCCGCAAAGAGAAGCAAAACTCTGCCGGCATATGTAACGACAGTCATTAAACTTTTTGTTTTTCTTTAATGGATAGAAAATGACTCTGCACAAATGTAATGCTGCTGATCGTGTCAAATTGGTTTTCAAAAAGTAAAGCGTGGAATACAATTTGCCTCTTAATTGCGGTGTCAGTCCTGAGATACGTGGCCAGTACAGCGCCCCTGAGGTATCAACGTGACTGTGATGGTCCGGGTCGGCTCCACGCTACCCTGCTCCATCTGGGATCCTCTTGAACCCGAACCAAGATGAGCCGGGCAAATGAGGACAGACACACATGCAGCAAGGGGTAGGTGTAAAAAGTGTCAGTGCTTTTATTAGAAGTAATCCGAAACAAAATGAAAATAGGGCAGTGATCCAAAGTCAATAAATAACTGTGAAGGTTAAAAAACAAATCAATAAATAATCCATTAAAATGAGATTTAAAAATCCCAAGGCAGGAAACAGTTCTAAAATCTCCATCCCAGGTGCATCTTTTCTAAAACTGATGTCTCTTCTGCTTCCCCCCACACAGCACAGCCAACCTGTTTCTAAAGTCTTGGGTCCCTGCTGTCCCACAGGCAGGGCCGTCTTACCAGCATCAAAGCCCCCCAGGAAAAGTAATTTATTGGACCCCCTGTTTTGAAAGCAAAACAGAAACATACATAAGCATCAGAAACATTGTGGGCCTCCATGATCCTGGGGACCCCGGTCAGTGGCCACTGTGCCCATATGTTAAGATGGCCCTGCCCTTGGGCTCTCAGCAAGTGGCTACGCCGAGCTTTACTCTTCCTGCTGCCACTCCTCAGCCTCACATGAGAGCGAGCATCAAACCACTGCATCTACCCTACAATATACTCGTATGAGTGGCCCTCTTTAGCCCCCTGAGCATCGGCCTTACGCTCCTCCGAGGGCCTCTCCACCCAGCTGCCTGCCTCCTCTCCTCCTCACCCTGGCAACTCACGATCCTGTGCCTTCATCTCTGTCATCCATCCATTTTTACCTCCGTGTCTCTCTTTCTGTTCTTCTGATCTCCTTCTGTTTCGTCTGCCAATCTTTCTTTCCCTCTCTGTTTTTCGTCTTAAGCGTGTAGGCTCCTCTTACATTGACCTAATTGGGTGCAGATGTGACCCCCCCACCCACTCCAAGGTGTGAACGCAGCCCCTGACTGATCCACCTGCATTTGCATGTGAGGGCGCGATCAGCCAACCACCGCAATCAACCCCGGAGGTGCCATTAGGCACACACCTGCACGTCATCCGAGCGTTCATTATCTATTTAAAACTGCCCAATGCCACAGACCACTTATCACAATGACACTGAGGGGGTTTAAACAGAAAATACTCATTCAGAAACTCAATCAAGGGGATAGCAGACCACCTATGGTAAGCCAAAATGGTGAAATGGTAAGCCCAATGCACAGCAGACCCTCAATCATTACAAGGAGTGGTTTGTCTACCTAACTCTCACAGTTTTCCACTTTGACTTTCTTTCTTTCTTTCTTTCTTTCTTTCTTTCTTTCTTTCTTTCTTTCTTTCTTTCTTTCTTTCTTTCTTTCTTTCTTTCTTTCTTTCTTTCTTTCTTTCTTTCTTTCTTTCTTTCTTTCTTTCTTTCTTTCTTTCTTTCTTTCTTTCTTTCTTTCTTTCTTTCTTTAATATGCTCTCCTGGTCAATCAACCTCCATTCCAGATATCCGATGATCTTTGCTGCCTAATCTCAATCTCTCTAAACCACTTCAGCCCCCCTGAGTGTAATGCATGCTGGTGGCCAATTTTCCAACCAGTAGTTGAGAGCCAGAATGGCCTAATGCCAGTAGACTGTAAATAACAAGGGTGCCAGTTAAGTACCCACTGTGGATTTACTATGTTTAGTGCTCCAACAATAGAGATATTTCATTCAATTTATTTTTGTAGTACAGTAATCCCTCCTCCATCGCGGGGGTTGCGTTCCAGAGCCACCCGCGAAATAAGAAAATCCGTGAAGTAGAAACCATATGTTTATATGGTTATTTTTATATTGTCATGCTTGGGTCACAGATTTGCGCAGAAACACAGGAGGTTGTAGAGAGACAGGAACGTTATTCAAACACTGCAAACAAACATTTGTCTCTTTTTCAAAAGTTTAAACTGTGTTCCATGACAAGACAGAGATGACAGTTCCGTCTCACAATTAAAAGAATGCAAACATATCTTCCTCTTCAAAGGAGTGCGTGTCAGGAGCACAGAATGTCACATAGATAGAGAAAACAATCTCTAGCAAACAAATCAATAGGGCTGTTTTGCTTTTAAGTATGCGAAGCACCGCGGCACAAAGCTGTTGAAGGCAGCAGCTCACACCCCCTCCGTCAGGAGCAGAGAGAGAGTGAGAGTGAGAGAGAGAGAGAGAGACAGAGTTTGTTTTTCAGTCAAAAATCAATACGTGCCCTTCGAGCTTTTAAGTATGCGAAGCACTGTGCAGCATGTCGTTTCAGGAAGCAGCTGCACAAAAGATAGCAACGTGAAGATAATCTTTCAGCATTTTTAGACGAGCGTCCGTATCGTCTAGGTGTGCGAACAGCCCCCCTGCTCAATCCCCATACGTCAGGATCAGAGAAAGTCTGCGCAAGAGAGAGAGAGAGAAAAGTAAGCAATCTAGCTTCTCAGCCATCTGCCAATAGCGTCCCTTGTATGAAATCAACTGGGCAAACCAACTGAGGAAGCATGTACCAGAAATTAAAAGACCCATTGTCCGCAGAAATCCGCGAACCAGCAAAAAATCCGCAATATATATTTAAATATGCTTACATATAAAATCCGCGATGGAGTGAAGCCGCGAAAGGCGAAGCGCGATATAGCGAGGGATCACTGTATTACACTTTTCATATGTTTTGAGATATGATTAACGTATATACTCTCGGATAAGTTCTCCCATGGATAAGTCGGGACTTGATTTTACCGTATAATTTCTGGTGTTTTATAATGTCGGTCGTATCAGTCGAACGCAGAAAACTCGCACTATTGGTCCAAGCGATTATGATATGCTAACGCCCACCTGAGAGAGTAACCACAGGGCCTTTATTTCTAATTTATTTCTGTGCGGCAATGCGCTGTATCAGCGTGTGCTCCTAACCTCCCTCTCTCCTCTCTCTACGTGACCACACGGTAATACCCTAACCATTCCAAAGCGACGTTTGCACTGTTTTGTGTTTTTTGCATCCCTTATCCACGATGGAGCGTTCAATCAGAAGAAAATATGAAGCTGGTTTTAAATTAAATGTCGTTGAAGTAGTGAAAAAAATTGGTAACTGTGCTGCTGTAACAAAATTCAATGTGTCTGAGAAACTGATGGGAGATTGGAGGAGGCAAGAAAATGTAAAAAAAAAAATTTAAGTGTCGCATTCTTGAACGGGTGTACAAGTCCGGGTCTGATTTTATGATCGATTTTTTGGGTTTCAAGACCCGACTTATACGTGAGCATATATGGTATATTTAAAATACAAAATGAAATTCAGTGGGATACAAAAGCATGAGAAAATATGTGCCTAAAAATATATAATTTGTATGTACCGTCTTGTGAAAATGGAAGTCTATCTCAAGAAATGTTTAACATTTGCGGACATATTAAGGTTTGATCTTCATTTAAACTGCATCTGTAGTTAAAGGTGATAGAATCGAGGGAAAAAAAAATTTGGTCATGAGCGTCAGTAGGCTTTGCGCCCTAGGAACCAAGTTACCCAAACTATTCTATAACATTTCAGTCATTATTTACCGCTCTGATGCTGATCTTTCTGATGATAAAATAGGTCATTACGACAGCAACTGATGAGAAGAATTCATAATTAATTGCAGAATGACGGTATTTGAGGGTTCCTCTAGAGTGCCTCTTTCTCTTGCCTGATTTGGCTCAAAAACTAGTCAGCACATTGTCATCTCATAACAAGCTTAAGTTTCGAGTTTGGTATTTTTCTATTTAGCCATAGGATACTGTGACACACAGACACAGACACACACCAGACAGACACCCATCACTGAGATATCGATGTTTTTGGTATCAGGGGACCCTAACATGTCGAGATCTGTCAAAAACGGGAGATCAAAATTTTTGACGAATCTAAAGTTTTCGCTCCTCCACTACAGACGATAGGTTATGGTGAGGGAGGGTGCAAAGCAAAAATAATACCACTTCATAAACAAAAAAATGTACAGATATGGCATTTCCACCGTTGGAAAAACGAAGTCCAACCTTGGCTCCAGTAGCTGCTACTGCTCCTCAAGTCCTCGAGTTTCCTACAACTGTCCAGGTGTCTCTGCCATTGACCAGCAGAAAGTTTTCCCACTCCTCCATGCAGAATTCATTCAGTTGTGAGATGTTTGATGGTGTCTTGCATGCACAGCCCACTTCAAATCCCCCCGCCACAAGCCCTCGATGGGATTGCTTTGACTTGGTTTATTCCCAAACCCTCCATTTCTTTCTTTTTAGCCATTCCTCACTGGATTTACTGCGACCCTATGTTTAGGGTCACTGTCATGTTTCAATGTCCACTTTCTGATGAGCTTCAGTTTTCTGATAGTTGATCTTGCATTATCCACAAGAACCCTTTGGTACTATGAAGAATTCCTAGTGGATTTAGTGATGGTGATCCCCCCAGGGCTGTGATGCAGAAGAGCAGCCTCAAATCAAAACATTTCCACCATCATAATGCTTTACAGCTGATATCATGTTCTTTTGGTGAAATGCTGTCTTTGGTTTTCATGAAACATGTCTTCTGGTAGAGTGGCCGACTAACTCTGTGTTTGCCATGTCTGTCCAGAGCACACTGTTCCAGAAAATCCTCTAGGCATTCACATGAAAATTTTAGTCTTGCCGTGATCTTCCTTCTGGATAGCAAAGGTTTCCTCCTGGAACACTTCCCACAAAGATCTCATTTGTACAACCTCTTTGTTATGGTAGACTCCTGCACTTTGACATCAAAAGTGGCAAGAGCTATCTGTAGATCCCGTGATGAAATTCTGGGGTCGTTCAAGGGGTTTCCTCCTGGAACACTTCCCACAAAGATCTCATTTGTACAACCTCTTTGTTATGGTAGACTCCTGCACTTTGACATCAAAAGTGGCAAGAGCTATCTGTAGATCCCGTGATGAAATTCTGGGGTCATTCAAGGCTTCTTTCAATATCTTGTGTTCTGCTCTTGGGCTGAATTTGCTAGGGTGGCCTGGTCTGGACAAGTTGGCTGTTTTGTCTTTGGAGCGTACCTACCTTCTGCTTGGCCAGAATTACATTTTTTTATTGATTTCTAAAGTTTGTCCTGTTTCACTACTATGTGGGTAGAGCCACATGAATATTTATGGAATGACACCCTAGCCAGGATTGGTTCCAGCCTTGTGCCCAGTGCTGCCAGGATAGACCCCCACAATCTTGAATTTGACTAAGAAGATACTTTTATGTTCAAGTTGTAAATTATTAGTCACTGATCGCATGGTGGCATTGTAGTTAATTCTGCTGTCTCACAGCTCCAGGATTGTGGATTTGAATGGCAGCTTAGTCGCTACTTACATGGCATCTGCATGTTCTCCTTATCTCTGCATAGTTAATCCTACCATTGTCCACATACTTGTACGTTAGTTTAATTGGCCTGGTGTGAGAAGACGTGTCCTGCCAGTGACTTGTGGCCGATCCATTGCTGGGTCGTGATTGTGCCACACCACAATTAGACCAATTGGCTTCAGAAGGTGCATTGATTGATGGATTTATAAACTCAGTAAATTAAGAAAGTAGCATGATGCCTTTTGAATTCTTCCAGTTTACAAAAAATATCTCACCATTTGAATTCTTTGCTTCTCTAATTCTATTTTGTGTTTGTTTAGGTGAATCTGAGGGCAGCAGACTCTTAACCAGAAGTTCTTCTTTATGCTAACTTTGTACTAAAATGTTTTGTAGTTGAGGCAAATATTTGGATCACTAAGCTATTAACTAACTAAATGAATCCAAAGAACTAAACAGCCTCTTCTAAGTTGTTAGTTGTCTTACGTTTTTATAAAATTCACACAGTAGAGGTGGATGAAAGAAAGCCTCTTTCTACACCAGATCTGATTCTGAATTTCACAAGACTGTAACTTGGGCTTGGAATATAGCCATCAAGATAGCATCTTTCTCACCACATAATGAAACAGATGCATTTTAGTGCCATTGAATTGATCTGAGAACAGTTTTGTACTCTAAAAAATATTTAAAATATTTGAATATAAATAAATATAAAGAAATCTATATACTTGCTTACCCGAAAGATTCAATCTTCCTGGTTTCATTATTGTAATTCACTTATTAAAAAAATATGTAAATCTCCAAACTCCACATCTCCTTGTCTGTCTGGATTTACACATATAATCTCCTTTTTATTGCTACCTCTTTTCTGTCCCAGAAGAAATTAAAAGCCTGTATTTTAAATCCTTGTAATCTTTGTTTTTTAGGGTAGTACACACATTTACTCAGCATCCAGAGAAATGAAGAAAAGAAAGTAATTAGACTTGAGTCTTGTAATTCGACATTTTTAGATGAGTCAGTGGTCTCCTCTGTGGTGTGGATGCTGGGTGCTGACGGAGTGACTGTGTCAAAGTTCCTCCTTTTTATACTGGCAGGAAAAGGCATACTGTTCTTTGTAATGAAAAAAAAATCTGCCTATCAAACTTTATTACAGCATTATTAATAGCATGCATGATCTTAGGTTATTTTAGAAAGCAAACAGTGATGTTATTCCTGTCAGCACAAAAAATGATTAGACCTCAAAAAGCCACACAAGCCACACCAGCACTTCACCCAGGAGCGACTCCCTAGGATAGGCCTCACCCCTAGCAGCCTAACCCATACTCAGATGACACTGGCTCAAAATATGGCTAAGGTCCTTAAAAGGTTCAACCCTCTATGGAGACACTAAAGATACAGTCACCACTACCTAGTACATTTTTAATATTACTCTCCAAACTATGGACAGAGTGGTGGCTCTGAGGCTAGGGACCTGCACTGGCAATTGTAAGGTTGCTGGTTTGAATCCCGTAAACGCCAAAAGTTGGGCCCTTGAGCAAGGCCCTTAACCTGCAATTGCACCGTCCTGGGTAGAACATTAACCTTCATCCAGCCCTACATGTAGGCCCTCTAACCTGCAGAGAAAAACCTGGGGGTTGGTGGCAAAATTGGCACTCCAGCCACCATAAAAAAAAACCTCACAGTGTCCCACTCCATCTGAACTAGTGTGGTGCTGAGGTGTCACCCGTTGCATGGCTTCACTAATTTGGGATCCTGAGTTGGTTTGACATGTGGTAATGTGCTGTTTCAGTGTGTGTGTTGTCGTACATGGCTGGGGGTCAGACCCGGCCGGGATGCCTGGAAGGACTGGGTTGTGGCGTATTTGTCCTCCAGGCCACGAGGGGGCAACTGCCCTGGGGTAGAAGAGGCCCATGGAAGGGGAGCAGGGAGGCTCAAGACCGTTGGGGCCTCTGGTCACCGCCAGGGGGCGCCCCGAGCCTCATGGAGCCCGGGACTTATTTACTTCCGCCACACCCATGAAGGACGATTCTTCCAGGGTCACCCGTAGTGCTTCCGGGTGCTCTCCTGATGCTTCCGCCACACCAGAACGTGATGTCAGGTAGAGCAGCTGGAGCTCATTCGGGTGAGGATAAGAGGAGCCGCCTCCCTCCAATCACCGAGCTGGAGTCGGGAGCAGGAGCAGGACGAAGCTCCTGGAGAGAGAGTACAGGTGGCCAAGGGACAAGGAAACAGAAGGCCCAGGAGAAGGGAGACTGGGGCTAGAAGCACTGTGTGAGTTGTGTGGGACTGAGTTGTGTTGTTGTGTGGAAGAAAATAAAGACGAATTTGGATAAAGATGTGGTCTCCGACTGGTGGAGTCCGGGCAAATATCACAGCGTCTAACCTCTCTCTCTCTCTCTCTCTCTCTCTCTCTCTCCAAACTTTTGATCATTGCATAAGAAGCTCGGTGATATGCCAAACATTTTTACATTTTTGCTTTGCACCCTCCCTTACTATAACCTATCATTTATTTTTTTTTTATATTTTTATTTTATTAATTTTCATTGTAATCATTCCATACAAACAGATCAATTTATAACCAAACAAATTTGAAGACTAATCAAACCCCACCTCTGAGAAGGAGAGCTTAGCTAAAGGAAAATTGCTTAAGGCTTTTTAATAAGGCAACATTAAACAAAAGAAAGGGAGAAGTAAATATCTATATAAATAAGAGATGGAGAAGGGAGTTAAATGCGGTAATAGTTATTTCTCTTATTCTAAAATAATATTGATTAAATCCTGCCAGGTTTTGAAAAAATTCTGTACAGATCCTTTAACTGAGAATTTGATTTTTTCCAATTTCAAATAATATAAAACATCGGTTTCCCACTGACTTATAAGAGGAGAATTAGGATTCTTCCAATTTAACAAAATAAGTCTGCGTGCCAAAAGTGTAGTGAATGCAATCACCGTTTGCTTGTCCTTCTCCAATTCAAGTCCGTCTGGAAGAACACCAAACACAGCTGTTAATGGGTTAGGAGGGATTGTGATACCAAGGCTGTCTGAGAGGCACTTAAAAATATTTGTCCAAAATGATGTTAGTTTGGTGCAGGCCCAGAACATGTGACCCAGTGAGGCAGGAGCTTGGTTGCGCGCTCGCAGGTTGGATCCTGCCCTGGAAACATTTTGGACAGTTTTAAGCGAGACAGATGAGCTCGATATATAATTTTTAGTTGAATAATTCTATGCTTTGCGCATATAGAACTCGAGTGAATTCTCTGCTTTGCTACCTTCCACTCCTTTTCTGATATATTGATTAAGAGATCTTCTTCCCAATGTCCTCTTGGATCTTTGAAAGGTAGGGACTCTAATAAGATTTTATATAATGCAGAAATAGTGTTTAATTCCTCGAAATTGAGCAGTATTTTTTCCAGCATTGTGGAGGGTGCGAGGTGGGGGAAATCGGGCAATTTCTGTTTAACAAAATTTCTAATTTGAAGATAGTAAAAGAAATGTGTAGCTGGGAGGTTGAATTTTGAACGTAATTGTTCAAAAGATGTAAATATGTTGTCTATATAAAGATCTCTGAGCATTTTAATCTCAAAACTTTTCCAGGTATTAAAAACTGGATATACTTGTGAAGGTTGAAAGAGGTGGTTCTCTTGCAGAGGTGCCACTGATAAAAGATTTTCCATCTTAAAATGCTTTCTAATTTGGTTCCATATTCTGAGTGAGTAAAGCACAATTGGGTTATTAGTATATTTGCGATAACTTGCATTTATTGGAGAGCAGAGCAAGGAGTATAAAGAAGTACTACAGGATTTTACTTCTATTGCGGACCAAGCCTGTGTATGTTCATTTATTTGTGTCTGAGTTTTTATGGCTTGTATGTTTGCTGCCCAGTAATAAAACTGAAAATTAGGTAAAGCCATTTTATAACCTATCATTTATGGGGGAGGAGTGAAAGCTTTAGATTCATCAAAAATTTCAATCTCTGGTTTTCGACAGTTTTTGAGCCAAATCGTTCAAGAGAAAGAGTCACTCCAGAGGAACCCTCAAATACCGTCATTCTACAGTTAATTATGAATTCTTCTCATCAATTGCTATCATGATAACTTATTTTATGATCACAAAGATCAACATCACCATGGTAAATAATGACTGAAATGTGGTTCGAGTCACTTGGTTCCAAGGGCGCAAAGCCTACTGATGCTCATGTCTGAATTTTTTTTCTGTATTGATAGATTTCATTATTTATCATGACATAGAACTTCATATTACTGTTTGAATTTTTAAAGAGTATTTATCCTATTGTTATAGACTGAATAAGCAAGATTTTTACTGTATTACAATTTAAAATGTGATTTATTACCAACAAATAACAACAATGCAAACTGTATACAAAATTTCCTTAAGAAAATTACAAAATCTCTGATGGAGACATGGCTTTTTATTGGAAAAGCACTCATTACATTTATTTTGAAATACCATTTTGAAATATCTGTATAATATACGTTTATTTATTTTTATTACATATCGATCAATTGTTTGGCTGTATTATTTGACCTGTGAGCCTGTATCCTTGTTCTTATGTTCCTACTGCTGTTTTCATGTGGATTTCCCCTTGGGATTAATTAGATTAGATAAACTTTATGTAAATACCTGACATGGATAGCTTCATTTTTCATCACAGAAGAGTCGTCCAGTGCACCATTCATCATGACTGACAGCTTTTTGCACTCTTTCACTTTATTAGGTTCTTTTTCTTGTTAATCTGCAGCAATGTTTGACATTCATTCAACTCAACGAACATCGTAGCTACTATATATGTTGAGGAAATGTCCTGGTCATTTTTCTTTTGCAGAAAAACAAGTGATTTCTTTGGTGTGAGAATTGCTTCTTCCTTTGCTGTGTAACGTGCTGGGTTCATTTGAACTGGAAGTTCAATCTTTTGCCGTCAGCATTCTTCTATTTTTGTGTCTGAAAATCTTTTACTACCGCGGATTCCTCACCACAGAAACTGGTTTGTTAAAAATCTGTGTTTAGGTGCGCAAGTAATCTTCTGGAGTTCCCCTTTCCCAAAACACTCCAACGTCATTAAACTGTGGAAAATATAAAAAAGCTAAATGTCATCATCAGCCACCATCAATCTGAAAACAAGCGTGAGGCGTATGAGAATTTTCTGGTTTTTATAAATAAGGTAGTCCTTCATGTGCTCTGAAGTAAATCCCATTCATCCCCTTTCTAGATCCTCGACCTGAGCCACCGATGATTTGCGGTATGAACCCTGGCCACTGTGTGTCACCTTATCACACTGCTTCAATATATCTTTAGCAAATAGCAAAATGAAAACTAACCCTTCAGAAGAAACTGCAAGATGTTATGTCCACTATTGATAATCTCGGGACAACTTTTTAAAAAGTTTTGTTTTAATCCACCTAATCAGTTGAGAGCAATGTTCCCTCTAAGCTGAGCGCGTGAGCAATCGCTCACACGAATTCAGAGCGTTGCTCATACTTCCCGCACGATCGCTCATTCCGACGGCGTCGCTCGTACTTATCGCACGATCACTCACTCCGACCGTCGGAGTTGGTGCTCATAAATTTTTGGCTTAAACAAAATGTCGCTCATAAACAATGTTTTTTGCTCACTATATGCTACTCCTTAGAGGGAACATTGATTGAGAGCACAGTCTGCTGACTTGTAGGCTGCAATAGTGACTTGTATTTAATCTCTGATTAATATCTGCAGGTAGAAAAGTAGCCTGCCTTTCTTCTCTTATAGCTGTTGCTGCTCTTTTTCTTGAAGCGTTTCCATTTTTTGTGTTAATCCCTGTTATGTAACTTCATAATGCGCACCTTCTGCATCGACTAGCAAGCGTCAAGTTGAATACATTTATATGTCCCTCCATTGAGTCAGCGCCTTAACGTGGTGGAATGGTTTGCATGATCAATGATCCCCTGAGCAATGCTGTTGGGAGTCATATACTCCTGGTAAGGCCGCCCATGGTGGCAAGGTCCGTGGTGAGGTCCTGACTAAGTTTGAACCACCCCTATATCCCACCAAGGGTCCAACCAAGGTGATGCGGCTTCCTTCCGTTCCTCATTGTCTTGCATTTGGCATGCCACATAGAGTCCCCACAGGAAGTGAAGCAGCGCACTCTCGCTACCATCGATATCAACTCCTTTGCACAGACTCTTCCTTCCATTCCTGAATTGGCCTACTCTCCCACCAGCATACACACAGGAGGGAGAATAGCGACGATTTGACAAATGGATGGACAGCGTCCTCATCAGATTGATATACAGCTATGACTACATTTATATGTACCATATATACTCACGTTTAAGTTCTCCCACGGATAAGTCTGGGCTTGATTTTACCGTATAATTTCCGGTATTTTATAATGTCGGTTATATAAATTGAATGTGGAAAAATGACGCTATTGATCCAAGAGATTATGATATAGTAACGCCCACCCACCTGAGAGAGTAACCACGGAGCACATGGCCTTTTTTTATATATATATTGTGCCTACATGACCACATGGTAATACCTGAATTATTCTGAAGCGACGTTTATCATAAGAGCATCCTTTATCTAAAATGGAGCTTTCGATCAGAAGAAAATATGAAGCTGGTTTTAAATTAAAAGTTGTTGAAGTGGCGAAAGAAATTGGTAACTGCACTGCTGCAAGAAAATTTGATGCATCTGAGAAACTGATGTGAGATCGGAGGAGGCAAGAAGATGTAAAAAAAAAAAAAAAAAATTGAGTGTTGCATTTTTGAACGGCATATAAGTTGGGGTCTGATTTGATCGATTTTATCGGGTTTCAAGACCCGACTTATACACGAGTATATACGGTATTTAATTTCATAATGAGCGCCGTCATTTTGATGAGCTGTTGTTACGATATGGTGAACTGTTGCAGGGGGCGTGGTCACAAAGTTGCACATGATGATGTCACCGGCACGACCATATAAAGGTGGATGTTGTTGACAAATGTTTCTGGATTCCTTTTCAAATAACTTTACTGTGTGTTTCTGGTGCTGTTGATTGATTAAAGCTACGACTCTCAAAATTGGTTTATGCTGACCAGAGCTTTGACTCTTTATGTCTTTGACTTTAATTTGCTTTCTTTTGACTTACCCATCTCCTGGTCCTTTTAAAATAACCTCCTCTCTGAATAATGTTTTGTGCAGTCAGAACAGTCAGCAGTAGGCCACTGTTTTCTGTTTGATGGCAAATCAAAGTCTGTCTTCTACTTTTATCAGACTGCAAGTCTAAATGTCCAAATAGCACACCATATCATAAAATAAAAGTCTGGTTCTTACTTATACACAGGTAGGCAGCAGGCAACAGAGGGTTAACAACAAAACTGTCACTGTGCCTGTTCAAGCAGCCGTCACAGAGAACTTGAGCCTATCCTAAAACAACTTCACAAAGACGAAAATGGACAAGTAGGCCTTCCTAGGAAGGCTGTTACATGAAATGCAGGTGTGAACGAAATCAGTCACAATATGTCTTGCATTGACTGGGTGCTAAATCTTATTCACATTCTGACCAGTGCACTATTGTTTCCATATTTGGATGATGCATATTCGTCTTTAGATATATTATGTTAGTTGTTCTCTGCTTAAAAATTAAGATTGTGTCTAAGTGATAAACTTCATAAAAAAAGCTCAGACAAAGCCTGGTCCTCTGAATCTCAACCCAGACAGATGTACGGTGTCGCCACCACCTGTTGCTCAGAAGGCCTTCCACAATGCCGGATTTGACGACTGCCACCTTTTCTTGGGCTTCCCCTCCAAGACCGGGCGCTGTCAAGAGCTTCATTTGAGATAATGATTTGCAGTGTAAGCCAATATTAAACAAATCTAAGTTATTTCTCCTACGTGATTTCTTACCGCTCTATCACTAGCGAGATGTATCGTCTTTTATGTTATATCTTCAGGTTAAGTAACATTCCACAATCACAAAGAAATTCATTCTCCGGGAGCAAGTGCCCCCTTCCTGCATACAACTGGTGTCACGAACAGGATTGTGGTTACTTTACTAACCATATCATATTTAGAATGTATTGCTTATTTAACCAATACACTTCTGATAATGCTTGCGTGGAAGGGACCGGACAAATAATAAGGATACTAGGATGGTCATGCTCACAGTCGATATGCTGGCCCGATAGCCTGGCCCAAACTGGAAGGGGAGGTCACTCCCCTGAAAGTGCAAGAGGTGGTCTTGGTACATGGGTTAGAGCATCAGGGCAAGAAAGAACAGAATTGGGGTGGCTTCTGTTAAACCGTGTTACGCGAATTGGATCTAAAAGTCCAAAGCATGTCTATGGATTCTGGGGAACTTAAACTGGAAATGGAAAACTTAAAAGAGAAACAAGTCATCCCTCAAGAATGCATGGAAAATGTCACATCACTTGTGGGGGAGTGGGAGAATAAATGCAGTACGTTTAGTGCAGGCGAAAAGACAGGAAAAAAGGGAATAACCACCCTGTTTCCTCTTTAAAAGTGCGAGCCATAATTGGGATCTGGAAACATGGGATGAAGATGTATAGTACATAACTCTGATAGTGAAGATAATGTCTGCTGACAGAAAGACAGAACTGAGCCATTATATCTTCAGGATAAGTAACAAACCACAATCACAAACTACCTCATACCCAGGGAGCAAGCGCCCCCCTGCTGGACACAACATTATGATAAATTTTTCGGATTTTTGACTGTGCTCGCTATATTCTGGGATTAGCAAATCCCTGATACACAGGTAGATAGATAGATAGATAGATACTTTATTAATCACAAGGGGAAATTCACATACTCCAGCAGCAGCATACTGATACAAAAACAATATTAAATTAAAGAGTGAAAACAATGCAGGTAAAAACAGACAATAACTTTGAATAATGTTAACGTTTACCCCCCCGGGCGGAATTGAAGAGTCGCATAGTGTGGGGGAGGAACAATCTCCTCAGTCTGTCAGTGGAGCAGGACGGTGACAGCAGTCTGTCGCTGAAGCTGCTCCTCTGTCTGGAGATGATACTGTTCAGTGGATGCAGTGGATTCTCCATGATTGACAGGAGCCTGCTCAGTGCCCGTCGCTCTGCCACGGATGTCAAACTGTCCAGCTCCGTGCCTACAATAGAGCCTGCCTTCCTCACCAGTTTGTCCAGGCATGAGACGTCTTTCTTCTTTATGCTGCCTCCCCAGCACACCACTGCATAGAAGAGGGCGCTCGCCACAACCTTCTGATAGAACATCTGTAGCATCTTATTGCAGATGTTGAAAGACGCCAGTCTTCTAAGGAAGTATAGCCTCTCTTGCACAGAGAATCAGTATTGGCAGTCCAGTCCAATTTATTATCCAGCTGCACTCCCAGGTATTTATAAGTCTGTACCTTCTGCACACAGTCACCTCTGATGACCACGGGGTCCAGGAGGGGCCTGGGTCTCCTAAAATCCACCACCAGTTCCTTGGTTTTGCTGGTGTTCAGTTGTAAGTGTTTTGAGTCGCACCATTTAACAAAGTCCTTGATTAGGTTCCTATACTCCTCCCCCTGCCCACTCCTGATGCAGCCCACGATAGCAGTGTTGTCAGCAAACATTTGCATGTGTCAGGACTCTTAGTTGTTTTGGAAGTCCGATGCATATACAGGTTACAGTTGGTCCAGATTATTCTGCTGCTCGCTTTCTAGTTGGGGCAAGAAAGTCTGATTCTGTTTCTCCAACATTAGCTTCTTTACACTGACTGCCTGTCAGTTTTCAAATTGATTTTAAAATCTTGTTGCTAGTTTTTAAATCTTTACATGGGCTTGCTCCTGCCTATTGATCTGAATTGTGTGTTTTACATCAGCCATCTAGAGTGCTTAGATCTTCTGGTCAGTTGTCTCTTGTTGTCCCTCGTACCAAGTGTAAAACTAAGGGGGACAGGGCTTTTGCAGCTGCTGCTCCTCGCCTGTGGAGCTCTTTACCTCATTACATAAAGGAGTTGTCTACAACTCAGCTGTTCAAAAGAAGATTAAAGACTCATTTCTATTCACTTGCTTTCCGTGACCTTTAGTAATACTGATGGCTTCCTCATTTGTGATTCTATAATCTTACTTCTATTTATTATTTATTTTATTTATGTTCATTTATTTTATTTCTATATATGTTTTTATGTTAATTGTATGTTTTGTTTTTTCTTTCTTCTTTTATTGTAAAATACTTTGGCCACAGCATTCCTGTGTTGCCTTAAATGTGCTATATAAATAAATTGACATTGACATTGCTTTTGCATTACGGCTCAAACCCAAAACACTGATAGCATGGTGTAATAGCAGATTATAACGTTAACTCTCTTTTTTGTCAAAAAACCTTCTCTGTGCTGCTAACATTAAGTACCTGGGACCTTTGGTCAATTCCTCCTTGTAGTATATTCCATCCATCCATTATCCAACCCGCTATATCCTAGCTACAGGGTCATGGGGGTCTGCTGGAGCCAATCCCAGTCAACACAGGGTGCAAGGCAGGAAACAAACCCGCCCACACCAGGGCACCAGCCCACCGCAGGGCTCACACACACACACACACACACACACATCCACACCAGGGACAATTTAGAATCGCCAATGCACCTAACCTGCATGTCTTTTTGGACTGTGGGAGGAAACCAGAGTACCTGGAGGAAACCCACGCAGACACGAGGAGAACATGCAAACTCCACGCAGGGAGGACCTGGGAAGTGAACCCGTGTCTCCTAACTGCGAGGCAGCCTTGTAGTGCCTTGTAAATCATAAATGGGTCGGTATTGCAGTACAGCCCCCTTTCCAACTACTGGTTTCTAATAATAAAAAAAGAAACCGCAGGAAAACAATGCAAGTCCACTTTTGCTTGTGGTTTTGTAATAAGTGGCTTATACAACAGTGAATGAATGCTTGCTGTGCTTAAAATGCAAAAGCATTTTGAGAGTGTATTTTTAGTTAAATTCAAATATATTAAACCACAGGCGTTTCCTTCCTCCTGAACTGCGAATGCATTCAAAAGTGCAGCTATTCTGTGAAATAATAGCCCACAGCGGCCCACTTTTATATCTCTGTGAAATGAGTCGATGTTTAGCCGTGAGGATGCCGTCATCTGAACGAGAAGGTAAAACTGATTTTGTTCTTTGGGTTGTTAAAAATGACCTTGAAAGCAGCAAACAAAAAGTGTATGAAAAACATTTTTTTTTTCTTTTAGCTGAGATTAAATGCTATTAGTGAAATGGGTTTCTACCTGCAGTATTATAAAGCCACTTTTTAAAAAAAGACCACTGCTTTTTTAATAAATGACGTCTGTGGTAAATGCTGCATTATTCGCTAGAATCAGTGCAGAAAGCAGAGGATCAAGAATGCAGCTTCGCCTTGTGCTAAACGCATTTGAAAGGTGACCCCTCTGAAGGACAAGCTAAACTGTCAAGTAATTTCCATCCATTCAGGCATTTGTTGAACCCTCGTTTTATGTAGCATGACCTCCTGGTGTTCCAACAGAAAACAAGCAGGTGGACAGAATATGCAGCAAGGGGACAACGTTTGTCAAATCACACTGCTGGATCCACTGTCTAACATGAAATATATCAGTCCCTGTATGTTTTGCTGCAGGCACTGTGTTCACCATGAAATGAACTGTAAAACAAAAACTGGTGATAAGTGATCTGTTGATGACCTTGTGATGGTGCGGGTTAGCTCCACAATCCCACTCTTATTTTGGTAGCCTCTTGAACCTGACACCATTGATAGTCAAGACCGGGATGAGCCGAGCAAATGAGGACACTCACCCAAAGCAGGGGGATGGTGCAAAGGTGCCCCAGTGCTTTTATTAAAAACAGTTGAACAAACAGTGTCTCAAAAATTGTGCAGTGCAAAAACTCAATAAATAAATAATCCAATAAAATGTGAATTAGTGGAGGTAAAGCACAATCCCTTAAATAATCTGTAAAAATGAAGTTAAAAACCACAGGCAAGAGTCGTCTTCAAAACATACAGTCTCTGGTGCTTCCCTTTAAAACTGATGCCTCTCTGGTTTATCCTACTTGGACCTCACGGCACAGAGAGACATCAACTAACAGCCACAGAGAACGGGGAGCCACCGGACCCTGCACTGCTCCGCTCTCACTGCTCCACCTGCCGAAAGAGTGCCGTCCTCCCACTTCTGCCAATTGCTGGTGCCACCCGGTGAGAGGACACTCCTGGGCATGATGATCACTCCTGTTCCCAAACCACTCAACATGAGTGATCCCTGAGCTCCCCTCCTGAGCTTTGCAACGTGCTGCTTCCTGGGGCTCTAAACACTGGCTGTGTTGCTCCTGCCTCTCTTCTTCCTTTCATTAACTTCCATTCTTTTTTTTTTTTTGATCAGTTATTCCATGTTTCTTGTGCCAGCTCAGCGGAGCGTCTCAATTGCACATCGCAAGAATCCTATGAAGTAATTGAGACAGTCCACATCCTCATGTACAGATGTGTCTTGCCCCAATTACTCCACCAACTCCCTGCAGCTACGCGAGCATGCACACCCACAGAGAGTGAGCTGGCCATATAATTATTTTTTTATTGAAAAGGCCCTCATTTTCTAAGCCATGGACTCACTATACCACAGCTGAGCAGACCACTACAGAGGCACTCGGACTGGGATCCATAGGAGTTGCCGCTAGTGTTGTTTGGTGAAATCTGCCAAAGCGTTTTTCTCAGTGAATATGCTGTGTTCACTGGTGACCTTGTTCGGCAATTGTTTTCCAGGAATTTTGCTGTGTGGCTGGTGTAGATGAAGATTTTTTTTTTTCCCAGCACCTCATGATGCTTTGCGAGGCCATCAAGACATCACTGTAGCAGTCATATGCAGAAGTTGCACACATGAGGTTGTAAGTATACTTCACCTCACATTTTATGTTTCTGCGCAGTCTGCTCGAAGCATGTGTGATGTCACTTCCTGATCAGCACTCCACCTGGATTTGCATCCCACATGTATTTAAAAGCAAAACAAAAAAACATTTGAAGGGTAAATTAGTTGACCGTAATGCAAATATTATGAGTACTTCCACCAAATATATAGCACAGTTCCCTGTGTGCTCATTTACTTGCCGCAGTATGGTGGCTGTAATGGATGTACAATTAGCCATGCGACGCAGCTGCAATGAATGTGCAATTAGCCATGTGATGCAGTGACCAATTAAAGCAAACCTTAAAGGAGACCTCCCCCTCTGTGAGTCAGAAAAGACATGAGACCCTGTGAAATAGTAATAATAATAAGATAGATAGATAAACAGATACTTAATTGGTCCAGAGGGAAATTCAAGTACCAATAGCTCAAAATTAATTTTGCCAATGGAAATACAAACATTTAAGTACACTTACTGCACAAATAATAAATACTATACAAATAACACAATCACAGTACACTACGTAGTACATACAATAATGCCAGTACAGTGAGAATTGCACAAGTAATACTACTACTCTCATAATAGTAATAACAATACAACAATAATAATAATAGTGAAAGATTTATTATTATTTATGAAACATTTTTATCACCTAGATGAAAGAAAAAAGTAAAAAGCAGCTGCACCGATCGGAAATTCCAGCTACATGGAACAGCAACTTCAAATAATGGAACGAACCAATCCCACACTGCCACTTCATGGTGTGGCCAATCAGTGCCCCAGAGACTGGAACTCTGTGAGCACAATGATATTTTTTTTCTTTGCTTATTGTTAGCTTGTGGCCATTTGTTGCATTATGTTTTGTGATTATTGTTCCATCTGTGTCTTTGTTGTTTGAGGCCCATTGACAGAGTGGTTAGCACTGCTACCTCACAGCTTAAATTGTATTTTTCGCCACAATAATTAGTCAGGCATAGTTGGAAGATACTTCCTTAGTCCTCCGGGACACTTAAAGGACCATCGCACTATTAAAATGCACTGAAAACTAGTTCAGGTCCTCCTTCCTCAGATACTTCAATGCATTTTGCAGAGTCTGTCGAAGTTCATGAACATTTCTGAGATTTCGCCGACCTCACGGTGAAGTGAACTCCACGGGGTTTGCCCATCACCAGTGCCCGCTATATCTACCCGCTCTGTGATGCCTTCTTTAAGGACTGGCACTATGGTGTCTTCCCTTACTGGTGCAGAAGTTTGCCAGTGTCTTCTGTAGCACAGGCGTTTGTTTTTATTCTTGGGAAGATCACATCAGCTTCATTCTGAACTTTTGCTTTCTTTCACAGACAGACACAAAGCAAATCTAAGAACATTCCTGGGGCTTTTGTCGCAATCTGCTTGAATTATTTCAATTATGCTTTGCTTAATGGATGAGATAATGAACAGCAGTTAGGCTCATTACTAAATGAGCAAATGTAAATGTGGTGTTATCACTCTGCTAAAGGCAAACGTGACTTCACAAGTGAGGGAAAGGCAGGCCCACTCTCTGAGTTCTATTTTGGGTGATTAAGAAAGACATCTTTAATCATTTTAATTAATAAAAGACCAGCATGTCCATGACAGGATTTAATCATCGTTCAAATGTTTTTTACTTTAAGACACAGAAACTTTCAAAGCATCTTCTAAGATGCTTGATTCTCAGCATTGAATTTCATACTAGAAATTAGTGCTCTGGATGTGAGGTTAACTGTCTGTGTTATCATGGAGGGGTCTGATAATGACACCCCCACCCCCTCTTCATTTTAACACCCTTTGCAAATTAGACCTGAAAACCCCAAACATTAGACCCCACTTCTTTGTATTTTAACTTACAACCCTGTTGCTACTGCAGTCTGCAGCTCCACTTTTGTTGAGTAAATCAGACTTGACCACACTGATAACTTTACTTTTTTCATTTAATCCTCTAATTTCCAGGCAGTAAGATAGAGCACATACCAAGCAGAGGAACAGTTTCAAACTTTTATTTAATCATAACATTACATATGGTAAATGTTGACTTTAATTGTGCCTAGAGCAAAATCAAAACACGGTAAGCATGGCAGACCCCCAGTACAACCTGGATGGATAGCAGCTCTTCTTGCTAGAAATCATGGCGCCCAATGTTTCTAGACATCAGATGGCTCTGTCATATCTTGTGTTTAGCTTGTGAGCTGGTTGGTCTTTGGTCCAGCATGGTCTCTAAGTGGACATTATGGGTGAGGAGGCTAGAGGTGCTGGTAGATATTTTATGTTGGTCTTGTGCTTCCTTATTGTACCTCTTGGACCAATAGGGCGTTATAGTTTAGGATTCTCTCTTCTTGTGTACACGGCTCAGCTTTTGAGCCAGTGCTGATCATGCACGACCATGTTCTCATTGTTCTACTCATGGATGGGGGCTTGGGCAAAACACATCTTTTGACCTTTGCAAGGCCTTACCTGTGGTTAAGGTTTTGAGGTCAGTTTGCTTGATACCTTATGTGCCTTAAGTTCCTCTTGTGGCTGGTTCTGGCCAGTTGTGGGTGAACAAAGCAAACAATTTTAGATTATCTATTAACTAAACAGTTACAATGGAAACGTTTTTCAAATAATTGCTTCATCACTATGAAGATATATGTAAATACTAGCTGAGGTACCTGGCATTTCCTGAGTATAAGTAAACTTTGAAAAAACTGTCTTTTGGAAATTGAACATGGCTAAGCACGATGAGACAAAAAGACAATACTCTTAGACAAAAAGGTGTAATCCAGAGATAATTCAACAACCTTTCAACCTGCACTTCAGAAGAGGTCATCCACCTGAAGCTAGACATGTCTGGCTCGGCCAGTACTTGGATGGGAGACCATCTGTGAAAATCTTGGGTTGCTGATAGAAGAGGTGTTGGCAAGGCCAGCAGGAGGTGCTCACCCTGTGGTCTGAATGAGGATCCCAATGCCCCAGTGTAGTAATGGGGACACTATGATGTAAAAATGGCACCATCCTTTGGATAAGACATAAAACCAAGGTCCTGACTCTCTGTGGTCATAGAAGACCCCTGGGCTTCCTTCGTAAAGAGCAGGGTGTATCCAATGCCCTGGCTAAATTACCCTCCGATGGTCTGGTCATTCTGGCCTCCTCTCTTTCATCCCTTCACTACCTAACAGCTAATGTGTGGTGAGCACACTGGTTCAAAAATGGCTGCCATTGCATCATCCAGGGGGATGCTATACATTAGTGGTGGTTCCTCACTAACTGTAATGTGCTTTATTATTATTAATATTATTATTAATGAAACTGTTATCGAGATTAGTTGGGAAAATGCTGTACATACTGGTGGTCTTTGAGATCTCACTTTGGCCACTATAAAATTTTGTAAAGGCATCATCCCATCAGCCCCAGCATACTCCAAATGCCTGATGGGAATTGTAGTGTTGACATTGGCACTGGTTTTTGGGTTACAATCCCCCCTCCCCCCATTATAAATCCTCATCCTGATGTATTTTAAGTTGGAAAAACCGCAACATACAGCAAAATTTTGTGAACATTGGTAAACAAACAGACAACAACAGCAATATTTATTTTCTATTTTCATAGAAACAGTGTAGCGCAGTGTTTAAGTTACATGAAATGAAAAACAAATGATTATAGGAAATAATATTAAAGAATAAGTAATAAAGAAAAAAGTAAGGTCAGATGGCAAGACAGAAAAAACAAAACAAAAGCCCGAGTTAAGCTGGGAAAAAAACCAAAACAAAATCTGCTTGAATTTCAAGGCTAAAAAGACCACTCGGCCCCCACTGGGTATTCTACCTAACAGAAATGGTCGTAAATCAGACCTTGTAGTTCTTCGGCTTCACATTATAGTATACGATGATGTTGGTCTCGTGGACAGCTGGGACACCCACCTTCAATCCGCAATGCAGGGGGCTGTATGGTGCCTTGATCAGGTGGTGGTGGTGCAGATCGCCACCACAGAAGAACTGGAAAAGACACCAGAGAATAGTAGAGATTAGTCCAGATTGAGGGGCTGTACAAACAGAGGTGCAAACGGCTTATGACTTTAGTGTGCTGTTGTGTCTATATAAATAAACACCTGCTCACAGTCTGTTCCCATATATTGATGCCTTTATCATCTGGCAATGCTCTTATGAGAAATAATAATAATAATAATACTAATGAGGCATGCTGTCCTTTAAACCATTAGATTGGTTGTTTTGTAAACTTCCATATCACAGAGCAATCATCAATATGGCCGTCCTTTACTCATCCTTCTTACTGAGTGGTCTAAACCACTGTAGTCACATACACGGTGTCGTTGGCAACAGGCAACCAACATGGATGTGTTAAACCATTTCCTCTTATCGAGTGGTCATTAAGACTTGAGCACAATGCTCTTGTAGTCCAATTATTCTCTTCTTCTCTCCAGTGGAGACAAAATCATCAAGACCCTGTAGTCTTTTTAAAGACAATATGGACCTTTTAGATGGTTGTGTAATACACATACTCAGTTAAAAAGGCAGGATCTCGGATGGTAAGAGGCTCTTCCTTATTAAAAACGGGGAAGACAGACGTTTTGTGCTCCATTCTTAGTGTAACTGATCTAGTGACAGCAAGATCCTATGCTCTTTATCGTTACCTCATAATCATTAAAGCAGGGGTCTCCACCTCCAGTCCTGGAGAGCTACTGTGGCTGCAGGTTTTCATTCTAACCCTTTTCTTAATTACTGACCAAATTTTGCTGCTAATTAACTCTTAGTTTTAATTGATGCACAACTTATGATTTCCATCCATCCATCCATTTTCCAACCCGCTGAATCCGAACACAGGGTCACGGGGGTCTGCTGGAGCCAATCCCAGCCAACACAGGGCACAAGGCAGGAAACAATCCTGGGCAGGGTGCCAACCCACCGCAGGACACACACAAACACACCCACACACCAAGCACACACTAGGGCCAATTTAGAATCACCAATCCACCTAACCTGCATGTCTTTGGACTGTGGGAGGAAACCGGAGCGCCCGGAGGAAACCCACGCAGACACGGGGAGAACATGCAAACTCCACGCAGGGAGGACCCGGGAATCGAACCCAGGTCCCCAGATCCCCCAACTGCGAGGCAGCAGCGCTACCCACTGCGCCACCGTGCCGCCCAACTTATGATTTCTTTTTTCCTTAATTATCTCCTTTTTCAAGGAGATATTTTTTGATGTCCCACAAGACGAGACTTTGTGCCAAGAGATTTAACCAGGCCCAGGGCCGGAAATAAAAGACAAAGAGTAGATGACAAAGTAGAACATCGTAAAGAATTCAAAAACGCTGCCGCAATACACATGCAGAGCAGGTTAGAGATAATGAAAGTACTAAAATTCGAAAGTCTCAAAAAAATGATAGTAAAGACCGCAATAGAACAAACAAACGGAAATTATTACTCGGTAAAATAACAGAACAGTGAAAAGAGATTGAATATATTGTTCAGATTTAAACTTTAAGTCGGAGACTTGTAGATCATCCAATTTGTGTTCCCGTCAGGGAAAATTAGTGTTTCTTGAAGAGTCGTAATCCGCGAGAATGAAAAGATTTCTTGTTTGGTGAAAGTGAGATCCACATACGCGAGTGGCAGAGACGCAAAGTGGCTGGGCCGGGGGGCTTAGCGAGCAAAGTCCCCTAGTGGAATTAAATAACGGGTTTAATTAGCAATGAGAAGTGGCTTCAAATTAAGAAACTGAATGAAGTGAAGTTGGTTGGAGCTTGAGGCCCCAACTCAAGTTGGTCATCTGTTGGCTCACTTCACATCAAATTTATGTTTAGGTGACGTTTAAGGAAAAAAGAATCAATTCAGCAGTCAGAGTCTCAAGAAAAGTCAATTAAAATAAATAGTTAATTAGCAGCAAAACCTGGTCACTAATTAAGAAATTAATTAGTAGCCACAGTAGCTCTCCAGGGGCCTCATGTATAAACGGTGCGTACGCACAGAAATGTTGCGTACGAACCTTTCCACGCTCAAATCGCGATGTATAAAACCTAAACTTGGCGTAAAGCCACGCACATTTCCACGGTAACTCATTCCTTGGCGTACGCAATTTATCCGCCCGGTTTTGCAGACTGGCGGCACCCAGCGTCAAAGCAGTGCTACTGTTCCTGTGTGATCACCCTTTCTTTCTTAGACCCACATTCCTGGCGCGGCTTTATAAATACACTGAAATTAACTGCATATTGTTTATTAGTGTAATGCATCTGATTGTAATTAACCTGTAGCAATATAATGGTCCAGGGAATAGCCATAGTATTCCAAATACCATAACTGCTTTAGCGTTGTAACTCTCACTGCATGTTCTTTCAGCTGATCCCGTTAAGGGTTGCCACAGCAGATCATCTTTTCCCACATTACTCTCACTGCACCACTCGGAGTATTTATATTACTGTATCTGAGTGGGAAATCACAGCAGCAGCTGATTGGAAAGAGAATTATCGGTACACAGCATGAAGCAGATGCTGCCTGAGCCACAGCAAACGCTTTAGTCCCTGTACGGACTTCGCGGTTTAGAAACAGTTTCATCCCAAGAACTCTAAACACACTAAATCAGTCCATCAAGTGCTCCTTGTAGAAATATTTGGACTTATAAGTACAATTACCCCACTGTAAACTTGCACTACAGTTATAATATTGCACAACCTGCGCCACTTTATAAAGCGCGTATTTACATGTGATGACGGTATTCATTTCTAAGACGAAATGCAGCAAAACATGTTGATTATATTATACAGATAAAACTTTAACTTCATTTAAATAATCTGTATTGTTAATAATTAAACATGTGAGGACACGGTGCCGCAGCGCTAGCTAGTTCAGTAATTGTTCCTGCCTTGCGCTGTATTATTGCTGGTGCTGACGCGACACTGGAAAGATAGACGGATATAATAATTAAACACGTACTACTAAGATATTTCAATGTTCCTTAAAAGTTTTGAAGAATCGAAGTTCTAAGCTTACAGATGGCTTCACGTCTATTACATAGCTTATTGTGTGGCGATTGAGTTTTTGGAGAAAGAAAAGTAAGGACAGGAATTGGAGGTTAGTACGTTTGAAAGAGACAGTACTTCTGTGATAAATTATTTAACTGAAGGTTGCGCATGGCGCAGCAAGCCTCTTGCGTGAGACATGAACAAGCACTGCGCCACCGTGTTCCCATGTTTAATAACATGCTTTCATTCCTATCATCATGAAAAAGATATCACGTATACATCTCGTATTTTAATTATTCAGAGAGCTGTAATATCAAGAATGTAATGGATTATGTGTCCTGTCGGAGAAAGAGAAAGCCCGTTTAAAAAGCAGGTAGTGATTCACACACACAGAGCACATAGAAGATCAAATACAGAACAAAGCATTTAACATGCCACTTTAGTTACAATAGGATTTGAGAAACTAGTAAATTAAACGATTTTAAGATGAAGTTTAAGATGTTCTACTTTAATGGCAAAATAAACTACGTGATTAAAGTGGAAATTTCGAGATTAAAGTTGACATTTCGTGCTTTTTTCCCCACTGTGTGCCTTTTTTTTGTCTGTACCTTAATAAGCTTTCATATGACACTCAGACGGTGGGCTACGACTCGCTTTTTCACGGCGACTTTGATATGTGATTTCTTTTTTATTTCGGGCACTGTGCGACTTTGTGAAGTTGAGCCTTCGAGTTTCTCCGACACTCTGTCACTCGATCAGCTTCCTTTTGTTGATTATACCACTGTTTAAACCAACAAATAGTACGTTTTTCATTTGCCTCCACTTGGTATTCGCTGAAATTCTTATATTTTCTCCCGTGCTTTTCCCATTGTCTTTTCACAGAAGGGTATTTATATTGATTTGCATATTCAAAGAGGCGTAATTCTGGGAGGAGTTGGGGCGGGACAGAAGGCGCGTGCACGTGCGTTACTTTTCACGCAAATCGGGATTTATGTAGTAGAAGAACGTGAAAGTATGCGTGCGCACAGATTCCTGCATCTGGATTTTTCTGTGCGTACGCACAATCCCGCTTTTGTGCTTACGCCATGTTATAGTGTGAGTTCTACGCACGGCGTTATACATGAGGCCCCAGGACTGGAGTTAGAGACCCTTGCATTAAAGTAGAGGTGTCGAACTCCAAGCCTGGAGGGCCGCAGTGGCTGCAGGTTTTCATTCTAACCATCTTCTTCATTATTGACCAGTGTTTGCTGCTAATTAACTTCTTTTGCTTTAGTTTTAATTAACTTGACTCAGGCCCCTTAGTTGTCTCTTTTTATAATTAGCAGCCAAACAATAACGAGAAACAAAACGAGCTGCCACATGACCAGCTCACCTGTGCCCATCACACAGTATCTGAAAATAAAGAAAAGTGAAGGTCTCATTAAGGCTGATCTCTCAGGTCACCAAAACATTTTGATGAACAGAAAATCAACAGTTTTGGAAATGTCTGCTGTGGCAGAATGAGAGCAGCATCAGGCCACGGAATTAAATAATGGGCTTAATTAACAGCAAGAATAAGTTTCTCATTAATGGATTGGTTGGAGTGAAATTGGTTGGAGTTTGAAATCCCAGTTTAGCTGCTCATCTGTTGGCTCATTTCACATCTCATTTCTGTTTGGCTGCCGGTTCATGAAGAAACGAATCAATTCAGAGGACTGAATCCTTAAAAACAGGGCTATTAAAATGAAGGGAAAAGAAGTTAATTGGTCACTAAAGAAGAAGATGGTTAGAATGAAAACCTGCAGCCACTGCGGCCCTCCAGGCCTGGAGTTTGACACCCCTGCATTAAAGGAATATTCCACCCAAAAATGATATTTTTATGTACTACATACCCCATGAAGTTTTTCGTGATGGCCAAGAAAACATTTTACTGTCATGTTTTCACGCAGAAAGAAGAAGAGAGAAAAAAGTTTACGATATAAAGAAGCCAATAGTGACCGATGCTGTGCAATGGCAAACAATGCGAAAACATCCGTGGAAAAAAAAGGGAAAAAGTAAATCTCACGTTCGTTGTGTCTCAGAATCCATATGTCTGTTATCTAGTTGTGCCAGATACATGCTTTTTTTTTGACCCTGAGAATAGCTTACTGCTGTGATTTATTCAGGCAGAGCTGTGAGGTCAGACACCACATGACGAGAGTTACATGAATGGCAACGGTATACAAATGGTGGCGCCTCAGTCGATAACGTTATACAAGCTTAACGATAATGAAAGAAATAAATAAGCAAAAATATTCTTGAGGATCTCGAAACTTGTAACTTGGTTTGTTTCTGTGAATCCCAATGAGGAGCTCATCGCTGCCTGATTATGTAAACGTTTGATGCCAGGTGTAGACGTGGCCGTCAGGCTCTCGTCCCCGATTAACTGGAGTAACTGAAGGGCCTCGCATCCTGCTGGACATTTCTCATGGGAGAATGGGTCACAGTGTAGTGCTGCCTCATTGACAATCGGTGGGCATCATTCTGTCAGGCATGAAAGTCCGATGCACTTATGGGAATTTCCGCTGATGCATATGTGTGTATTTTGGGTATTGTGAGCAGACAGCCACATGTGTGCTTAGTTTTTGTTGAAATCGTCTTCCTTTTCTCTTGCGCTCTGATAATTTTGATTCGAGCAACTTACCTTTCCCTTTGTTTCCCTTCTGCTGATGGTGCATCACATCTGCAATCCCCTTAATTGAAACACAGAAAAGTGCAGCTAAGCGTTTTACTCGCGCCTGCGTTCTTGTGCTTTTTATTGCATGAGCTTGCTGTAGCAGGCAGCGCCGGCCATCTCATTAGCAGTGGGGACTGCTGCTGACTTAACAAGCAGGGTCAAGCGGAGAGCCAGATGTGTCGGATCATACAGTACGGTGAGAAGTCCAGGTGAGGGGAGGTCAGTCAGCATGTGGTCAGTGCATTAAAGAAGGAGAAGATGACCACCTCAAAAGTCTGTCACTTGTCTGACCTCTCTTCTTCTTGATTTCCATTGTCATGTCCTTTATCCAGAGGCTGCGGGCTCCTAGAACATCTGCTGAATGTTGCAGAACTTTGTAAAAAGGCCGGAGCCCTCTTAGTCTTTGTGTGCAGATGGGGGCCCATTTGGAGTATGTGCTGAGGAGTCTGTTTCTTTGAGCTTTGCCGAATCTTAAAGGTGTTTATTTGTGGCAGTTCTGAGGAAGATGATGGTGGTCTGACTCCTTAGCTTATTGAGGTGGCTCTCCTGTGGGTCATTTCCATGCCACTTTATTTTTTTTTTTTTGCTTCTGCTTTAGAAGAATCATTGCTTCATCATATGAGGTTGAGGAAGCTGTGCTCCTGTTTTGGACGGTGGGTCTACCTCGTCAAAGCCAGAGTCTAGCTTTTACTTAAACATGTCTGGGGTGTCCAGTAGGTGAGCTATTTGTCCAATTACTGAACACATTGGCCAAATTCAGAATTGTGAGGAGCCAAAGATTTTCCTAACACTGATCAGTGTAAGGCAGAAACCCACCCTGGAAGGGATGCCAGTCTGTTACGGGTCACTCACATTTGGCCAATTTAGTGTCATTTATCAACTTACTGTGCGTGTTCTGCTTTCTCTACTTTGTGAATACTTCATCTTTCTTCCAAGAACTTCTAAATCATATCACTATTTTTAATGTCTCGTTTGTGTCTCCCTATAAAAAGCCCTCCATTATTCAGTGGTAAACTTGGAGAAAAGCACAACATGCTGTGGTGAAAACCTCCACGTGAATGCCACTGTGCAGCACTGGACACTGACACATTCTATAGAAGAATATATTCTTAACATTGATGATCTATCTTACTAAACCACAGTTAATTTATGCACGGCGGACGCACCGAGGCGCATGCGCACTGTGGCCTTGGCGCCCGCCCCAGAGGTCTGAGTCAAACGCAGCGGCTTTCCAAAACGCAGCGGCTTCCCAGTGTCAGTAGGTGGCGCCCAAACAACACAACCTCTGAGCGCCCAAACAACACAACCTGTAAACTAGATTTGCTCTAATCCACTGTGCCAGTAATGTAGATCACATAACGGTCATTCAGTTTGGCGCCCGCCCCAGAGTCAAACGCAGCAGCATCCCAAAACGTGGCGGCGTCCGCCCCAGAGTCAAACACAGTGACTTCCCAAAACGCGGCGGCTTCCCAGAGTCAGTAGGTGGCGCCCAAATAACACAACGTAATGCGCCGTGGCTCCCGCCCCAGAGTCAAACGCAGCGGCTTCCCAGAGTCAGTAGGTGGCGCCCAAACAACACAACCTGTGAGCTACACTTGCTCTAATCCACTGTGCCAGTAATATAGATCACATAACGGTCACAGACTCTAACCCAGTGGCTTTCCAGACTCAGTGGCTGGCACACGAACACCACAACCTGTAAACTGAACTTGCTGTGCTCCACTCTGCCAGCTGTCGGTGTCAGCAAAGGCAACGGAATCACGTCTCCACAAAACGAAACCGCTTTAGTACAGATATGCTTATGTAATTAAATGACATTTCCCCAGACGCACCCACCCTCCATGATATGTCATCCATCCAGATATCGGACGGAACAGAAACTGATTGCCATTCTTGGATTTCCGATTCGCTAGCGAATCGCGGGCTTACTTGTGTGCATATATTCATAAGCATGTATGAAAATAAGCAGTACAGTATATCCTAATGCATGTTAGTATAGCAAGGGTTAAGTCCCAAAAGGGCCTTTTCCTGTCTATTTTTTTTACTTAGCAAGCTGGAAACTACCAATATTTAGGTGAAGTGTGTAGCGAGGGGCTAACAGGCAGGCCCCCCTCTTCTCCAGGTGGTGAGCGAGGGCTGAGGACTTGAGATAATGGTGGCAGGAACTGGATGGGACCAAGGAGGGCAGCAGGCCTGCCAGGCAGCCTTGATGGATAAGATAGAGCGCCATGTTCATTAGGCTGGCAAATAATGGTGGAGCTAACTTAGAGGTAAGACCAAGGCCACGGGAAATGGGAGTCAGATAGGAATGTCAAATGAACCAAGTGAGGTAAACTTTTGATAAGAATTGTAATAAATGTAATTGGCTCCAGCAGACCCCCGTGACCCTGTAGTTAGGATATAGCGGTTGGATAATGGATGGAAGGATAAATGTAATCCCGCTACATTTTGTAATTGCTCACTTCATCCGGACTGAGACCGTGTGTACTAATAACGTAATAAAGCTTGATTCTGCCTGCACATCCTGAGGTCTCCAAGTGCCGTCTTTGAGCAGCGTGTTTCTGCCGCAACAATTTCTGGTTTGTTAAAGTTAAACATATGATGTACTAAAACATTTTACATGGTGCTGTAACTAGAGAGAGAATGCCAGGCATGACACCACCGAGATTCCACAGGGCAGGCTGAAGTCTTAGTGGAAAACCGTGAGGAAGAGAGTCTCATTCTGACAGGGCGAGGACAATTCTACATGCTGCTGTGAAAATGCTGTGGCTGCTCTGGCATGGTGGATCCATACTGACATGGTGAACCAGGAGTGCCAAGGGCAGGGCCACCAAAGCAGAAGATATAGAATAATGCCTTGTTGAGACAGATTATATTCTAGGACATGTGATGGATGGCTGGAGACCTTGCCCCACTGGGAGGCCTGGAGAAGCAGGGGACCGGGAGAGGAGCAATTCCTTCCCCAGGTTGCAAGAGGGCGGCCATCCAGGATGATGTGGAAGCCAGGGAACAGGAAGAATCAACCCTGTGGGGATCTGTGGCCACCGCCAGGGGGCACCCAAAGGATTAAGGAGCCTTGGACTGCAGCACTTCTGCCACACCAGAAAGTGCTGCAGGAAGGCCATCAGGGAGCGCCTAGAGCACATCTTGGGCATTATAAAAGAGTCCGCCTCAGTCCATTCAGAGAGCCGGAGTCGAGTGGAAGAGGACGGAGCTTGCGAGAGAGGAGTGGAGGCGGCAGTAGAGAGAGATAAGGACTGAGTTTACTGGTGATTTGTGCATTGGTTAGTGCACTGTGCGTGTACAGAGGAAAGAAAATAAAAAGTGTGTGTGTTTTGGACATCTGGCTCTCTAAGTGTCTTTCTGTGACAGGGCATCTTTCACAGACACTAGAGGGCAACTAATGCAGCAGGTCCCAACTGCCTAGAGGGTCAAAAGAGAGAGGATGGGTGGTCACAGATGACCAACAAGAGGCCATTAGACATCCTTGCTGCAAGGTGACAGTTGTGGGTTCCTCCCCGCGAAGGGAAGGAACAAGTTGTTCCTTTAAAGGAAGAACAGGGGTCATGGAAGTTGGGCCAGAGGACAATCAGGCCAGAAGAAGGCACACAATTCCAAGTGGAGTAGGACAGAATGGCATTGTCCGTTTAGGAGGCCAGACAGCTGAGCAGTTGACTCCTGGGAGCTCACAGTGCAGACTCACCTAGAGGTCTAGTTTAGGATCCCTGGCTACATCCAAAGGAATATCTCCTCTGAACCCAAGATGGGATTTAAAGCCACTTCATGGTGTGGTATTGTGGGTCAATGGCTAATTGGAATAAACATTCGTGCCCCAAGAAGGTGCAGGCGCCAGTTGGGTGTGCATGTATGTGAGTGCCTTTCACTCTGCGGTTAATGGAGGTGCTGGCTGGCCGCGCCACATACACGTGAGCATCACTCAAGTTTGGCTCTTTGATTCTTTATACAACACTGCCAATGCATATATTTAAAAAAAATGTCAAACAATTTTTGATATTGTGTACTACTGTGTATGTTTTGGCGTTTTGACTTTATTTTTGATGTTCTTTATATAGTTAGTAGTAGTATCATCACATTAGGTGAAGGAGTAGCGCTTGATAACGTAGTATATGGTAATATAAAGTGCTGCACGTTTTCTACACATACATATTAGTGCCGGGATATGTTGTTGCAATAGTTGGTGCTGCTGCCTCAAGTCTGGGTTCAAACCGTGGTGTAATAACTGTTTGTGATTTCTTCTATTCTTCTTTCTTCTATTACAACAATATTCAGTTTTATATAAAATTTAAATAATGAGTTAAATAGAGAAATGGTAAATGTCTTGCATATACACTCACTGGGTAGACTATTAGGAGCAGCTGTACACCTGCTTATCCCTGCAATTATCTAATCAACCAATCACATGGCAGCAGAAAAATACACAACAATCACACAGATCCAGGTCAGGAGCTTCAGTTAATGTTCATATACCATCCATCCATCCATTATCCAACCCGCTATATCCTAACTACAGGATCATGGGGGTCTGCTGGAGCCAATCCCAGCCAACACAGGGCACAAGGCAGGAAACAAACCTCGGGCAGGGCGCCAGCCCACTGCAGGGCACACACACACACACACACACACAAAGGACAATTTAGAATCGCTAATGCACCTAACCTGCACTGTGGGAGGAAACCCACGCAGACACGGGGAGAACATGCAAACTCCACACAGGGAGGACATAGGAAGGTCTCCTAACTGTGAGGCTGCAGTGCTACCCACTGCGCCACCGTGCCGCCCTGTTCAAATACCAGAATGGGGAAAAATGTGATCTGCGATTTTGACTGTAGCATGATTGTCAATGCCTTAATCCTGGGATTTTCACACACAACGGTCTCTAAAGTGTATACAGAATGGGGCAAGAAACAACAAATGTGAGCAGCAGTTTTGTAGACTGAAATAGCTTGTCGATGAGAGAGATCAGAGAAGAATGGCCAGATTGGTTCAAGCTGACAGAAAGGCCTACAGTAACTCAGATAACCACCCTGTACAACTGTGGTGAGCAGAAAACCATCTCAGAATATACAACAGCAGAAGACCACCTTGGGTTCAACTTTTGTCTGGCAAGGACAGAGAGCTGAGGCTTCAGTGGACACAGGCTCATCAAAACTAGACAGTTAAAAACTGAAAGCGTGTAGTCTGGTTTGACGAATCTTGATTTTGTATATGGCACAGATGGTAGGGTTCAGAATATGGTTGCCAACAACATGAATCCCTGCAACCAACTTGCTTTGTGTCAACAGTCCGGGCTGGTGCTGGTGGTGTAATGGTGTGGGGGGTGTCTTCTTGGCACACTTTGGACCCGTTAATTCCAATTAATCATCACTTGAATGTAATGGCTCATTGAAGTACTGCAGCTGACCGTTTGCATCCCTTCACGGCCACAATTTAGCCATCTGCTAATGGCGACTCCAAGCACCACGACACAAAGTAAAAGATGTCTGGTTTCATGAACATGACAGTGACTTCAGTGTTCTTCATGGGCCTTCCCTGTCACCGGATCAGAATCCAATAAAACACCTTTGGGATATGGTAGAACGGGACATTCATAGTGTGAATGTGCAAATTGTGTGATGCAGCCGTGTGAGCATAGAGCGGAATGTCAAAGGAATGTTTCCAACATTCCATGCAATTTAAGAATTGAGGCTGTTGTGAGAGCAGTGGGCCCTACCCAGCTTTAGTGTAGTGGTCCCATGAGTGTTTGATGCAGTACTGTTTGCAGAGTAACTTAATGAGATCTTGGAAGAATTTAATTATTTGCTAATGAACTGAACAGTCGACTTTGATTTGTGAAACGTCTTCGGTTATTACTCGTCCAACATAACATTTCCAGTTCAGAGCCAATCCCTGCAGGTAGAGCCCAAGTCTGTTACTCACATCGGCCCAATTTAGTGTTGCAGGAGCTCAGGATGTGGGAGGACACCAAATTACTGGAAAGACGATCAAAATCCCACCCAGACCGTGAACTGGGAATCAGCACGCTGTTCCAAAATGCACATCGCTCAGTGTGAATAAGTGGAGTGCTTTACAAGCAGCCATTGCTGAAGAGTCATCGTGCGGCCATGCTTTCATTTGTACAGTATATTCCAGATTTTCTTCAAGGAGATTATGGGGGCAAAGTTGACCTGTGTTATGGAAATTATGTGCATTGGTTGCTATGGTGATGCATTCCACAGATGCCAGTCTTTCTTCCAGGGGAAAACAGATAATTGTCTACTTTTGTCACCAGCATATTAGTGTATAAATTATGAAGACGTGAGCATGTGTGAGCACAGCTTCGGGACACGGAAGACCGATGCGTTGTTAAAAACCCAGAACAGGCTGCCCGGCTGGCTGGCTGGCTGGCTGGCAGCTCTATAAAACTCGTGCTGTGTCTTTTCTCTCCGAGTCATTGAAAGTCATATTTCCCAATAATTGAAAATACTGTAAAATCCGGCTCTGGCTGTCTGACTGGTTTTACTGTGTGTTATCCTCGCACACGTGTGATGCGAAAGATGAGTTTGCTAACCAATCTGCCATATTCTAACCCACTTCTCAATTCAGCCAGTATAAAGAGCCTCCCCGGACAGTCACATTCCTTCACACCCCGACACTCGCTGCCAAAACAGAGTCATCAAATAACATAATCAGAGTACCGGAGAGACATCTACGTGCACATGGGGAGAACACGCAGGTTTCACATTGTCAGCGCCTGGACTGGAACCTAAGGCTCTGGAGCTGTTAGAAAACAACACTAACCACCATGCCACCATTCTGTGTCCATGTTAGGGTGGCCAATCCGACCAGGCCCAGTGTGGGTGACTGTCAGAGTACCTGATGAATGCGTACCAAACCTGGGGTTGTTTCCTGCCCCGGTCCCAGCGCTGGCAGAGGTGGGCACTGGCCCCTCAGGACTCTAAACTGAATTAGCAGGTTAGAAGATAGATTACCAGGCGGCCGTGCTGCTGAGTAAAGTGAAAAGCCTTTCAGAAGCTTGAGGTTAAACAGTCAAATTCCCTGCATGTTTCTTTTCATTCACGCTGCCTAAACATCTCCTGTTGCCTGAGGGGTTTCCCTCACGTACTTACTAGTGCAAGGAGACGCCCGTTGATATCGCCTAATTATACAATTTCTTACTTCTCGCTAACAGCTGAACAAGCAGTTCTTTAAGGTTCCATATCACCCATTGTGTCTCTCGGTTGATGAAATCTACATATAAAATGTAACTGTTATTGCGCTTGGTAATTGATAGCTTAAGGGCGCCGATAGTCCTGCCCTTGATAATGACGCTCTTTCATTACGACTGCAAATACGACGTGCATGGAAAGTTTATAGACAGCAGAGTGAAGAAAGCAGAGGCTGCGGGGACAAGAAAGGGGACATCCATCAAGAGCCTGAGCACCTGAAAGGGGCATTTTCAGTTGAATTCATTTTGAAGAACAGATTGAATTTCTTGTCAGCTTTAAAAGAAGACTAATAGGCAACGTGCATACAAAATGAAGTAATATGCAGTTAAAGTAACAATGCCGGCCATAAAGTGACTTCAGCATAAACATAAAGCAAGAAACGAGTGTCTGCTTGCATTAGAAAGTACATGAGAGACCCCCTCAGGTCACAGGAGACATTTAGGCAGTGTGACAGAAAAGAAACACGCAGAGAATTTCACTGTTTAACATCAGGCTTTTGAAAAGCTTTACCCAGCAGCGCAAATTGTTCAGAAGTGTGTCAAGAAACGCTACAGGGGCTCCTTTATACCAACAGCCACGTGCCCTACTATAGGGTCTTACTGGAACTCGGATTGCCGTGTCGGACATTTTTTTTATTTTTCTTCTTATTTATATCTAATATATATATTTAAAATCTATTATAATAAAAAAACGTGATCTTCTCGGAAGACACTTTGACGTCCTGCGAGACAAAGCAGTGAGACCAAAGGACAGCTGCCGTACAGGCTTTTAAATAATCAACGCGCAGCATGACAAGCAGAATACGCAGTTCGGCAGCAGCAAGCCAGCAGCTGATCTGTCCGCATCTCCTGAGTGTGCATTCAGCCACCCCCTTCACAATAATATGTATGTACAGGTAAAATTCCATTACAACAAACTGCCAGCGACCTAAAAATACTTTGTTGTAATGTAAATTTTGTTGTAATGAGATTCTGTATTTGTTGCTATAGTGCTTTCTTTAACTTGCTTCCAGGCATTTGCAATCACTTCAATAGCTTCTTTCGCGTTAATTTTAATCTCGTCCTTTCTACCAGTTATGCTGCCGAGTGTTTTTCTCAGCATTTCCTTGCAATAATACACTTTCAGGGTGCGAATGATGCCCAAATCCAGTGGCTGAAGCGCTGCTGTGCAATTGCATGGGAGGAATTCAATGCGAACATTATCTAAATGCGGAAGCATGTGCAGCACAATTATCAATCAGAAGCTGAATCATACTATTCTTCTTCTTCATATTGTGAGGTTTCTGAACTCTTTTGGGATTGCCCAAAACGGGAACATCATGCTTAAGCGCGTGATTGCCGTGTCTGTATAAGATTGTTTGTCCGTTGCTGGGGCAGGCTCACAGCGGTGCAGTGAGGCGCCACAGAAACGAATCCTAAAAGGTCGTGGTCATGCTAAAAGTCCCTGTCTTACACCCCAAAACACAAGGCGGAGTCTCAGTATTTTAGCAAAACCAGCTTTATTCAGCTTGAAACAGGAACAGCACAGTTATTTATGAGACCATGAGGGGGCGACCGCCCTGGTGGCTTTGGGGACCATGGGAACTGAGCTTGGAAGCTCAACCCTATAGGGGCTCGTGGTCACCTCCAGGGGACGCCCCAATGCCTGAGGAGCCCTGGCCCTCAGCACTTCCGCCACACCCAGAAGTGCTGGGGGGAAGAAGACCAGGGACAATGGAGTGCTTCCGGGTGCGCAGCCGGTACTTCCGCCACACTTGGGAGTGCTGGCGGATGCTAATCGGGAGGCACCTGGAGCACATCCGGGTGGAGATAAAAGGGGCCAACTCCCTGCATTCGGGGGCTGGATTCGGGTGGAAGTGGACATAGTCTTGGAGGAGAGGAGTGGAGGCGGACCTGAAGAGGCAAAGGCATTTGGATGACGCCTGAACTTTGGGGTGATTGGTGCTGCGGCACTGGGTTGTGTGTGCACTTTTAAATAGTAGTTCTGTAAATAAACGTGTGTGGTGCTTTAATAACTAGGTCTACCTGTCTGTGTCCGGCCTGTTCCCCACTATATATATATATATATATATATATATATATATATATATGTAGTGGCGTATAGCCGGGACGCCTCCATGCTGGAATGACAGGGGATATCCAGAGCATTGCCTCCCCCAGAGTGCTAAATGGCAATGGTGCCTCGGACTCCTGCAGTGCTCCATGGGAGCTGGAGTTTGATACAGCCCTGTTGGGATCTGTGGGTGCTGTCAGGGGATGCTGCAGCTACTGCTGAGCCCTTATGGGTGGCCCTTGCGCTACACCCGGAAGTGCTGCCGGAACTGGGTCAACAAGCACCTAGAGCACTTATGGGTGCCTTATAAAAGGATCCAGCAGCCACTACTTGGGGAGCCAGAGTCGGGCGGGAGTAGACGAAGCTTGTCTGGAAGAGTGGAGGAGGAAAAGGAGAAAGAGAAAATGAAAGAAGAAGAGATTTGTGCTGTGCTTAGCGACTGTGTTGTGCTTGTGGGAAACAGAGAAAGGCGTTTCCCACAGGAAAATAAAAAAATAAAAAAACATGTGCCTTGAACTTGTGTCCCACATCCGTCTGTGTTGGGTTTGGGCAGCAGTGTGCCTCTTGGTGGTCCAGTAATATGTGGTGTGGCTCCTCATGTCCCACAACTGGATTAAGAGGGTGGGAGAATGAGTGTATATACAGTTTACATATAATGTAATAGCAATCCGTAAAAATGGTCATGGAATTTGAACAATATGTAGCGTTCTTTTTGAGCTTCTTGAACCTCCTCTCAGAAATACTGTTCAATAGTATATGAAGGTTAATTGAGGGGTAGGCCTCCTTTAGTTGGTTATTTTTCTTGTAAAAGTCTTCCGCGCTGCAGACTTGAGGAAGCTTGTTGGCAGCGCCATTCCCTGCTCAGCTCAGCGCAATCATTTCATCGACGTGTCGGTGGAGATTTTTACTGCTGGGAAATGTAAATCTGGTGGAACAGACAGATTTTGACCTTGACAATCGGTACTTTCCTGATAGGCGAATGGATGATTGATCTCTTTCCCTGTGAACTCGTAAAGTGTTAGCTCATTATGAACGTGCAGGTTCTATGAAGGCAGCAGACTCGTTCTTTTAACCGTCAGAGCGTTTAGAAATGACTCCAATGTGCTGATTAATGGCCTCTGGATTTGCAGTGTATTTTTAACTAGTGCTCGGCCCAAACTCCTGCCGTTGTAAAATATTGTCCTCTTGTGTCATTGGTGTGAATAAAGGATATTATTTTTGGAAATTAAATAATGTGTTAAGCTTGTTCAAATGAATGGATGTTTTAAAAATGATTTAAAAGCCTCTATCTGTATGTTGTTCTAATCTCATGAGGGGTTGTTTTCTGTTTTGTGGCCAGTGCTGTTGGCCCCCATGACCTTGAACTGGACTGATTGTGTTGGAGAATGCATGGTATACTGTGGACACAGCTGTAGTAGTCAAAAAGGTGGGCACGTTTGGGGTACCAGTTACCAGAGGGTGTGCTTCCTGAGTTAATAAAGCAGTAGTCAGTGCAGTGTGCTTATAATAGTGGCAACCAGACACTGCCGACTCCATACAGTGTCCACACCACTACATTTTCATATAAAAATATCTTTTTTTTTTTTTTTTTTTAAAACATAAAATGATCTCAGTTCACACTAGCGTTTTCACATCATTTACAACAGTATCTCCGTCCACACTAAACCACCTGAAAATGCGAATGGTGTAGCCGCTCGCCTACACTGGACATGGTCACATCAGCAGAAAAAATCTTGGAAGGGATTGCAATGTCACCGGCCATGGGATTTACAGCTAAAATGTAGCCACCAGTAAAGGAGACCCAAACTGGTAGGCAACAGAACAACTGCCATGGAAAACAACTCTTCTCTGCCCGCTCTGTTGGAATGTGGTTTTATTCCATGAAAGTAACCAATCAGGAAATGAGACGTAGCAATGAGCAGGAGCCAATCAGAGATGGTCTATGTGATGAGCACAAACCAATCAGAGCGCAATTAGAGTCTGCGTTTTCAAACGTCTGCTTTTTCACCCATCCACACTGCCATGCCGAGCCAGCGTTTTCAGAAATATTACATACCAGCTGTAACGTGATGATCCATTTGATCTGCCGCCTCAACCTTGTTAGCACTGCTGATAAATAGGATTGGTTTATTACAATAGGTACTGTAAATGGTGTCATTTTTTTTTCTGTTGTTTTTAAACTCTTCTGGTCATATGATGCTTAATAGGCTTTGACCCCTATGAGCCTGAATTGGGTAAGTGGGCACAAGAGACAGATGGAAATGGAGTGATGGATACCGTTCAGCCCCAGTGTGTCCATTTGATGAAAATGTTCAAATTCTGTTGTTTGTTCCCGTTTTGTAGTTGGGGCAAAAAATTTTACCTTCAATTGTGGCCTCTTTACATTGGCTGCCAGTTAGTTTTAGAATTGATTTTAAAATTTTGTTGCTGGTTTTTAAATCACTACATGGGTATGCTCCCACTTATTTATCTGAATTGTGTGTTTTACACCAGCCGTCCAGAGAGCTTAGATCTACCGGTCACTTGTCTCTTGTTGTCCCTCATACTAAGTGCAAAACTAAGGGGGGCAGCACTTGTGCAGCTGCTGCACCTCATCCGTGGAATTCATTACCTAATTACATTGAGGAGTCCCCTTCAAATGAACTGTTTAAAATGAGACTGAAGATGCATTTCTATTCTCTCGCTTTCCGTGACCTTCAGTGAAATTGATGGCTCCCTCCTCATAGCCATTTCATTGTTTTGTATTGTGTTGTATTGTATTTTATCCATCCATCCATTATTGAACCCGCTATATCCTAACTACAGGGTCACGGGGGTCTGCTGGAGCCAATCCCAGCCAACACAGGGTGCAAGGCAGGAAACAAACCCCGGGCAGGGCACCAGCCCACCACAGTATTGTATTTAATTTTATTTAATAATTTATGTCTATTGTATGTTTTAATGTAAAGCACATTGGCTACTGCATTACTGATGTTGATTTAAATGTGCTCTATAAATAAATTGACATTGACAATGGAAGGAAGGTGCAGCTGAGTGTTTTGATAGCGCTGAAGATTTTATTTCTAATAGGTTTTACTGCACAATTAGTTATTTCTCACCCTTTTTGGGTTTTTAGTTAGAGGATTTTAAATGATGTGATGGTTGGTCATTCACACTTTATTTTTTAGTTTACCGTTCTGTCTCCATTTTTGTTTACTGACAACTACCACCATTCAGTAATCATTCATCACTTCATTTTCATCTTCATTCGGGATTGTGGACAACAACACTATACCAGCAAATCCTTCATAGTATTTTCTATTCTTGTTGACAAATATTTATCACATCATTCCGACATTGATTTTTAATTCTCATTTAAAAGTTTTGATGCTCATGTTATAGTCTCCTGGGACCTCATTTATAACTCTTTGCTAGGCACAAAAAGACGCTCGAAATGTGCGGACACAACTTCCCATGCAAATGTTGACATTGACTGGGGGGAAACATATGAATATCTACGGCGACTTTGACCGATGCGTACGCAGCATTTTGGGGAAACTGGGAAATAGCAACACCCTTGATCAGCTATTGAAATGCAGCCAAACCAGCTAAATGGTGACTTGCATGCATTGTAGCAGTAGAGGCTCTTATCGACCTCTTCATCCCTCATGTACCACGCCAAACACCAGGTAAAAGACCAATTATTATTTATTAAATAATAATACTGTGCACAAAGCACCCTCCACTCCCCATTACTCATACAATAATCAATATTCACAACACAATAATCACTCCTCCTCTCCCAGACACTTCACCACCCTACCTCCCATGCATACAAACTACAAAGTCCATGAGGCCCTGCTGGAATTCGGGGAACGTCCATGCTGTCGGGAGAGCTCCGCCTGGCGGCCTGGGGGTGAGGGCCGGAATATTTAGCCGGCCATCCACCACAGCATATAATAATTCATATCACCAAGCTGTTGTTATAATGCGCGTTGACGTGACAAACATATTATTTTTATTTTATTTTATTTTTAAGAGTGTCAATGCGGTGTATTTGCACTGAAGAACTTCTTCAGTTACTCGTCAGGTTATATCAGCTGCCTGTTGCCACTTCTCAGGGAACTGGCTGACGAATCAGGAATATCTCGGCCGAGTTTCACTCCATTATGGCTGCTGTGCTGGAAGCCATCAACTGACCAGCGGGGCGATACATGCCATTTTCGTGTGGTGTGGGTGCACATACATAAAACGTAACCTGTTTTTGCCAACATAAAAAGACATATGCAGCCATGTCTGGTTCTAATAATGTAACCAGAGCATTTTACTGCACTTGTATTGCAATAAGGGTGCCTAGCAAGAACAAAGCTGTTTTTGTTAGCCATAAGCAGTGCAATGGGTGTCCACGGCCAATATCCAGCTGGGACGCCAGCTGGATGGTAGGACTGGAGGAGAGGGCATCTGCAAGGCACTAACTCCCCTGCGACGCTAGAGGGCAGCCCTCCTGGGTGGCTGTGGCACCATGGATTCCTGCAGAGTACGCTGGGAGTTGGAGTTTGGCACAACCCTGTTGGGTTCTGTGGGGGCCGTCAGGGCGAGCTGCAGAGCCCGTCCTACTTTGGGTTTTCACCACACTTGGGAGTGATTCCAGGTCTGATTAATGATATAACTGGAACACTCCCAGGGCCAACACAAAAGGAGCCGCCTCACTCCATTCAGAGAGCCAGAGGAAGAAGGACGAAGCTTGTGAGGGAGGAGTGGAGGCGGAAGGACTGTGAACTGGAAGGGAAGAAAAGACTGTGAATTGTGTTGTGGTACTGTATGTACTGTGCTATACTGTACTTTGGGGAGCGAAGAAGAAGTGCTTCCTCAGCTGTAAATAAACAGGTGCTGTGCTGAACTCGTGTCTCTGCCTGTCTGTGTCGGATTAGGGTGGCTGTATGTGCTCCGGTGGTCCAGAGCAGTTACATTCTATTAGTGCACAAGTCATCCAAGAGGTAACTGGCAAACATATCACGTCTCCGGGTCTGGGTCAAATGGTGATTTGTTTATTTTGAGGCCCAATAGCTTTGACAGACATCATGGTGCTATACGTGGTGGCTGGCTTGTCAGTCAGGTAGCTGGCTGAACCCTCAGTTTTTCAAATGGCCTGTGCTACTCACTATAACAGCAATATCATGTCTGTACCTGGGTCAGGTGATAGTATCTACCCTTATGTCTTTACCAGACCCGCTATAATGCCACCCATGATGTCGTGCTCTCAGTTGTATAGCACAGCCAGCTACTCTTGAATGCAGGTGGAGGGGTCTCGATGTGTCAAGAGGATTTTTTGCTCAGGTTCTTGACTTATTTTTGCGCTGTTTCTTGGGTTATTCTGGTGGATTTCGATTTGGGACTTGGATTGCCTTTTTGGAAAATCCTTTTTTTTTTGCTTATTTTTGGTTGTATTTTTTTCTACCATTCAAATAAATCCTTCTTTTATAAAGAGTTTTCATTGCCCTTGTTCTGTACAAGCCAGGGGGTTGATGGTGATCCCCTCCTTAGTAGGACATTTTGAGAGTATTTTGGGACATTTCTTATATATAAACGATTACGTGTGGAAGTGTGTGTGTCTGTCTGCCCGGCACAGAAGCTGAAAGAAAGTGACTCAGTCACCAAAGTGAAGCTGCCGAGGAAAGAGAACCTCACTTAGCTGCTAATACACAAGTGAGGCGAGCACATCAGCAAAACGAAACCACCGAGGAAAGAGAAACTCTCTTAGCCGCTAATACACAAGCAATGCGAATTTCTAGAAGCCCGGGCGTTTTACAGCACGGGTTTACACAGGTCAGTCATAGTATAATTTTAAACTTTGATTTTTGAAGCGTACTTTGGGCCGGTGTAGGCTGAAGCCTGCTGCTCAAGTGGAAGCTTTGCTGCCTTCTGGTAACTCCTCCTCTGGGCAGGCTGGGGGAATTCAGGTCTGCTTTCTTGACTGTTTCTGAAGGCCTTGTGCCACTTTGACCATTTTGTGAGATCCATCATAACAAATGATATAATTCAGAAAGATAAGGTTAAACTTTAGATTTTGGAAGCTGGTTTAATAGACTGCCAAGTTTCAAGTACCATCACAGCATTCCATTTCAAAGGAAAATGGAATCTATGTAAAATAACAAGATAGAAGCAGTGTTATAAGAACAGGACAGCATCGTGTCACTAGTGCAGGTCCCAATATACCACATACTGTACAGCACCTGCCCACCCCACTTGGACGTTACTTAACAGAGCGTTTCTTGCTCTTCTTGAGAGTAGCCCACCTGCGCCAATGGGTGTTTGTCTCCTCCATCATCCATCTGGATGATTTTAGTCATTAAGAAATCACCAACTTATATTTTTCCCAAATTTATAAAGGAGAATTTAAGCTCGGCTTTCTCTTTATTCCCTGCCAGCTTTAGTTCTTCTGTGCCACTCTAATTCATCGCTCCATTATAAATTGGTATTTATTTTAAACAAAGACTTGTGCATTTTTAAACTACAAGGCTGGCAAGAATGCAATGAATCCACCTGTCCCTCCATCCATTTTCTAAATTAAAACATAAATGTTTAAACCCGCTGTAAGTATTATGGGTTTGTTGCTATGGTGTCACTTCTGATCAGTGTTGCTATGGGAACATCAGAAGTTAAGTTTGTAAAGAGTGATCTGCTCAGTGTCAGAATTAAACAGCAAACAGATGTGATTAAGCAAAACCCACTGAATGTGAAATATGATAGAACTAAATGAGTGTGGCTTATTTGCCAGTTTAAGGCCCCTTTCCCCTTAACAATAATTACCAAGATGTTTACAGAAGGAAACCTAAACAAATCTCTGGCAATCAAGATTTACATTAGCGATGCGACTATTTAGTTAGAGGATCTAGAAAATCCAGTTGAAACTGTCCTGGCAATGGCTACCGAGAACATCTAACTCTGTAAGTAACGTGTTAGTGACAAACAGAAACGTGGAACGAGTCTGGCTGTGTTTTTTATATTGCACTATACCAGCATTTCTCGGTCATGTTGTGCTGCTAGAAGTGTAGACATGCCAATTGGGAGTTCAGGGTGGGCTATGTGGTACTGCGCAGAACTGGCGCAGACACAGGAAGCCAAGGGTGATAGTTTAAGGAACCCAAACAGAACTGGCTGACGTGACGAGTGGTGTTGATCGCTTGGGTGACCCCTCGCAACCCTCTCTTGACCCCCTCGTGACCCACAGCAACCCATTTGTATTACCATCAGGGGCAGACCATGACCCACCGGTACCAGCCTGCGACTCAAAAGTGGGTCGCAACCCACTGGTTGAGAAATGCTGCTCTACACTACTGTACTAATATGGGTGTGTTGTGCCATGCTACCTGATACTAGCAGAGCTATGCTGTACGTTGGCATTGCAATAAGTGATGCTGTGCCAGTTATGTTTGATCATGCTGGTCTACTTCAGGGTAGTTTTACTGTACCATGGCAGTGCACCTCGACTCTTTGCCGTCAGAGGGTCACTGTACAACCAGTGCCAGGTTATATTGCTCCCTAAGCCAAGCTTATGAGTGCACCAACCAACTGTTTGGTAGCTACCCCGTGCAGCTGGGTCCCCCCTCCCCTTATGATCTGTGCCCTAGGTGAATGTCTAATGGTGGTGCCAGCCCTGTGTACAACGTTAGCCATACTATACGTGTGAAGAAGTACTGATGCACTGCGGCCGACTTAGAGCATACTCTCCTTCCCTTGTTCCATATTCTACTGCGCCAGTGCAGTTACAGGACAGCATGTTGGCACAGTGGGTAGTGTTGCATCCCTCGGCACTTGTGATTCCCAGATGGAGTACCTCCTGTGTACAGTTTACATAATCTTCCCGAGTTTCCTTCACAGACCTCTGCTTCTTCTCACAGTTCAAGGATTTCCTTTCCAGTCTCGAAAGCTGCTCCAGTCTGAGTCACGGTGGTCCTATCCATCAGTGTGCCGACATAACGGGCTGGAATGCCATGCAGAGCGGAGTCCTGCCTCACATCAGTTTTGGCCGGGATGGGCTCCATCTCAGGTTTGGTGTAAATCAGAGAGTCAAAGATGTGCTGAAGTGTTTTATTTTATTTATTTTTCTTTCCATGTGACAGTTTGCATCATTGCTCCTCATACAGTATATAGTCATTATTTCCAAGATGTCATTGCGCAGAATGTGACACACAACACAAAGGAATAAAGCAAATAACCGGCGAGAGGCAGCTGCCTCTGTTAACAATGGCAGCAGCTGTAGGCTTCTGTGTTAATATAAAGTCTTTGCTGTCCTTGTTATCTTTGGTGACATGCAGCTACAGCTGGCTACATTTAAGTGAAATGCTTTAAGATGAGGGAAGAATTTGGGAGGCGAGTTCCTGACCTGCTCATTTACGCCGCAGCACTCGAAAGTGCCTGCCAAGTTTTGGCACCTTCCCTCATTCTGATGCCAGGGTGAGCTCCAGTCAAGTGTGACTCCGACTTGGTTGAAGTCAGTTCGTAAATGGAGGAATGAATTCACAGTAAAAAAATTAAAACTACCTTTGATTTAATTTTATTAAATGCTAAATTGTTGGGTGAAGAGGTGAAGACATTTTTTGGTCAAAAGTACAGTACAGACTGCTTAGGTTCTTCTAAGTACAAGAGCAACAAATGCTTTGAAGGACTTGATGGTTGTCTGTTTCTACGTCCCTTTACTGCTCGACTGTCAGCAGATTAAGAAGTTGTGGAGCTGCGAGTTTGTCATCCCTTACACCAGGGGTCCTCGATCACGGTCCTGGAGGGCCGCAGTGGCTGCAGGTTTTTGCTCCAACCCAATTGCTTAATAAAAAGCACTTATTGCTCAAGTGACACTTCTGTTTTACTTTAGTTGTCTCGCTCGTTAAGATTTTGAACCCTTATTGCTTATCTTAGTCTTAAACAGCTTTTATTCTTGGTTATTAATGGCTCCTAATTAGCAGTAACATGTAAATGACAAAAGACACCAGCATTTCTCCATTTAGCTTGTTACCATTTACACCTCTGTATGTATTTATCACGCACTATTGGATTTAATTAAAGTCATGGAAGGAAAGTGAAGAGAAAAAAGTGAAGGACTGAGAATTACTCATCCATTTTAGTCTTCAAATCATTTGGATCATTGGTTGCCAAGTCCGGTATTGGAGGACCACCGTGGCTGCAGGTTTTCATTCTGACCCTTTTTTTTTTTTTAATGAGTGCCCCGTTTGTGCTGCTAATTAACTTCTTGTGAATTCATTTTAATTGACTTGCTTCTTTAAGATTTGTTCCCCTGAATTTCTTCATCGTTCCTCTGAATTACTTCATTTCTTTCTTTAAATGGCACCCAAACAGAAAAGAAATGTGAAGTGAGTGAGCCAACAGAAGACCAACTAAGTCAGGGCCTCAAACTCCAACCAATGTCACTCCAAGCATTTGCTTAATGAGGTGCCGATTCCTGTCATTAATGAAACTCGTTCTTTAATTCCATGGCCGGTTGCTGCTCTCATTGTGCATTAGCAGACATTTCTGAAATTGTTGATTTTCTCTTTCTAAGAGGAATGTTAAAATGTTTTGAGGAGATCAGCATTCCTGAAACCTTCATCTTTCTTTATTTTCAGATATTGTATGATAGACACAGTTGTTTTGGCTCATTTTGTATCGCATTATTGTTAAGGAGCCTGAGTCTTCAAGAGCAAATCAATTAAAATTACTTCAAAAGAAGTTAATTAGAAGCAAAAACAGGTCACTCATTAAGAAAAGGGTGAGAATGAAAACCTGCAGCCACGGTGGTCCTCCAGGACAGGAGTTGGCGACCCCTGATTTGGATGATATCCTTAGAAAGGGGAAGAAAATCTAGGAGATGAGAATTACCTGACATAGCAGAGTTAAAGCAGTAACAAGCCATGGAATAAACTATTGGCAGGAACTGCTTTGTAATTAAGCAACCAGGTTAGAATAAAAACCTGCAGCCACTGTGGCCCTCCAGGACTGTGATTGAGGGACCCCTGCCTTACACAATGGTTGTCAGAAGAAAATAAGAGCTAGCAGCTCCCTCTGGTGTTTGAAAGTGAAAGTTAAATGTCACCCATCCATCTATTTCCATAATCTGGTTATACAGGGCAGGGTCACAGAAGGCCATGTCACCTGCACTTCAGAAGAGGTCATCCACCTGACGCTAAGCACATTCAGGCCCGGCCAGTACTCGAATGGAAGACCATCTAGGGAAAGCTTGGGTGGCTGCTAAAAGAGGGGTTGGTGAACATCAGAACAATGAAGACGAGAACAGGCCATTCAGACCAACAAAGCCTGCCAGTCCTACTCACTTGATTCTTCTAAAATAACATCAAGTCGAGGTTTGAAACTCCCTACAGTCCTGCTGTCTATCCCACTACTTGGCAGTTTATTCCTTCTGTCTGTGGTTCTTTGTATACCAAAAACCTCCTAATGTTTGTGTGAAATTTACCCTTAACAAGTTTCCAACTGTGTCCCCATGTTCTTGATGAACTCATTTTAAAGTCACCATCTCAATCCACTGGACTAATTCCCTTCATACTTTTAAACACTTCAGTCAGGTCACCTCTTAATCTTCATTTGCTTAAACTATAAAGGCTCATCTCTTTTAATCTGTCCTCATTACTCATCCCCTGTAGCCCTGGTATCAGCCTAGTCGCTCTTCTCTGGACCTTTTCTAGTGCTGCTATATTCTTTTGGTAGCCTGGAGACCCAAACTGCACCCAGGACTTCAGATGAGGCCTCACCAGTGTGTTATAAAGCTTGAGCAGACCCCTCATGGACTTGTACTCCACACTTCTGGGAGCTATATATGTATCCTGACATTCTGTTTGCCTCCTTAATGGACTCTGAACACGGTCTGGCAGTTGATAGCATCGAGTCCACTATGACTCCTAAATCCTTCTCATAACGTGTACTCTCAATTTTCAGACCCCACATTGTGTATTCAGACCTAACACTTTTACTTCCTGCATGTAATATTTTGCATTTACCGACATTAAATTTCATCTGCCACAAATCTACCCAAGCCTGTATGCTATCCAAGTCCTTCTGTGATGATTCAATGGATTCACAATATTCTGCCAATCTACCAATCTTGGTGAGGCCAGCAGGGGGCGCTCATCCTGTGGTCTGAATGTGGATCCAAATGCCATTGTGTTGTGACGGGGACACTGTACTGTAATAATGGTGCCATCCTGTTTCTCTGTGGTCATGAAAGATCCCTGGACATCCTTCATAAACAGTAGGGTGTTGACAATCTCCTGGCTAAATTGCCCACCATGGTCCTCTAATCATCCCCTGTCTCGCATCACCCAGGTGGATGCTGCACATTAGTGGTGGTTGAAGTGGCTCCCCACTCACTATGAAAAGCACTAAAATTGTGCCGTCCTTCGAATGAGAAGTAAAAGCAAGACCCTGACTCTCTGTGGTCATAAAAAATCCCTGGACATCCATCTTAAAGAGTAGGGTGTATCCCAATGTTCTGGCTAAATTGCCCACCATGGCCAAGCCATTCTGGCCTCTGAATCCTCCCCTAATTGGCTATCTCTCTCTCACCACTTCACCAGCTATTGTGTGGTGAGCATACTGGCGCAGAAATGGCTGTCAGGTGCTACACATTAGTGGTGGCTGAAGTGGCTCTCCAGTCACTGAAGCACTCTGAGTGGTGAGAAAAGCAATATACGCATGTAAAGAATGACTTGTTATTGTTATTATTAAGGGGGCTAGAGGCTGCCCGTGACAGTATTGGGCACAAAGCAGGAACACCACCTGGACAGGGTGCCAATGCATCACAGGGTGAACACACACACACACACACACTAGGGCCACTTAACAATGCCAATTCACCTAACCTGCATGTCACTGAACTCTTGGAGGAAACCCCTCATGGACACGGGGACAGCATGCAAACTCCACACAGAAAGCACCTGGGACACAAGCCTCAGCCTTCATATTGCAAGTCAGCAGGGCTACCACTGCACCACCTGAATGTCACCCTTAATTAATAATTAATGCTAAACATTCATCATGCAATTCAAATAAAAGAAGTTATAAAGAATGGTGGTGGCTCTAGTTTGAAAGTTGGATTCAGGTAATTGGGACCACCACAGTGGCCTTTTTATTTTCTGTTTAATTATTATTCAGCCTATTTATTCCAGTACAGGTTTTAGGGTTCTCCATTTATCCCTACCAGGTCCGTTTAAAGCAACCCATTAACACAATCAGCTCATATCTGAGGGACACTCTCCAGTAAAGAGAGTGACTGGGCTAAGATTTCAATACAGGATTCAAATATCACAGTCAGTCAGTGATTTTCTAACCCACTTAGCCCTGAACAGGGTCATGGGGGTCTGCTGGAGCCTACCCTAGCCTGCATATGGCACAAGGCAGGAACAAATCCTGGACAGCACGCCAATCCATTGCCGGGTGAAAACACACACACACACACACACACACACACCAGGGCCAATTTAGCGTCACCAATCCACCTAAGCTGCATGTCTTTGGACTGTGGGAGGAAACCGGAGCTCCCAGAGGAAACCCACACAGACACGGGGAGAACACGTAAACTCCACACCAGGAGGACCTGGGAAACAAAATCCAGTCTCCTTACTGTGAGGCAGCAGCTCTACAGTGCCATCCGTATTCTTTTGTATTTAATTACTGTACATGCACAAGTGAAGTGGCCTTGTTAAACGACAAAAGAGGTACTTGCTGTTGTTACAGAAATAATGCCACTCTGGTGTACTATTGGCATTTGCTCACAAGATCAGGTCAGTAGATGGGTGGGTTGTCCATGCTCTGATCCCTCTCATTTGAAGCCCATCTACCCTCTGTGCTCCAGCGTCATAATAAAATCAACATCAGTGCTCAGCTGATGAAATTTAACAAGTTATAAAGGACATGCCACTGCAGATGGCACAAACCTGCCATCAGGGGCTTTTCAAGCTAAAAGACACCTATTTATAATTGTCAGAGTCCTTGTTGACTGGAGTGGGCTTCTACCACATGGAGGAATCATTTGGGGTTGAGCCAATATTCTTCATCGACATTCCTAATTAGAGTGGGCTTTCTGACACTTTGAGGGATTACGATGTGTTTTGAGACATGATACAGGGGAGCAGGGCAGCTGTAAGGTAAACAGGCATCCTCTATTTTCCCAGAAGTGTCCCATAAATCAGCCCCAATTTAGGTGCTTTGTTTTATTCTAAAAAAAAAAAAAAAACTTATTTGTCTCTTATTTTGTACCAGTTACTCAATGTCATAACTTTGTAGCTCTCCATCAGTGTTCTCGGGTTAATCACCAGTCCCTCCATTTTTAGTGGAAACAGACACAAGTTTTGACCAGACTGACGTCCCCTCATTGTCAAGAACTCTGCTAGCCCTGCATGACTGTGTTCAATAGCCAGGGCTGGGAAAGATGGCTTCAGTGTAAAGTTGTGTGAAAGTCGGTGTGAGGAGAAGAACGAATTGAATGATGTTAATCACTCAGATAGCTGATGAGCAGGTGTGTCAGTAATTAGGTATACGGTATGTTTCAGTATGTGGCTCCTATTTTATTTTCCTAACCTTTCTCTGTAGGTGGGCTTTCTGGCAGGTCGGTCTATTTATCCATCTATTATATAGTGCCTTTCTATCTATCTATCTATCTATCTATCTATCTATCTATCTATCTATCTATCTATCTATCTATCTATCTATCTATCTATCTATCTATCTATCTATCTATCTATCTATCTATCTATCTATCTATCTATCATATAGTGCCTTTCATATCTATCTATCTATCTATCTATCTTGAAGACATTACCTACACTATGTGAACATAATTTGCTGTATTCTCATCTCTGAATAACTATATATTGTGGAAAACAGACACACACTTTTTTACTCTTTTATTAATACTGGCAGCATAGTACATTCAAGTAACACACAAGCCCTGCAAACGCCAATATACAAATGAACCCGCCACGTCTTTGTCCTCCTGATATCAGGAGGCATACACCAGGCAGCCTCATATAGTGGTGGTATTCAACCGAACCCCCAGACTTCAGTAAAACACTCCTAATGCCAAAACTTACAAACCAAAATTAAACACGACTGTTTGAAACCCAACATGAAAGAAATCATAATTAAAAGTCTAATTTTAGGCGCAGGGCCGCAGAACCTCCTGGGACGTCAGCATCGTCCATCGCTACAATATTTTTTATGCAAATTACTCTCTTGTGATTTCTATTGGATGAGGATATTCTGAAGGCAGTATGTGAAAATGGACAATGAATTTGTTTTTTTAAGCCTCCTTTAGAAATGTTTGCTTACCCCATGGTTAGCTACCATGGTCATCATCATTCTATTTAAAAGAGTATTATGCGATGTAATTTATTCAAAAGTAGCCGTACCATTTTGAACCTTTAATCGGTAAGTGTATTTAACGTCTGGCATGAACTGCTGTGTAAACACATAAAGAGACGCCACTAAAACGTATGCCTTAGGACTTGCAAAGCCATGTAGTCTGCAGTGCCTCACGTCTCGTTGTCTCTATTATGTCCCAGGTTATGACATTCTGTACGACACTACTGAGGACGGTGACCGCTGGAGTGGGCGGAGACTCATGCATGAAGTTGACGTCAATGACACAGAGAAAGAAAGGAAGAGAAACTGCACGGCGCCAGGTAAGGAATTTGGGTGGGGGGTAGGGGGGGAGGGGACACTGGGGGGCATCAGCACAGTGCTTCAGATGGAGAGGAAGTTGCTTTCTGGCACTAAATGGTCCACATCTTGCAAGTCAGTGAACCAGAGTTGTTGCCAGAGCAGCCGAAAAGCACAACAATGCATGAAAAATGTGGCCACTTTGATTTAAGTGATAAAAAAAGTCTTTGAGAAGTCGAAGTCGTTGCTATTGTAATGTGACACAATTGATGTGGGAAATGTGATTTCTCTGGCCATTTATGTTTAATTGTTATTAAACATGTTATAGGAAGTGGAAAACTGTTTATTCGTTGTTGAACTTTATTCCCCTCTTTTTGAGGAGTGTGCACACACACGAGCGTAATTATGGGTTGCCTCAAAACAACGTTTGTGATGAACCGAACGCAAAACAGAAGCACATTGCAGGTCGGGTCTTGAATTTAGAATGGAGCAGCGAATGTCTGACATTGAGAATCTCGAGATTCCTTGGTTGGCTGACACAACACCAGAACGTCTCGTTTTACTTGAGTGAAGGAGTGTAATTGTGGAATTCCGTACGTTTTATTTAAATGTTCGCGCTGTGGCTAATGGGCCTGGATCAGCAAAACTGGCACTTAGCTGTAAGTGACCATCGACCCACTCAGAATGCAAGAGACTTGTACTGTAAAGATGTCCGCTGGTTTTTGTTTTATTTTATTTTCCTCTTTACCAACTGGCTATATCTCTATCTTTATGCTAACAGGAATCTTTGTTTATTTTTATGTGTCGTTTTGCATTGTATCGTGTAATTTAAAAAAGACATGCGTCTTTACGTATAGAAATACTGTAAATTTTTTCCGCTTTAGTGTTACCGTATCATACGGTGGGTTCACAAAGTATTCAGACCCCTTCACCTTCTGCACATTTTTGTGTGTGGTAGATTTAATATTTTATGGATAATATTTGCATTTTTGGCCATCAATCTACATGCAGTAGCCCATTGGTAATAAATTTTACCATGTCGGGCTCCGGGCGGCAGGGAAGGAAGGGTGAGTTGGTAGGACCCATGGAGATTTTTTTTGTGTGTCTACGACCCCCAGAGACAGCATTTGACTTTGGTGAGTCGCTAGTAGAGAAATGTTCAAGGATTTGTGCGGTGATCTCGGTGCTTTTTTATCATCTCCACCGATGACATTTGCATTAATGGCGGACATGACCTTCTGCAGTAATGGCAGTGTTTCAAGTCATTTTCTTTCTTGGTGATTTGCAAGCAAAATGTGCATCAGTTTGTGTAGAAACTGCGTCATCTTTGTGATTTATTGATAGGTTTGAGAACTCCTTTTCAGTCATGTGCGGTCGGAAGGGCGGATTTTTGTTGTTCGGAATCGCTGAACGTGTTTCATGTCATTTCTCTCCTCCCTTTTCTCGGCATACTGTATGTTGTTTTGTTACCTGATCACAGTATTATAAATCGCCAATCTCTCAGTTGTTTCCAGATAAAGAGGACATTGTTTTGGGCAGCACTCACTGTCATTGCTGAGGGTGGAATCCTCGCACAACTGTGCGCAGGCAAGATGTGTGTGATTGACGATCATCTGCGGTCATCAAGTGCCGCGCTTCGCTTTTTATAGGCAAAACGTGCACGCGCACGTATGTGTGTGTATGTCTGCTTCTGTACACGGCCGTCAGGGTTTTCTTTTCTTTTTTTACATTTGTTGTTGGGATAGGTTATCCCTGTCCGTCATTTTGACTGCAAACAGGGCCGGATTACTGATGCCTTACGCACAGCCAAACCAGTGCTGCCCTCCCTCTCCCCCTTAGAGCTTCCATTGCTCAACTGATACCGGTAAGACATTAAGAGTTAATAGGTGCTGAAGGTGAAATAAGAGATTACGGCTTACATTGCTTATGTGACAAATCAGTAAAATAAATAGTAAAATAAAGAGCTTAAAGGTGATGGGCTTGTCACACATGACAGCTGGTGCGTTAAGTGCTCGCCAGAACAACGCGAAACTCTTAGGCACAGTTGTTCCCGTCCCGTAGCCTATCTGTGACGACACCTTCAGACCAAACGGTTTAACTTTAGCCGCTGACTATGCAGAAGTAGCCTTTTTATTTTAGTAGTCTAAAGTCAAACATGGCAGGTAAGGAAAATTGCAAAAAAAAACAAAAAAAACCCAGCTGAAGTGAATGTGGTAGTGAAAGACTTTGTGAAGGCAGAAACTCTTGGGTGCCCCCTTTTCCTTTGGTGCCCTAAGCAGACGCTTATTTTGCTTAATGCATAATTCAGGGCTGACTGCAAACGTGTGCCCTTTTGAGCAGGGCTTTCGGTATTTTACTCCATTGGCAGGCGAGATTGCCATTTTTTTTAAACGACCGTGGTGTGTTGTATTATTTGCCTAACTGATCATCATACTCAAATGAAATCGATGTGTTCTTTTCATTGATCAGTGGATTGGTTCATTTCTGGGGTGGCTGTCACTATAAACAGTAGTTGGCTGTGACTTTGTGTCACAACAGGAGTGCTGGCTTTGTGGCTGAAGGATCTGGGCTGGTAACTGGAAGGTTGCTGGTTCGAATCCCAGCGGTGATGGAAGGAATGCTACACCATTGGACCCTTAATCTGCAATTAACCCCAGGGGCACTGGACAAACAGCTGAGTCTGTGCTGTGCCCCTCAAACTCTGAGTATGTTGGGGTATGCTAAAAAGAGAATTTCTCCTTGGGGATTAATACAGTATACCAACAGGAGTTGAAATATTCCTCTTCTTTAAATCCTTTACCAGAATAATGTGCATATTTTGATTTTCATGTACCCCTCTCCCACCTATCTAATCAACCTGCTTCTGGGCCCTCGTTTTTGCAGTTCTGGCTTCATCTTGTTGATGTGACTTTCTCAATGTTCTCAAACCAATTTTGGCCAAAGCAGTGCCTTGTGTTGCAAACGCCCCACTCACACGTACACTCACAGCAAGACCAGTGTGGAATAATCCTTGGAGATATGAGGGCAGAGCCCACAGGAACACCAAGGCAGACACAGGCACTCGGGTAGAACACGTCAACTCCACCTGGAATGTAAGCACAGCTTCTGACATTTTGGACACAGAGAGCACCAAACTGGAGGCTGACAGACCCTCAGGCTCAATTGTCTGCAGTGTCATACATGTAGAAGAGTCGAGGACAGCAAACACATTCCATCTGAAACACTGAAGATTTTAAGCTCTGCTGAAGTTTTATTTGCAAAATCAGAATCAGAAAATAATGTTATTTCTTTTTATTGGCTTTTAGTCAGCTCATTATTGTAATACGTATTGAATGTGCTAAATGGAATAGTACAATCGGTTAATAAAGTCATCAACAATGAAATAAGCCCTGGCCCACATAGTGGCTACTGGAATGGGGGGTCTTCAGAAATGAGTCTTTGCTGGCAGAAATACTTCAGTGACTACCTGATGGCTCTGATTTAAAGCCTTAAAATTTACCGAATACCCCCAAAGGTTACAATTTTAGAAAATGTGCCATCAGCATTTCTGAGCTGTGCCTGTGGCCACAAAAGGAAATTGGAAATAATAAATTGTATCTCAGATTCTTGTCCTATTTTCTTGAGGTTGGGTTGCATTTCCTGTTTGCTTGTCTGTTCACGGCAGCTGTCATGGGTGGAGTTTTAACTTTTACAACAAGCACAGCCCCAAATCAGCAAATCTCTGTAGCATTAACTTCCATATTAGCCCATGTTTGTCTGTCTATCTATCTATCTATCTATCTATCTATCTATCTATCTATCTATCTATCTATCTATCTATCTATCTATCTATCTATCTATCTATCTATCTATCTATCTATCTATCTATCTAGATAAGTGTCTGTGCATCCATCTGTTTGCTGTGTTTCTGTCATTCCAACAGATTACGCATCACAAACATTAACATTGCTTTTGCATATCCCATACCAAATGGCAAATAACAGAGATATGTGCATTGCTTTGGTGCTCTGCAAACGTTATTGCTGAGGTCTGTATGGATTAGTTAGACTTCAGCCTGTCTTAGATTGCTAGCACAGCTAGTATTTTATGACGAGCCACATTATCTGTCATCAACAGGTAATAGAAAAAAATTAACAAATATCTAATGTCTGTTGCTCTATGTGTGCTTTCGGCGCCTTTCCTCTTTATCTTCATATGTCTGAACCTCTCTTGACCGGCAGTCATTCTCTTATATGTATTCCCATATAGCCTACGTTTTTCATTAGTTTTGAGGTGGCTTTCTTACCTCCTGTCTGGTTTTATACTTTCTGTCTTTGGTGTTGACTGTCTCAGTGTGTGTCTTTACTCCTCCTTGTGCGTTACACACTCCAACTTTCTCTTTTGTCACATCACCAAAGCTAAACTGACCAATCACACCAGAGCTGAACTGACCAATCAGACTGCTCACAGATACCGGACACATAGACCTCAGTGTTTTTTTATATATTAGATATAAAAATGCAGTGGCAATACAATTTATTGTACATCAGCATTGCAACAGACACTGATCAATAAACATACATATGGTATGTTATGTCCTGTTCTGTCGTGCTATGTTATATTATATTCATAAGATTCTTAATCTGCTTCACCCAATTTGGGGTTGCTGGGAGCTGGGGCCTGTCTAAATACTATCTAAGGCAGAAAGCAGGCCTGAATAGTGTGGCCAGTCCATCACTGATATATATTATATATTGCAGCTGGTTGGAAAATGGATGGATGGATTATATTATATTATATTATCCTGACTTGGATTAAGCATATCTGAGAATAATGCATTTTATTATAGGAAAAGTGTGGCCACCTAGTGGCTAAGGTTTTGATTGCATGTTCAGTTCTACCACTGACTAATTGCCTACCACCTTTCAAGTGCTCACATTGTTGAAATATCAAAAAAAAAATGACTGCCCTTTAAAGTCCTTTGGGAGTGTTTATATTATTAAAAGACTCAAAATGAAATTTAAAAGGTAATTTTTAATGTGGTATGCATTATGATTGCAAGTACATTGAAGGTTAGTGCTTGTTTCAGTAGTAATCACCTTTGCACAAAGTGCCGCTCACAAGATAGACTTCAGCTGTCTCTGGCAGGTTGTGTGAGATCTTTCAGTTTACTAAAACGTTGCAGGGTTTGTGGATTTTGCTCTGAGGGTTGAATATAAACCGGTAAGAAATTGCCAGGAACTTTTCTTGGAGATGATATGGCTTGTTTAGGCTGTAATAGTAATGGACCCGCCTTTCTCTAGAATGAAGGTTAAGTCTGAAATGCTGCATGTAATCTTCTGAAGAGTAAGAACAGTCGATCATGGCTAGCGGGTCCCTTACACTCCTAATCTTAGTATTCTGTTCTGATGATGTTGAGTCTGCCTATACAGTGCTGCTGCTAATAGCACAGTGTTACTGATCTCCATAAGGCCTTGTTATCAATAAAGTGCTTCTGCTTAAACAGCTCAACTGTGTGAAGCTTGTTTCTTCCACACTAGCTATTACCTCTCATATTATTTTATGTTTTATTTTAAATATACGTAATAGGCAGCAAGGGGCACAGTGGTTGGCACTGCTGACATTCATCTCCACCGTGCTGGCTTGTGATGGGCCGATATCATATTCAGGGTTGGCTCCTGCCTTGTGCCTATTACAGCCAGGTCAGACACCATCTCTCCCTGTAATTAAAAGGAAGAACATGTTTGGAAAATGGCTGGATGAAAGGCAGGGTTATTTCTAGTCCCGGGAGGTTACCTATTTTGTAGCCCTTCCATCCTTTCACTTTCAAGCAACATCACAACAGTCCAGTTAGAGGTCTTTCACCAGATCCTTACCTCGTTTTTGCCTTGAAGCAGCCCAGAAGGAAGGCACAGACCTGTGAAGCCCAAGCGGGGCGCTAATTGGACACCTTAGTTACTCTCAGCCTGTCACTTTACCAACACACAGAAGTTATTAAAATGGCAAATAAAATAGTGGGACAGCTTAGCTATTAGCTAAATAAACAAGCCTGATGGACTGAATGGTCTCCCTATCGTCTGTCAGATTTTCTTATGTTCCAGTTCTTTAAATATGGAGATGCAGCTGTGGCTCAGGTGAAAGTCTCAGTTGAATAAATAAATGTGAGGGTGTTGTACATGTAGCCTTTAAAAATAGGGGCACACACGATCACAACAGGAAACCAAACAATACACACATCCAGTTGTGCTTCATCAAGCAGTAAACTGTTTTGTAATTGAATTATTTTTTTTTCCCTGAAGCTCCCTAACATCTATATAGTGCCTGATGAGAATTCACATCGGGCAACGCCACGTTTCATCAGGGCCGAATCTTTGGTAAAATTAGCACATAGGCATGGAAGGGGACTTAAGCCATTCAAACAAACCTCAACAGCGCTAAATGCCTGTAATTATTCCTCGCGGGAAGGGATGGGGGTGGCGGATTGTTTAGTGGGTTAATTGTTGACTTGTTTATTGGTAATTGATTTAATTGTCTAATGTGCTAATTAGCTCATTAAATTAGCTTCTGCGTGTTTTTCTAAAAAAAAAAAAAAAAAGAAGAGGTGTTAATTGTCCAAGTGTAGCCCACCACCCGGA